>NC_053024.1:50372163-50485056 GCF_003073215.2 Triticum urartu
TTGACTATGTTCAGGATAATTAAGTTCATCTTATGAACTCCCACTCAGATAGACATCCCTCTAGTCATCTAAGTGATTACATGATCCGAGTGAGCTAGGCCGTGTCCGATTAACACGTGAGACGGACTAGTCAACGTCGGTGAACATCTTCATGTTGATCGTATCTTCTATACGACTCATGCTCGACCTTTCGGTCTCTGTGTTCCGAGGCCATGTCTTCACATGCTAGGCTCGTCAAGTTAACCCTAAGTGTTTTTGCATGTGTAAATCTTGCTTACACCCGTTGTATGTGAACGAAAGGATCTATCACACCCGATTAACACGTGATGCTTCGAAGCGACGAACTGTAGCAACGGTGCACAGTTAGGGGAGAACACTTCTTGAAATTTTAATGAGGGATCATCTTATTTACTACCGTCGTACTAAGTAAACAAGATGCATAACATGATAAACATCATATGCAATCAAATAGTGACATGATATGGCCAATATCATGTAGCTCCTTTGATCTCCATCTTGGGGCTCCATGATCATCTATTACAAGAACATGATTAATCTCATACATTACATATATCATTCATCACATCCTTTTGGCCATATCACATCACATAGCATACCCTGCAAAAACAAGTTAGACGTCCTCTAATTGTTGTTTGCATGTTTTACGTGGCTGCTATGGGTTTCTAGCAAGAACGTTTCTTACCTACGCAAAACCACAACGTGATATGCCAATTGCTATTTACCCTTCATAAGGACCCTTTTCATCGAATCCGATCCGACTAAAGTAGGAGAGACAGACACCCGCTAGCCACCTTATGCAACTAGTGCATGTTTGTCGGTGGAACCGGTCTCACGTAAGAGTACGTGTAAGGTTGGTCCGGGCCGCTTCATCCCACGATACCGCCGAATCAAGATAAGACTAGTAACGGCAAGCACATTGAACAAAATCAACGCCCACAACTACTTTGTGTTCTACTCATGCATAGAATCTACGCAATAGACCTAGCTCATGATGCCACTGTTGGGAACGTAGCAGAAATTCAAAATTTTCCTACGTGTCACCAAGATCCATCTATGGAGAGACCAGCAACGAGGGGAAGGAGAGTGCATCTACATACCCTTGTAGATCGCTGAGCGGAAGCGTTCAAGAGAACGGGGTTGATGGAGTCGTACTCGTCGTGATTCAAATCACCGATGATCCTAGCGCCGAACAGACGGCACCTCCGCGTTCAACACACGTACGGAACGGAGACGTCTCCCATGCCTTGATCCAGCAAGGAGGAGGGAGAGGTTGATGGAGATCCAGCAGCACGACGGCGTGGTGGAAGTAGCGGGATTCCAACAGGGCTTCGCTAAGCGCTGCGGGAGGAGGTAGATGTGTCACGGGAGGGAGAGGGAGGCGCCAGGCCTTAGATTGGTTTGCTCCTCCTTTTCCCCACTATATATAGGGCCAAGGGAGAGGGGGAGGCTCAGCCCTTGCCCCTTCCTCCAAGGAAGGGTGCGGCCAAGGGTGGGGAGGAGTCCATCCTCCCCAAGGCACCTCGGAGGTGCCTTCCCCCTTTAGGACTCTCCCCTTTTTTTTCTCTCTTGGCGCATGGGCCTCTTGGGGCTGGTGCCCTTGGCCCACATAGGCCAAGGCACACCCCCTACAGCCCATGTGGCCCCCCGGGGCAGGTGGCCCCACCCGGTGGACCCCCGGGACCCTTCCGGTGGTCCCGGTACAATACCGATGACCCCGAAACTTGTCCCGATGGCCGAAATAGCACTTCCTATATATAATGCTTTACCTCCGGACCATTCCGGAACTCCTCGTGACGTCCGGGATCTCATCCAGGACTCTGAACAACTTTCGGGTTACCGCATACTAATATCTCTATAACCCTAGCGTCACCGAACCTTAAGTGTGTAGACCCTACGGGTTCGGGAGACATGCAGACATGACCGAGATGTTCTCCGGTCAATAACCAACAGCGGGATCTGGATACCCATGATGGCTCCCACATGTTCCACGATGATCTCATCGGATGAACCACGATGTCAAGGACTTAATCAATCCCGTATACAATTCCCTTTGTCTAGCGGTATGTTACTTGCCCGAGATTCGATCGTCGGCATCCAATACCTAGTTCAATCTCGTTACCGGCAAGTCTCTTTACTCGTTCCGTAACACATCATCCCGTGATCAACTCCTTGGTCACATTGCGCATATGATGATGTCCTACCGAGTGGGCCCAGAGATACCTCTCCACTTACACGGAGTGACAAATCCCAGTCTCGATTCGTGCCAACCCAACAGACACTTTCGGAGATACCTGTAATGCACCTTTATAGTCACCCAGTTACGTTGTGACGTTTGATACACCCAAAGCACTCCTACGGTATCCGGGAGTTGCACAATCTCATGGTCTAAGGAAATGATACTTGACATTAGAAAAGCTTTAGCATACGAACTATACGATCTTTGTGCTAGGCTTAGGATTAGGTCTTGTCCATCACATCATTCTCCTAATGATGTGATCCCGTTATCAACGACATGCAATGTCCATGGTTAGGAAAGTGTAACCATCTATTGATCAACGAGCTAGTCAACTAGAGGCTTACTAGGGACATGGTGTTGTCTATGTATCCACACATGTATCTGAGTTTCCTATCAATAAAATTATAGCATGGATAATAAATGATTATCATGAACAAGGAAATATAATAATAACCAATTTATTATTGCCTCTAGGGCATATTTCCAACAGTAGACACATAAAAGTAAATAGATAGGCCCTTCGCAGAGGGAAGCAGGATTTGTAGAGGTGCCAGAGCTCGATTTTGAAATAGAGATAAATAATATTTTGAGTGGTATACTTTCATTGTCAACATAACAACCGAGAGATCTCGATATCTTCCATGCTACACACATTATAGGCGGTTCCCAACAGAATGGTAAAGTTTATACTCCCCCACCACCAACAAGCACACTCCACGGCTGGTCCGAAACAACGGTACCTCCAACTAACAACAATCCTAGGGGAGTTTTGTTTGCAATTATTTTGATTTGATTTTGAGCATGGGACTGGGCATCCCAGTGACCAGCCATTTTCTCGTGAGTGAGGAGCGGAGTCCACTCCTCTTGAGAATAACCCTAGCATGGAAGATATACAGACACCCTAGTTGATACATGAGCTATTCGAGCATACAAAACAGAATTTCATTTGAAGGTTTAGAGTTTGTCACATACAAATTTACTTGGAACGACAGGTAGATACCGTATATAGGAAAGTATAGTGGACTCATATGGAATAAATTTTGGGTTTAATGGATTGGATGCACAAGCAGTATTCCCGCTTAGTACAAGTGAAGGCTAGAAAAAGACTGGAAAGCGACCAACTAGAGAGCGACAACAGTCATGAACATGCATTAAAATTAATAGACATTGAGTGCAAGCATGAGTAGGATATAATCCACCATGAACATAAATATCATGAAGGCTATGTTGATTTTGTTTCAACTACATGTGTGAACATGTGCCAAGTCAAGTCACTCGAATCATTCAAAGGAGGATACCACCCTACTATACCACATCACAATCATTTTAATAGCATGTTGGCATGCAAGATAGACCATTATAAAATCCTAGCTAATTAAGCATGGCATAAGTGTTGGGGAACGGTAGTAATTTCAAAAAAAATCCTATGCACACACAGGATCATGGTGATGCATAGCAACGAGAGGGGAGAGTATGTCCACATACCCTCGTAGACCAAAAGCGGAAGCGTTAGCACAACACGGTTGATGTAGTCGTACGTCTTCATGATCCGACCGATCCAAGTACCGAACGTACGACACCTCCCAGTTCAGCACACGTTCAGCTCGATGATGTCCCGCGAACTCCGATCCAGCAGAGCTTCATGATAGAGTTCCGTCAGCACGACGGCGTGATGACGGTGATGATGTTGCTACTGACGCGGGGCTTCGCCTAAGCACCGCTACGATAGGATCGAGGTGGAATATGGTGGAGGGGGGCTCCGCACATGGCTAAGAGATCAAGAGATGAATTGTTGTGTCTAAAGGTGCCCCCTGCCCCCGTATATAAAGGAGGGAGGGAGAGGCCGGCCCTAGAGGGGGCGCGCCAAGTGTGGGGAGTCCTACTAGGACTCCCAAGTCCTAGTAGGATTCCCCTTTCCTTTCCGGAGAAGGAGAGAAGGAAAGAGGGGGAGAGGGAGAAGGAAAAAGGGCTGCACCCCTTGTCCAATTCAGAGCAGAGGGGGGGCGCGCGCCTCCTTCCTTTTGGCCTCTCTCCTCTATTCCCGTATGGCCCAATAACGCCTAATACTTCTCCCGGTGAATTCCCGTAACTTCCCGGTACTCCGAAAATACCCGAATAACTCGGAACCTTTCCGATGTCCGAATATAGTCGTCCAATATATCGATCTTTACGTCTCGACCATTTTGAGACTCCTCGTCATCTTCCCGGTCTCATCCGGGACTCCGAACTACCTTCGGTGAGTCAAATCACATAAAATCATAATACAATCGTCACCAAAACTTTAAGCGTGCGGACCCTACGGGTTCGAGAACTATGTAGACATGACCGAGACACGTCTCCGGCCAATAACCAATAGCGGAACCTGGATGCTCATATTGGCTCCCACATATTCTACGAAGATCTTTATCGGTCAAACCGCATAACAACATACGTTGTTCCCTTTGTCAATACCAATACCTAGTTCAATCTCGTTACTGGCAAGTCTCTTTACTCATTCCGTAATACATCATCCCGTAACTAACTCATTAGTTACAATGCTTGCAAGGCTTATAGTGATGTGCATTACCGAGTGGGCCCAGAGATACCTCTCCGACAATCGGAGTGACAAATCCTAATCTCGAAATACGCCAACCCAACAAGTACCTTTGGAGACACCTGTAGAGCACCTTTATAATCACCCAGTTACGTTGTGATGTTTGGTAGCACACAAAGTGTTCCTCCGGTAAATGGGAGTTGCATAATCTCATAGTCATAGGAACATGTATAAGTCAGGAAGAAAGCAATAGCAACATACTAAACGATCAAGTGCTAAGCTAACGGAATGGGTCAAGTCAATCACACCATTCTCCTAATGATGTGATCTTGTTAATCAAATGACAACTCATGTCTATGGCTAGGAAACATAACCATCTTTGATCAACGAGCTAGTCAAGTAGAGGCATACTAGTGACACTCTGTTTTGTCTATGTATTCACACATGTATCAAGTTTCTGGTTAATACAATTCTAGCATGAATAATAAACATTTATCATGAAATAAGGAAATAAATAATAACTTTATTATTGCCTCTAGGGCATATTTCCTTCAATAAGCAACTATAATCTCTAATTGTCATTGCAAACATGTTAATTCATAATAGGCTGAATCAGGAACGATGAACTAATCATATTTACAAAAACAAGAGAGGTCGAGTTCATACCAGCTTCTCTCATCTCAATCAGTTCATCATATATCATCATAATTGCCTTTCACTTGCACGACCGAACAATGTGAATAATAATAATAGTGCACGTGCATTGGACTAAGCTGGAATCTGCAAGCATTCAATACAAAGAAGACAAGGCAATATGGGCTCTTGGTTAAATCAACAATAATGCATATAAGAGCCACTTCAACATTTTCATTATGGTCTTCTCCTCTCGACCCCCAAAGAAAAGAAAAGAAATAAAACTATTTACACGGGAAAGCTCCCAACAAGCAAAAGAAGAACAGGAAATCTTTTTGGGTTTTCTTTTTACTTATTACTACTATAAGCAAGAAAGTAAACTAGCTAAAAGCTACAACTAATTTTTTTTCTTAAGGTTTATCAAACACACAAGAAGAAAGCATAAAAAGGAAAATAAACTAGCATGGATATTATAGTGAAAAAGTATGAGCACCGACAACTAATCATGAGTGTGTGTAATGTCGGTGAGAAATATGTACTCCCCCAAGCTTAGGCTTTTGGCCTAAGTTGGTCTATGCCCATGGATCAAAATTGTAGTTGGGGTCGTATTGAGAAGGAGCCTGGGATTGCCACTGGTTGGCAATCTCCTCTGGAAACCACTGGTAAACAGACTGTCGTGAAGGATCAAATTGTGGTTCCAGCTCTGGCTCTGTAGCATGTGGGGTTTCGGTAGGCGTGAATGGCCTCCAACGGAACAAGGTAGTTGCCTGCATATAAGTCAAACAAAGGAGCAGGCAAAGTAATAGTCTCAGGGTGATTTTTATCAAATATCAGTCTATAGTTAAGCTCCTTTTTCTTGTTCTTAACAATGAAATCATGTGCAACCATACTCTTATAGTCTAGAAAAATAGGAGGCAACAACTTTTCTTCTTTCTCATAATGCCTAATAGGTATGTTAAAGTATGCAGCGAGGCGCGAGGCGAAGATGCCTCCCAAGATGGGGCCCTTAGTATGGTTAAGATTTAACCGCTTTGCAACAATGGCGCCCATACTAAATGTGTCGTCACGAAACAGGGCATGGCACAAAAGAACAATATCAGGGGCACTTAGGTTGCCACAGTTTCCGCGACCAATCAAGCATCTACTAGCAAATATTGCAAAGTAACGTAGGACAGGAAAATGTATGCTAGTAATTCTTGCATCGAAAACCTTCCTAGTTTCCCCTACAACAATTGTATCAATAAACTCCTCCACATCGTTACGATGTGGTCCCTCTACACTGCCCGAAAAAGGCAACTTGCAAACCTCACAAAATTCAGAGAGGGGCATCTCCTTATACTCATCATATAAATAGAAATCCACCGAACGTGGTGACCTCCTAGCATGGAAATGAAAATTTTGCACAAAGATATTAGTGAGTAAGAGATACTGTTCACGTTGGTCGTGGAGGAAGTCGGTGAGGCCTGCATTCTCAGCCAATTCATAAAAATCATCATAAATCCGGGCTGCTCTCAAGAAATCATCACAAGGCCATTCACACGGGCGAACCTCCGTGGTGCGAGGGAGATTATATTTGGGCCTCTCTTCTTCTTCACTTTTCTTATCCTCCGAGCTTTGGCTCGAAGAGCCCCTCAAAAATCTCTTCATCATTTTCTGAAAATTTCTGAAAATTTAGTAATTTCAAATAAAAGTGAACCAAACTCAACGAAGGAGGGAGTGGTGCACATGCCAAGTTCAAGATTAGTAGCCAACCTTATGGTGTTGACTATAAGGTTGGCTACCATAGTGTTGACTATAAGGTTGTGGTAGCCAACCTTATAGTGTTGACTATAAGGTTGGCTACCATAGTGGGTGTGGTAGCCAACCTTATAGTCAACACTATGGTAGTATTACATGAGGAAGGAGGGAGTGGTGCACAAGCCAAGTTCACTGGGCTGCCGTGTTTCACACTCCTACGTCGTAACAGTGGAGACAATAGGTTTCATCAAAAATAAACAATGAATACTCGTTGCTCGTCCACTATATCGGAAAGAATACTTTCATTCGCCGACATGTGGGACGTCGACCATCCTGGTCCACCTGCCATGCACAAAATTATCCTGGTCCACCCCAGTCGTAGCGCAGGCTCAACCTTTCCCACTGTAAGTTAGTCGGACGAAGGAACCATCATGACTTCGTTGAATTCTGCTTCTTCAAGAAAACTTACTCTGCCCGCAGTATTGCTACCACACGCGAAGACTGGACGACACTGTACCACATCATATCACTAAAACCCACTAGGCCAAACTAGCCCCCCTAGGATTTGTACTCCCTCCATTTCAAAGTTACTACCTCCATCCTGGTTTATTGATCTCCATTGTAATTTGTGCCAAACTTTGACCATAAATTTAATTAATAAAAAGTTCATTCATGTTATTAAAAATTATATCATTGAAAACAATGCTCAAAAACGAATCCAGCGATATAATTTTTGTTGACATGCACTAACATTTTTAAGCTAAATATTTAGTCAAAATTTGGCACAAATTACAAAGGGGACTAATAAACTAGGACGGAGGTAGTAGTAGTACAAAGTTGACTCATCTATTTTGGAACGGAGGGACGTCTCTGTACTGCTATGATTTTGTGTTGTACATCTCTGTACTTTTGCTACGATTTTCCTACCCTATGAACCAAATGAGGCCTGAATGTATCCGTGTCGACTATTGTCTGATCGATCGCTAAGCCTACAATTTTAGGAGCTTGGGCTATTGGTCGGTCGACGACGGATCAGTATAAGCGTACCACGAGCTCATCAGCCCCAACATTTCTCTTCGGTGAGTGTTTTGCAAGTACTATAGCTCGCACAGTAGCTAGCCTACTAACACCAAGAATCATCAGATAAGCCCTGCTGATATGATAAACAGTTCAAACTTACATCTAAGCATGCCATATATTACATCAAAAGCTGGTGAGGATACATATTTTTCCATAACTCGGAGAGGGTTCGCATGATTCACTATCAAACAAAAGTAGCAAGTACCGCCCACACAAGACGGTGCACTAGCCCTAAGATGGTTTGATAACATGCATTGTTCTGGTAATTAAACACAGAGAAATGCAAACTACCCTGAAGGATTAGCGCGACCAACTATTTCTTGTCATCGATCTCTCGGGCAATGACCACAGCACGGACAACGGCATGGGAATCGATCTCCGGGGCAATGTCCACAGGACTGACCGCGGCATCAGAATTGATCTCTGGGGCGATGTCCACAGGATGGACAGCGACATCGGAATCGATCTCCGGGGCGATGCCAACAGGACGGACCGCAATATCAAAAACGATCTCTGGGGCGTTGTCCACAGGACGGGCCGCGACATCAGAATCATCAAGGACGTCCACCAGCACCTGCACAACCCTAACATATTAGCAAGCACATTGTAAATAATCAAAAACCACAACTATGGTAATAAGCCATTATTTTTTTACCTTGTGCGGCTCACCGGGGGATCCCATCCCTCCGGGGGCCATCTCCTTGTCCTCAACGGGGGCCATCACCTTGCCAGGGGAATACTGCTTCTCAACGGCGACTATCTCCTCAAAAACCGCCTTGAGCCTCGCATAGGTGGCCATCAGAGTTTCTGGGGTAGGCATGGTGGGGCCCTTGCTGTTCTTCCAACTTTCTTTGAGGAGTTCGTCCGCCAACGTTGTCAACTCTTTGGCCAGTGCTTGTTTCTTGGAGTTCTTCGTCTCCATGGGTTGGCTCGCTTCCTGGAGATCGCTGTCTTTACTGGGTTGTCCGCCGGCAACTCTTTACCTAGTGCTCCAGGATCCATCAATGAACTGACAAACAAAAAGCAATCGAAAGGAAACCACAATCACAATGAAAACGGGAAAAGAATAGGCTGTGAGAATCGGTCGGTGCTTTGCAAAAAGAAGATTCTTGGAATGAAAATATAGCAGCATCACTGATTCGCCCACCTTTCCTTCGTCGGTACAGAAGAAAAATGGCAGAAGTGAGTACCCTGGAGTGAGGTTTTCTTCAAGAAAGGGGAGAAAGGGCTTCAACGAGCGTTCCAGTGAAATGATGGTTGCTTCATCCAGTCCAACTTCGAGGCCACTTTACCACTGCTGGTAAAGGTGTGGGTTTTGTGATATGACGGGTCATGACGGCCACACCGGGGTGACCAGTGAGTTTCGACTGTAGCACCTCGCTGTGATTTGGTGGATGGCACACGGGCCCGGATGCTTTGATATCCTGCATGTAGATAGAGCGGCTAGTCATATAGGAGTGCTCAATATTGTGCACCGCGACCAAGGCGGAGAGGAAAACGAGAGAACTACATAATTAATGCATGATTTTAATTAGGGTAGTTTTGTAAAGTACGAGATACATTCCTCCAATCGCAAAATGCCTTGGTTGATGAGATTTGAGATTTGAGCCCTATAAACCGGAAGGGAGGGAGTACTACACGCGGTGTAGTCTAGTCACTTGTTGGAATCTCTAGAAAGACTTATACCGCATGATTCTTTGCTCCTTCTTACTACTACATACTACTTCGCCGACATGTGGGACAGCCAGCAGCATCCGGGTCGACGTAATACGTGTCATGCACCAGATTAGAGTGCGGAACGGAAGGGGGCATCACCCCCGGTCGTACCGCCAGTAATTCATGACTATAGTGAGTAGTCATATCACAAGTCTTTCCAACAGTAACACGCCGTCAAATCGGACAGCCCGACCTTTCTAGCAGTAAGTTGAATCCACTACTCCCTCACCCTCCTCGCCTCTCTGTCAAACCGCCTACGCGAAAACTGCCGCGTGTACTGCCCGGGAAAAGCCCCGCCCTCAACTTTTAACTACGCGAAAATAGTTCGAGCTTGTTCGTTCTATATAAATACTAGTACTGTATGTTTATTCACCCGTGGGGTTGTTCAATGAATGGAGGGCCGGGGAGCACAAGTGAACAATACTAGTAGTAGTAGTAGTAAGTAGGAATCGTACAGTTAGTCACCTTAAATAGAGAGTTTCTTTTCATTAATGCCACGTACACAAATTGAAACGCTTGTTGTGGAGAGAAAAAGATAATCACTCCACTATATATGTATGCAGGGGCCTGAGCACTTGCTTTACTAGGGTTGCTCTCTTCATTCTCTCATCCTCTCCAGAAATAAACAAGACAGCGGTAGCGACATTTTCTCTCTGCTCACCGCTGGTCACAGATCCGGCCGGATCCCTTCGCCTGGTGTGTGTAGAGGACTAGGTGCATCGTTCACGTGGTCATCACCAGCAAGGGAGGAAACCCACAGCTGCCAGAGGGGCCCGATCCTCTGCCCGTGCCGTTCTATCTGACACAGCGCCGGCTCGGGAGGTCCTCCGACCCTTCTTCCTCCCTGCCGTATTGTCTGCAGATCCGACCTGCCGCCGCCGACATCCCGATGACCCTCAGGTATACATTCTTTGAAAGCGGCCTTGCTCTACTTCCCTAGCTCCCCACGTGTCTGCATGTGCATCTTTTTCTACTCCCATCAGCTCTTCGAAAGCCACCTAAATTTTTAGTATTATTAGAGGTAAAGCTACTTCATGCATTTGAATCTAGGACTTTGTTCAAACAACGAAGAAAGGGGGGAAAGTTGTAGCATGAATCTAGGACTTGATTCAAAGAGGAAATAATATAGTGAAAGTAGTAGAGACCGGATACCCAACCGGTCTCTTGGTTGAAAAGGGAAATAATGGGAAAACGCAGTACAAACTGGATAAGGAACAGATCTATGATTGGTTGAAAAAGGATAGAAAGTGGCGGCTGGTGGACGCCTTCTAGGTAAAGGAAGATCATATTCAGTTTCATCATCAAGATCTAAATACTCCGAATTTTTAGAACGCCTTCTAGGTAAAGGAAGATCATATTCAGTTTCATCCAGATTCATATTGCAAAACAAAGATTTAATAGGGGACACATCAATAACTTTTAGATCTTCATCTTGATTTTCATAGGAATTGGAAGAACATGCTTTAATAAAGGCATCTTTGGAAGCACGCGTCCTAGCGGTTCTTTCCTTGCACTCATCAATGGAAATTCTCATGGCTTTGAGAGACTCATTGATATCATACTTAGGAGGAATAGATCTAAGCTTTAAAGAATCAACCTCAAGAGAAATTCTATCAACGTTCCTAGCCAAATCATCAACTTTAAGCAATTTCTCTTCAAGCAAGGCATTAAAATTCTTTTGTGAATTCATAAACTCTTTAACACTATTCTCAAATTCAGAGGGCATCTTATTAAAGTTTCCATAAGAGTTGTTGTAGGAATTTCCATAATTATTAGAAGGATTACTAGGATAAGGCCTAGGATTAAAATTCCCTCTATAAGCGTTGTTACCAAAATTATTCCTACCAACAAAATTCACATCCATAGATTCATTGTTATTCTCAATCAAAGTAGACAAAGGCATATCATTAGGATCAGAAGAAACACTCTTAGCAGCAAATAATTTCATAAGTTCATCAATCTTTCCACTCAAAACATTAATTTCTTCTATCACATGCACTTTTTTATTAGAAGATCTTTCAGTATGCCATTGAGAATAATTAACCATAATATTATCTAGGAGTTTAGTAGCATCTCCTAAAGTGATTTCCATAAAAGTGCCTCCCGCGGACGAATCTAAAAGATTTCTAGAAGCAAAATTCAATCCGGCATAAAATTTTTGTGTAATCATCCACAAATTCAAACCATGAATAGGGCAATTACGTATCATTAATCTGATAGAGATGATAGATAATATTTTTGGTATTTTTGATATAGAGATGCAAAGTGAAAAGTAAAAGACAAAGTAAAAAAGCAAAGCAAGATTAAAGTGATGGAGATTGATATGATGAGAATAGACCCGGGGGCCATAGGTTTCACTAGTGGCTTCTCTCAAGAGCATAAGTACTCTACGGTGGGTGAACAAATTACTGTTGAGCAATTGACAGAATTGAGCATAGTTATGAGAATATCTAGGTATGATCATGTATATAGGCATCATGTCCGAGACAAGTAGACCGACTCCTGCCTGCATCTACTACTATTACTCCACTCATCGACCACTATCCAGCATGCATCTAGAGTATTAAGTTAAAAACAGAGTAACGCCTTAAGAAAGATGACGTGATGTAGAGGGATAAATTCATGCAATATGATATGAACCCCATCTTGTTATCCTCGATGGCAACAATGCAATACGTGCCTTGCTGCCCCTTCTGTCACTGGGAAAGGACACCACAAGATCGAACCCAAAGCTAAGCACTTCTCCCATGGCAAGAAAAACCAATCTAGTAGGCCAAACCAAACTGATAATTCGAAGAGACTTGCAAAGATAACCAATCATACATAAAAGAATTCAGAGAAGATTCAAATATTATTCATAGATAGACTTGATTATAAACCCACAATTCATCGGTCTCAACAAACACACCGCAAAAAGAAGATTACATCGAATAGATCTCCACGAGAGAGGGTAAAACATTGTATTGAGATCCAAAAAGAGAGAAGAAGCCATCTAGCTACTAACTATGGACCCGAAGGTCTGAGGTAAACTACTCACACTTCATCGGAGGGGCTATGACGATGTAGAAGCCCTCCGTGATGACGGCCCTCTCCGACGGATCTCCGGAACAGGCCCCAAGATGGGATCTCGTGGATACAGAAAGTTGCGGCGGTGGAATTAGGTTTTTGGCTCCGTATCTGATCGTTTGGGGGTACGTAGGTATATATAGGAGGAAGGAGTACGTCGGTGGAGCAACAGGGGGCCCACGAGGTAGGGGCGCGCCCTAAGGGGGGCGCGCCCCCCACCCTCGTGACCGCCTCTTTTGTGCCTTGGCGTAGGGTCCAAGTCTCCTGGATCACGTTCGGTGAGAAAATCACGTTCCCGAAGGTTTCATTCCGTTTGGACTCCGTTTGATATTCCATTTCTTCGAAACACTGAAATAGGCAAAAAACAGCAATTCTGGGTTGGGCCTCCGGTTAATAGGTTAGTCCCAAAAATAATATAAAAGTGGAAAATAAAGCCCAATATAGTCCAAAACAGTAGATAATATAGCATGGAGCAATCAAAAATTATAGATACGTTGGAGACGTATCAGGCATCCCCAAGCTTAATTCCTGCTCGTCCTCGAGTAGGTAAATGATAAAAAGAGAATTTTTGATGCGTAGTGCTACTTGGCATAATTTCAATGCAAATCTTCTTAATTGTGGTATGAATATTCAGATTCGAAAGATTCAAGACAAAAGTTCATATTGACATAAAAATAATAATACTTCAAGCATACTAACAAAGCAATTATGTCTTCTCAAAATAACATGGCCAAAGAAAGTTATCCCTACAAAATCATATAGTCTGGCTATGCTCTATCTTCACCACACAAAGTATTTAAATCATGCACCACCCCGATGACAAGCCAAGCACTAGAGCTATAAGTATATGAAAGGTCAACAAAAGAAACTAAGTGGGTGTGCATCCAACTCGCTTTCTCACGAAGACCTAGGGCAATTTTGAGGAAGCCCATCATTGAAATATACAAGCCAAGTTCTATAATGAAAAATTCCCACTAGTATATGAAAGTGACAAAATGAGAGACTCTCTATCATGAAGATCATGGTGCTACTTTGAAGCACAAGTGTGGTAAAAGGATAGTAACATTGTCCCTTCTCTCTTTTTCTCTCATTTTTTTTATTTGGGCATTTTCCCTTATTTTTTATGGCCTCTTTTTTTTCGTCCGGAGTCTCATCCCGACTTGTGGGGGAATCATAGTCTCCATCATCCTTCCTCACTTGGGACAATGCTCTAAAAATTGATGATCATCACACTTTTATTTTTCTTACAACTCAGCAATTACAATTCGATACTTAGAACAAAATATGACTCTATATGAATGCCTCCGGCGGTGTACCGGGATATGCAATGAATCAAGAGTGACATGTATGAAAGAATTATGAACAGTGGCTTTGCCACAAATACGATGTCAACTACATGATCATGCTAGCAATATGACAATGATGGAGCGTGTCATAATAAACGGAACGGTGGAAAGTTGCATGGCAATATATCTCGGAATGGCTATGGAAATGCCATGATAGGTAGGTATGGTGGCTGTTTTAAGGAAGGTATATGGTGGGTGTATGATACCGGCGAAAAGTGCGCGGTATTAGAGAGGCTAGCAATGGTGGAAGGATGGGAAGAAGTGCGTATAATCCATGGACTCAACATTAGTCATAAAGAACTCATATACTTATTGCAAAAATCTAGAAGTTATCAAAGCAAAGTATTACGCGCATGCTCCTAGGGGGATAGATTGGTAGGAAAAGACCATCGCTCGTCCCCGACCGCCACTCATAAGGAAGACAATCAATAAATAAATCATGCTCCGACTTCATCACATAACGGTTCACCATACGTGCATGCTACGGGAATCACAAACTTTAACACAAGTATTCTTTAAATTCACAACTACTCAACTAGCATGACTCTAATATCACCATCTTCATATCTCAAAACAATTATCAAGTATCAATCTTTTCTTTGTATTCAACGCACTCAAAAGAAAGTTTCACAAATCTTGAATACCAAGCATATTATTATTAAGCAAATTACCATGCTATTAAGACTCTCAAAATAATCTAAGTGGAGCATGAGAGATCAATAGTTTCTTTAAAACAAATCCACCATCATGCTCTAAAAGATCTAAGTGAAGCACATAGAGCAAAATCATAACGCTCAAAAGGTATAAGTGAAGCACATAGGGCAAAACTACATTGCTCAAAAAATATAAGTGAAGCACATAGAGTATTCTATCAAATTCCAATTCATGTATGGATCTCTCAAAAGGTGTGTACAGCAAGGATGATTGTGGCACACTAACAAACAAATACACAAATAATACAAGACGCTCCAAGAAAAACACATATCATGTGGTGAATAAAAATATAGCTCCAAGTAAAATTACCGATGGAAGTAGACGAAAGAGGGGATGCCTTCCGGGGCATACCCAAGCTTTGACTTTTTGGTGTCCTTGGATTATCTTGGGGGTGCCATGGGCATCCCCAAGCTTAGGCTCTTGCCACTCCTTGTTCCATAATCCATCAAAAGATTTCACCCAAAACTTGAAAACTTCACAACACAAAACTCAATAGAAATCTCGTGAGCTCCGTTAGAGAAAGAAAACAAAAGACCACTTCAAGGTACTGTAATGAACTCATTCTTTATTTATATTGGTGTTAAACCTACTGTATTCCAACTTCTCTATGGATTATAAACTATTTTACTAGCCATAGATTCATCAAAATAAGCAAACAACACACGAAAAACAGAATCTGTCAAAAACAGAACAGTCTGTAGCAATCTGTAACTAAC
Organism: Triticum urartu; assembly: GCF_003073215.2. NCBI lineage: Eukaryota > Viridiplantae > Streptophyta > Magnoliopsida > Poales > Poaceae > Triticum > Triticum urartu. Next base: position 50,387,962 of record NC_053024.1, read on the forward strand.
GCAAACTTCTGGAACACCAAAAAATCTACCAAAATAGGACGACCTAGACAATTTGTTTATTGATCAGCAGAAATTTGAATCATTATTTTATCACGTTCTGGTGATTTTTAACAATTGTTTTAGTGAACAGAAAGTTTCTGGAAATTACAGCAAAATCAAATAACTATCATCCAAGAAGATCCTATAGGTCTAACTTGGCTCAAACACTAATTAAAACACAAAACCACATCCAAACAGAAGGTAGATGGGTTATTTATTCCTAAACAGAATAAAAAATAAAAAAATAAAATTGGGCTGCCTCCCAACAAGCGCTATCGTTTAACGCCCCTAGCTAGGCATAAAAGCGAGGATAGATCTAGGTATTGCCATCTTTGGTAGGCAATCCATAAGTGGCTCTCATGATAGTTTCATATGGTAATTTTATTTTCTTTCTTGGAAAGTGTTCCATGCCCTTTTTAAATGGAAATTTAAATCTAATATTCCCTTCCTTCATATCAATAATCGCACCAACCGTTCTAAGGAAAGGTCTACCAAGAATAATAGGGCAAGAAGGATTGCAATCTATATCAAGAACAATGAAATCTACGGGCACATAATTCCTATTTGCAACAATAAGAACATCATTAATCCTTCCCATAGGTTTCTTGATAGTGGAATCCGCAAGATGCAAGTTTAGAGAGCAATCATCAAAATTACGGAAATCTAGTAAATCACACAAAGTCTTGGGAATAGTAGAGACACTAGCACCCAAATCACACAAAGCATAAAACTCATGATCTTTAATTTTAATAGTTGGTTCCCACCCATCATAGAGTTTTCTAGGGATAGAAACTTTCAACTCAAGTTTTTCTTCATAAGATTGCATCAAGGCATCAACAATATGTTCGGTAAAGGCTTTATTTTGACTATAAGCATGAGGAGAATTTAGCACGGGATGCAACAAGGAAATACAATCAATTAAAAAGCAACTTTCATAATTAAATTCCTTGAAATCCAATATAGTGGGTTTAGCAACATCTAGATTTTTATTTCTTTCAATCCCACTTTCGTCAATTTCATCATTAAGATTTAAATACTCCGAATTTTTAGAACGCCTTCTAGGTAAAGGAAGATCATATTCAGTTTTATCAAGATTCATATTGCAAAATAAAGATTTAATAGGGGACACATCAATAACTTTTAGATCCTCATCTTGATTTTCATAGGAATTGGAAGAACACGCTTTAATAAAGGTATCTTTGGAAGCACGCATCCTAGTGGTTCTTTCCTTGCACTCATCAATGGAAATTCTCATGGCTTTGAGAGACTCATTGATATCATCTTTAGGAGGAATAGATCTAAGCTTTAAAGAATCAACCTTAAGAGAAATTCTATCAACGTTTCTAGCAAAACCATCAACTTTAAGCAATTTCTCCTCAGGCAAAGCATTAAAATTCTTTTGTGAATTCATAAACTCTTTAACACTATTCTCAAATTCAGAGGGCATCTTATTAAAGTTTCCATAAGAGTTGTTGTAGGAATTTCCATAATTATTAGAAGGATTACTAGGATAAGGCCTAGGATTAAAATTCCCTCTATAAGCGTTGTTACCAAAATTATTCCTACCAACAAAATTCACATCCATAGATTCATTGTTATTCTCAATCAAAGTAGACAAAGGCATATCATTAGGATCAGAAGAAACACTCTTAGCAGCAAATAATTTCATAAGTTCATCCATCTTTCCACTCAAAACATTAATTTCTTCTATCGCATGCACTTTTTTATTAGAAGATCTTTCAGTATGCCATTGAGAATAATTAACCATAACATTATCTAGGAGTTTAGTACCATCTCCTAAAGTGATTTCCATAAAAGTGCCTCCCGCGGACGAATCTAAAAGATTTCTAGAAGCAAAATTCAATCCGGCATAAAATTTTTGTGTAATCATCCACAAATTCAAACCATGAATAGGGCAATTACGTATCATTAATTTCATTCTCTCCCAAGCTTGTGCAACATGTTCATGATCAAGTTTCTTAAAATTCATAATGTCGTTTCTAAGAGAGATGATCTTAGCGGGAGGAAAATACTTAGAGATGAAAGTATCTTTGCTCTTGTTCCAAGAATCAATACTATTTTTAGGCAAAGACGAAAACCAAGCTTTAGCAAGATCTCTAAGCGAAAAAGGAAATAGCTTGAATTTAACAACATCATTATCAACATCTTTCTTCTTTTGCATATCACATAAATCAACGAAGCTATTAAGATGAGTAGCGGCATCTTCACCAGGAAGGTCGGTGAATTGATCTTTCATAACAAGATTCAACAAAGCAGTATTGATTTCACAAGATTCAGTATTGGCAAGAGGAGCAATCGGAGTGCTAAGGAAATCATTATTGTTGGTATTGGTGAAGTCACACAATTTGGTAGTATCTTGAGCCATCGCGACAAACAAGCAATCCAACACACGAGCAAAAGGCAAGCGAGAAAAAGGCAAATGAAAAAAGAGAAGGAGAAGGAGATTGGGAAAGAGAGGGCGAATAAAATGGCAAGGGTGAAGTGGGGGAGAGTAAAACGAGAGGCAAATGGCAACTAATGTAATGCGGGAGATAGGGATTGTGACGGGTACTTGGTATGTTGACTTTTTGCGTAGACTCCCCGGCAACGGTGCCAGAAATTTTTCTTGCTACCTCTTGAGCACTGCGTTGGTTTTCCCCGAAGAGGAGAGGATGATGAAGCAAAGTAGCGTAAGTATTTCCCTCCGTTTTTGAGAACCAAGGTATCAATCCAGTAGCAGGCCACGCACAAGTCCCTCGTACCTACACAAAAACAATAGCTCAACGCAACCAACGCAATTAGGGGTTGTCAATCCCTTCATGGTCACTTAGCAGAGTGAGATCTGATAGAGATGATAGATAATATTTTTGGTATTTTTGATATAGAGATGCAAAGTGAAAAGTAAAAGACAAAGTAAAAAGCAAAGCAAGATTAAAGTGATGGAGATTGATATGATGAGAATAGACCCGGGGGCCATAGGTTTCACTAGTGGCTTCTCTCAAGAGCATAAGTATTCTACGGTGGGTGAACAAATTACTGTTGAGCAATTGACAGAATTGAGCATAGTTATGAGAATATCTAGGTATGATCATGTATATAGGCATCACATCCGAGACAAGTAGACCGACTCCTGCCTGCATCTACTACTATTACTCCACTCATCGACCGCTATCCAGCATGCATCTAGAGTATTAAGTTAAAAACAGAGTAATGCCTTAAGCAAGATGACATGATGTAGAGGGATAAATTCATGCAATATGATATGAACCCCATCTTGTTATCCTCGATGGCAATGATGCAATACGTGCCTTGCTGCCCCTTCTGTCACTGGGAAAAGACACCGCAAGATCGAACCCAAAGCTAAGCACTTCTCCCATGGCAAGAAAGACCAATCTAGTAGGCCAAACCAAACTGATAATTTTAAGAGACTTGCAAAGATAACCAATCATACATAAAAGAATTCAGAGAAGATTCAAATATTATTCATAGATAGACTTGATCATAAACCCACAATTCATCGGTCTCAACAAACACACCGCAAAAAGAAGATTACATCGAATAGATCTCCACGAGAGAGGGGGAGAACATTGTATTGAGATCCAAAAACATAGAAGAAGCCATCTAGATACTAACTATGGACCCGAAGGTCTGAGGTAAACTACTCACACTTCATCGGAGGGGCTATGATGATGTAGAAGCCCTCCGTGATGACGGCCCTCTCCGGCGGAGCTCCGAAATAGGCCCCAAGATGGGATCTCGTGGATACAGAAAGTTGTGGCGGTGGAATTAGGTTTTTGGCCCCATATCTGGTCATTTGGGGGTACGTAGGTATATATAGGAGGAAGGAGTACGTCGGTGGAGCAACAGGGGGCCCACGAGGTAGGGGGCGCGCCCCCCACCCTCGTGACTGCCTCTTTTGTGCCTTGGCGTAGGGTCCAAGTCTCCTGGATCACGTTCCCGAAGGTTTCATTCCGTTTGGACTCCGTTTGATATTTCGTTTCTTCGAAACACTGAAATAGGCAAAAAACAGCAATTCTGGGCTGGGCCTCCGGTTAATAGGTTAGTCCCAAAAATAATATAAAAGTGGAAAATAAAGCCCAATATAGTCCAAAACAGTAGATAATATAGCATGGAGCAATCAAAAATTATAGATACGTTGGAGACGTATCAATATCTTATTTTATTACATATATATATATATATATTAGAAACAACATAAGTTTCCGTTAAACCTGTCATTCGTCCAACCATTTTATAGACCTTCCCACTTCCTTTATTTTTCGTTTTCATTAATCCTATATCTAAATTTTCTTGCACTTTCTTTTTCGATGTAAACTGAGTTTTCTCCCAGTACTTTTTCCTAAAACCAACTCAACTGTCCCACATCTAGCCTAAAAAATAATAATACCCCACGTACTATTAAATCATCAAATTAAAATGATATTTTATTTCGTAAGTTGAAAGTTCTTACAAAATAATAATAATAATTGTTTATATATAACTTGGCAACTTAACTCCTAGTGATTGCGTACATAAGCTAGCAAAGATTTTACTGACCAATGCAGTAATAGACGTGCAATCATGTGTTTATGTTTTTATAACATTTCTCCGTCTAGCCCAACATGATATTTTCACCCAGCCCAGCAGTCCGCGGATTTTGAGAAAAATGCAAATGGGCTTTAAATTCTACCATATATATATATATATATATAAACGGGCTGCATATATGCTACATCATTGTTTCACCCAGCACACCAAATGGACTAAAAAACAAATGGATTGCCTGACATGTGGGCCAGTAGGTCGAAGCCTAAGAAGGCGTTGGATTTACATCCAACGGCCGACATTCTTCTTCAATCTCTCATCTTCTTCCCCCAGCGCTGTCGGGACCGCCTGCTCCAGCCTCCGGCGTCCAGCGGCGTTGTTTTGCGCGCCTCAGCGAAACGCTACCCCGCCGACGGCCAGGCCATCCCTCCACTCTGCACCTCCTGTTATTCTATGCCGATTGTAGGCCCATGATACGTCCATTTTGCATCATGCTTTTATATTGATATTTATTGCATTATGGGCTGTTACTACACATTATGTCACAATACTTATGCCTATTCTCTCTTATTTTACAAGGTTTACATAAGGAGGGAGAATGCCGGCAGCTGGAATTCTGGGCTGGAAAAGGAGCAAATATTAGATACCTATTCTGCACAACTCCAAAAGTCCTGAAACTCCACGAAAGTCTTTTTTGGAAATAATAAAAAATATTGAGTGGAAGAAGTTCACCAGAGGGGGACCCACCTGGCCACGAGGGTGGGGGGCGCGCCCCCTGCCTCGTGGGCCCCCTGTTGGCTCTCCGATGGCCATCTTCTGCTATATGAGGTCTTTCGTCGAGGAAAAAAATCATAAGCAACCTTTCGGGACGAAACTCCGCCGCCACGAGGCGGAACCAATCTAGGGCTCCGGCAGAGCTGTTCTGCCGGGGACACTTCCCTCCGGGAGGGGGAAATCATCACCATCGTCATCACCAATTCTCCTCTCATCGGGAGAGGGCAATCTCCCTCAACATCTTCACCAGCACCATCTCCTCTCCAAACCCTAGTTCATCTCTTGTATCCAATTCTTGTCTCCAAGTCCGGGATTGGTACTAGTAGGTTGCTAGTAGTGTTGATTACTCCTTGTAGTTGATGCTAGTTGGTTTATTTGGTGGAAGATCATATGTTCAGATCCTTTATGCATATGAATACCCCTCTGATTATGAATATGAATACGAATATGCTTTGTGAGTAGTTACGTTTGTTCCTGAGGACATGGGAGAAGTCTTGCTATTAGTAGTCATGTGAATTTGGTATTCGTTTGATATTTTGATGAGATGTATGTTGTCTAGCCTCTAGTGGTGTTATGTGAATGTCGACTACATAACACTTCACCATTATTTGGGCCTAGAGGAAGGCATTCGGAAGTAATAAGTAGATGATGGGTTGCTAGAGTGACAGAAGCTTAAACCCTAGTTTATGTGTTGCTTCGTAAGGGGCTGTTTGGATCCATATGTTTCATGCTATGGTTAGGTTTACCTTAATACTTTTGTTGTAGTTGCGGATGCTTGCAATAGAGGTTAATCATAAGTGGGATGTTTGTTCAAGTAAGAACAGCACCCAAGCACCGGTCCACCCACATATCAAATTATCAAAGTACCGAACGTGAATCATATGAACGTGATGAAAACTAGCTTGACGATATTCCCATCTGTCCTCGGGAGCGCTTTCCTTTATATAAGAGTTCGTCCAGGCTTGTCCTTTGCTACAAAAGGATTGGGCCATCTTGCTGCACTTTATTTACTTTTGTTACTTGTTGCTCGTTACAAATTATCTTATTACAAAACTATCTGTTACCACTTATTTCAGTACTTACAGAGAATACCTTGCTGAAAACCGCTTCATTTCCTTCTGCTCCTTGTTGGGTTCGACACTCTTACTTATCGAAAGGACTACGATAGATCCCCTATACTTGTGGGTCATCAAGACTCTTTTCTAGCGTCGTTGCCAGGGAGTGAAGCGCCTTTGGTAGGTGAAATTTGGTAAGGAAAAATTTATATAGTGTGCTGAAATTTACGGTCACTTGTTACTATGGAAAGTAATCCTCTGAGGGGCTTGTTCGGGGTATCTTCACCCCGACCAGTAGAGCAAAGAATTGCTCCTCAACCTACTGAACCTATTGAAAATGGAATTATTCCCTTTGAAGTTCCTTCGGGTATGTTAGAAAAACTGCTAGATAATCCTTTTACAGGAGATGGAACAAAGCATCCTGATGAGCACCATATATATGTGGATGAAGTTTGTGGATTATTTAAGCTTGCAGGTATACCCGATGATGTTGTTAAGAAGAAGGTCTTCCCTTTATCTTTGAAGGGAGATGCATCGACATGGTATAAGCTATGTGATGATACAGGATCATGGAACTATAAACGAATGAAGTTGGAATTTCATCAAAAGTATTATCCTATGCATCTTGTTCATCGTGATCGCAATTATATATATAATTTTTGGCCTCGCGAAGGAGAAAGCATCGCTAAAGCTTGGGGGAGGCTTAAATCAATGCTATATTCATGCCCCAATCATGAGCTCTCAAGAGAAATAATTCTTCAAAAAATGTATGCTCGACTTTCTCATAATAATCAATCCATGCTCGATACTTCTTGTGCTGGCTCTTTTATGATGAAGACTATTGAATTCAAATGGAATTTATTGGATAGAATTAAACACAACTCTGAAGATTGGGATCTCGACGAAGGTAAGGAGACAGGTATGACACCTGAGTTTGATTGTGTTAAATCTTTTATGGATACCGATGTTTTCCGTAAATTTAGCATTAAATATGGACTTGACTCTGAGGTAGTAGCTTCTTTCTGTGAATCTTTTGCTACTTATGTTGATCTTCCCAAGGAGAAGTGGTTTAAATATCATCCTCCCATAGAAGTAAAAGTAGTTGCACCTATTAAAGTTGAAGAAAAGACTGTCACTTATAATGATCCTATTGTCCCTACTTCTTATGTTGAGAAACCACCTTTACCTGTTAGGATAAAGGATCATGCTAAAGCTTCAACTGTGGTTCGTAAAAGCAATATTAGAACTTATACACCTCCTGAGCAAGTTAAAGTTGAATCTAATATTGCTATTGTTAAAGATCTCTTGGCTGATAATATTGATGGCCATGTTATTTATTTTGGCGGTGAAACTGCTAGAATTGCCAAACCTTGTGCTAAAGATAAACATAGACCTGTGGTAGGTGTGCCTGTTATTTCTGTTAAAATAGGAGATCATTGTTATCATGGCTTATGTGACATGGGTGCTAGTGTTAGTGCAATACCTTATGACTTATACAAAGAAATTATGCATGATATTGCACCTGTTGAGATAGAAGATATTGATGTCACAATTAAACTTGCCAATAGAGATACTATTTCACCAATGGGAATTGTTAGAGATGTTGAAGTCTTGTGTGGGAAAACTAAATATTCTGCTGATTTTCTTGTTCTTGGTTCCCCACAAGATAGCTTTTGTCCCATTATATTTGGTAGGCCCTTCTTGAACACTGTTAATCCTAAGATAGACTACGAAAAGAATGTTGTTACTATTGGTTTGGGTGATATGTCTCATGAGTTTAATTTCTCTAAATTTAGTAGACAACACCGTGAAGAAGGATTACCTAGTAAGGATGAAATTATTGGTCTTGCTTCTATTGTCGTACCTCCTAGTGATCCTTTAGAACAATATTTGCTAGACCATGAAAATGATATGTTTATGAATGAAAGACGGGAAATAGATGAAGTATTCTTTAAGCAGGAACCTATTCTGAAACACAATTTGCCTGTTGAAATCCTAGGGGATCCCCCTCCACCCAAGGGTGATCCCGTGTTTGAGCTTAAACCGTTGCCTGATAATCTTAAATATGCTTATCTTGATGAAAAGAAGATATATCCTGTTATTATTAGTGCTAACCTTTCAGAGCATGAAGAAGAGAGATTATTGAAAACTCTGAAGAAGCACCGTGCTGCTATTGGATATACTCTTGATGATCTTAAGGGCATTAGTCCCACTCTATGTCAACATAAAATAAATTTGGAAGAAGATGCCAAACCAGTCCGTGATCATCAATGAAGGCTTAATCCGAAGATGAAAGAAGTGGTAAGAAAAGAAATACTAAAGCTTCTGGAGGTAGGTATAATTTATCCCGTTGCTGATAGTCAGTGGGTAAGTCCTGTCCATTGTGTCCCTAAGAAGGGAGGTATTACTGTTGTTCCTAATGATAAAGATGAATTGATTCCACAAAGAATTATTACAGGTTATAGGATGGTAATTGATTTTCATAAATTAAATAAAGCTACTAAAAAGGATCATTACCCCTTACCTTTTATTGATCAAATGCTAGAAAGATTATGCAAACATACACACTATTGCTTTCTAGATGGTTATTCTGGTTTCTCTCAAATACCTGTGTCAGCTAATGATCATCAAAAACTACTTTTACATGCCCTTTTGGTACTTTTGCTTATAGACGTATGCCTTTTGGTTTATGTAATGCACCTGCTACCTTTCAAAGATGCATGATGGCTATATTCTCTGACTTTTGTGAAAAGATTTGTGAGGTTTTCATGGACGACTTTTCCGTCTATGGATCTTTGTTTGATGATTGCTTGAGCAATCTTGATCGAATTTTGCAAAGATGTGAAGAAACTAATCTTGTCTTGAATTGGTAAAAGTGCCACTTTATGGTTAATGAAGGTATTGTCTTGGGGCATAAAGTTTCTGAAAGAGGTATTGAAGTTGATGAAGCTAAGGTTGACACTATTGAAAAGATGCCATGTCCCAAGGACATCAAAGGTATATGAAGTTTCCTTGGTCACGCCGGTTTTTATAGGAGGTTCATTAAGGACTTCTCAAAAATTTCTCGGCCTCTGACTAATTTGTTACAAAAAGATATACCATTTGTCTTTGATGATGATTGTGTAGAAGCATTTGAAATACTTAAGAAAGCATTGATCTCTGCACCTATTGTTCAGCCACCTGATTGGAATTTACCCTTTGAAATTATGTGTGATGCTAGTGATTATGATGTAGGTGCTGTTCTAGGGCAAAGAGTTGATAAGAAATTAAATGTTATCCATTATGCTAGTAAGACAATAGACAATGCTCAAAGAAATTATGCTACTACCGAAAAGGAATTCTTAGTAGTTGTATTTGCTTGTGATAAGTTCAGACCTTATATTGTTGATTCTAGAGTAACTATTCACACTGATCATGCTGCTATTAAATATCTTATGGAGAAGAAAGATGTTAAACCTAGACTTATTAGATGGGTTCTCTTGCTACAAGAATTTGATTTGCATATTGTTGATAGAAAGGGAGCTGAGAACCCCGTTGCAGACAACTTGTCTAGGTTAGAAAATGTTCTTGATGACCCACTACCTATTGATGATAGCTTTCCTGATGAACAACTAAATTTCATAAATACTTCTCGTAGTAATCCTTGGTATGCTGATTATGCTAATTACATGTTGCTAAATTTATACCACCTAGTTTCACATACCAGCAAAAGAAAAAGTTTTTCTATGATTTGAGACATTACTTTTGGGATGACCCACATCTTTATAAAGAAGGAGTAGATGGTGTTATTAGACGTTGTGTACCTGAGCATGAACAGGAACAGATCCTATGCAAGTGCCACTCCGAAGCTTATGGAGGACACCACGCGGGAGATAGAACTGCACATAAGGTATTGCAATCCGGTTTTTATTGGCCTACTCTCTTCAAGGATGCCCGTAAGTTTGTATTGTCATGTGATGAATGCCAAAGAATTGGTAATATTAGTAGACGTCAAGAAATGCCTATGAATTATTCACTTGTTATTGAACCATTTGATGTTTGGGGCTTTGATTATATGGGGCCTTTTCCTGCCTCTAATGGTTATACGCATATTTTAGTTGTTGTTGATTACGTTACTAAGTGGGTAGAAGCTATTCCAACTAGTAGTGCTGATCATAACACTTCTATTAAAATGCTTAAGGAAGTTATATTTCCGAGGTTTGGAGTCCCTAGATATTTAATGACTGATGGTGGTTCATATTTTATTCATGGTGCTTTCCGTAAAATGCTTGCTAAGTATGATGTTAATCATAGAATTGCATCTCCTTATCACCCACAGTCTAGTGGTCAAGTAGAATTGAGTAATAGAGAACTCAAATTAATTTTGCAAAAGACTGTCAATAGATCTAGAAAGAATTGGTCCAAGAAACTTGATGATGCATTATGGGCCTATAGAACTGCATATAAAAATCCTATGGGTATGTCTCCGTATAAAATGGTTTATGGAGAAGCATGTCATTTACCTCTTGAACTAGAACATAAGGCATATTGGACTATTAAAGAGCTCAACTATGATTTCAAACTTGCCGGTGAGAAGAGGTTATTTGATATTAGCTCACTTGATGAATGGAGAACCCAAGCTTATGAAAATGCCAAGTTGTTTAAAGAAAAGGTTAAAAGATGGCATGACAAAAGGATACAAAAGCGTGAGTTTAATGTAGGTGATTATGTATTGCTATACAACTCTCGTTTAAGATTTTTTGCAGGAAAACTTCTCTCTAAATGGGAAGGCCCTTACGTTATCGAGGAGGTCTATCATTCCGGTGCCATAAAAATCAACAACTTCGAAGGCACAAATCCGAAGGTGGTGAACGGTCAAAGAATCAAACATTATATCTCAGGTAATCCTATAAATGTTGAAACCAGTATTATCGAAACCGTAACCCTGGAGGAATACATAAGGGACACTTTCCAGAATGTTTCAGACCCTGAAAAGGAATAGGTATGTGGTACGGTAAGTAAGCCGACTCCAAAACAGTTTTAAGGCAATATTTCTCCATTTTGGAATATTTAGAAAAATAGAAAAATAATAAGCAGTTCGGGAAGGACACGAGGGCTCCACGAGGGTGGAGGGCGTGCCCTACCCCCCTGGGCGCGCCCCCTACCTCGTGGGCACCTCGTGTGCCTTCCGGACTCCGTTTTCTTGCACGATACGTATTTTGGTCAGTAAAAATTCATTATATATTCTCCCGAAGGTTTTGACTCCTGTATCACGCAATTATACTCTGTTCTTGTTTCGAGCTGTTTTTCTGATAGATCTAGATTACCATGACGTCCCCAAGTGCCTCCAAGGACAAGTTCTTCAAGAAGGTCATCAACCCTTACCTCGCGGAGGTGCTGCGACACCCTCAAACCATTGAGATGCGTGATCGGTTGCTGCACATCCGCGATGAAGAGGGACCGAAGGGGACCGGAAGCGTGGAGACGAGGCTCGAAGCAATGGAGCAACAAGTTTTCAAGTGCCAGGGGATGGTGGAACGTGGACTCAACTCCAACCACACGATGATCGCGGAGTTCACCAACAAACACAAGCTAGATGCCGACAACATCGGGGAGGCCATCTTCAAGCTTCACGAGAAGATCGAGCACCTTCAAGCCCAAATCTATGACCTGCAAAACCAAAATTGTGCGTATGAATATAGATTCAAAAGGATGAGTTTGGCTACAGATTTGAGGATCCCAGAGACTCGATCATCCTTCTATGATGGTGAGCCTATGCCTTGGAAGATGGACGATAAGCCCGCATCAGCAACAACACCTCCACCTTCTTCACCAGCAAAGGAGACATAATCACATGGGTATGGGCACTCCCCTTGGCAACTACCAAGCTTGGGGGAGGTGCCCCGGTATCGTATCACAATCACACTCCTATCTTTGCCGTTTTTCTTAGTTCGATCCTATTAGTAGTATCTTGATCTAGTAGAATAAAGTTTATGGCATGATCTAGTTTTGAGTTTTGCTTTATGATCTCTCTATGTAATCAAGTCTGTGAGCTATATATATAATAAAGATTAGTGTTGAGTTGAGGGCTTGATTTTCTTGCTATGATCTTGAGTGAATAAAAGAAAAGATAAAAGAATAAAAAGAAACAAAGAGTTCATATTGATCTTATTGAGAGTAATGACTTCACATAGAAAGAGTATGATGATTAAAAGTTGTTGGGAGTTGGCAAACATAGCTTTGGTCATCATTGCAATTAATAGGAAGTAATAAGGAAAGAGAGGTTTCACATATAAATATATTATCATTGACATCTTTTATGATTGGGAGCACTCATTAAAATATGACATGCTAAGGAGTTGACGTTGGACAAGGAAGACAATGTAATGGGTTATGTTTTCTTATATCTGAGATAAAGTATGTTGTCATGGATCATCCAACATGTTGAGCTTGCATTTCCCCCTCATGCTATCCAAATTCTCGGCACCAAGTAGAGATACTACTTGTGCTTCCAAATATCATTAAACTCAGTTTTGCCATGAGAGTCCACTATACCTACCTATGGATTGAGTAATATCCTTCAAGTAAGTTGTCATCGGTGCAAAGCAGTAAAAATTGCTCTCTGAATATGTATGACTTATTAGTGAGGGAGAAAATAAGCTTTATACGATCTTGTGATGTGGAAGAAATAAAAGCGACGGACTGCATAATAAAGGTTCATATCACAAGGGGCAATATAAAGTGACGTTCTTTCGCATTAAGATTTTGTGCATCCAACCCTAAAAGCGCATGGCAACCCCTGCTTCACTCTGCGAAGGGCCTATCTTTTATTATTATCCTCTACCTTATGCAAGAGTCATGGTGATCTTCACCTGTCCTTTTTACATTTTATCCTTTGGCAAGCACAGTATGTTGGAAGGATCCTGATAGATATATCTAATTGGATGTAGGGGAGCATGAGTTATTATTGTTGACATTACCCTTGAGGTAAAAGGTTGGGAGGCAAAACTATAAGCCCCTATCTTTCTCTGTGTCCGATTAAAACTCCGTAACCACAAGTATCGCGTGAGTGTTAGCAATTATGAAAGACTAAATGATAGTTGAGTATGTGGACTTGCTATTAAGCTCTGACATGGACTCTTTCTGATGTTATGATAAATTGCAATTGCTTCAATGGCTGAGATTATAGTTTGTTAGTTCTCAATAAAGTTTATGATTCGCACTTTGCATTGTGAATGGATTTTTACTTGAGCATAAGAATTCATATGACAATATCTATATATGTTGCTGTTATGAGATTAATCATGATGCCTTCATGTCCGTATTTTATTTTTATTGACACCTCTACCTCTAAACATGGGGACATATTTATTGTTATCGGCTTCCGCTTGAGGACAAGCGAGGTCTAAGCTTGGGGGAGTTGATACGTCCATTTTGCATCATGCTTTTATATTGATATTTATTGCATTATGGGTTGTTATTACACATTATGTCACAATACTTATGCCCATTCTCTCTTATTTTACAAGGTTTACATAAGGAGGGAGAATGTCGGCAGTTGGAATTCTGGGCTGGAAAAGGAGCAAATATTAGAGACCTATTCTGCACAACTCCAAAAGTCCTGAAACTCCACGAAAGTCATTTTTGGAAATAATAAAAAATATTGAGCGGAAGAAGTTCACCAGAGGGGGACCCACCTGGCCACGAGGGTGGGGGCGCGCCCTACCCCCCAGGGCGCGCCCCCTGCCTCGTGGGCCCCCTGTTGGCTCTCCGATGGCCATCTTCTGCTATATGAGGTCTTTCGTCGAGGAAAAAAATCATAAGCAACCTTTCAGGACGAAACTCCGCCGCCACGAGGCAGAACCTTGGCGGAACCAATCTAGGGCTCCGGTAGAGCTGTTCTGCCGAGGACACTTCCCTCCGGGAGGGGGAAATCATCACCATCGTCATCACCAATGCTCCTCTCATCGGGAGAGGGCAATCTCCATCAACATCTTCACCAGCACCATCTCCTCTCAAAACCCTATTTCATCTCTTGTATCCAATTCTTGTCTCCAAGTCCGGGATTGGTACTAGTAGGTTGCTAGTAGTGTTGATTACTCCTTGTAGTTGATGCTAGTTGGTTTATTTGGTGGAAGATCATATGTTCAGATCCTTTATGCATATTAATACTCCTCTGATTATGAATATGAATATGCTTTTTGAGTAGTTACGTTTGTTCCTGAGGACATGGGAGAAGTCTTGCTATTAGTAGTCATGTGAATTTGGTATTCGTTCGATATTTTGATGAGATGTATGTTGTCTAGCCTCTAGTGGTGTTACGTGAACGTCGACTACATAACACTTCACCATTATTTGGGCCTAGAGGAAGGCATTGGGAAGTAATAAGTAGATGATGGGTTGCTAGAGTGACAGAAGCTTAAACCCTAGTTTATGCGTTGCTTCGTAAGGGGCTGATTTGGATCCATATGTTTCATGCTATGGTTAGGTTTACCTTAATACTTTTGTTGTAGTTGTGGATGCTTGCAATAGAGGTTAATCATAAGTGGGATGTTTGTTCAAGTAAGAACAGCACCCAAGCACCGGTCCACCCACATATCAAATTATCAAAGTATTGAACGTGAATCATATGAACGTGATGAAAACTAGCTTGACGATATTCCCATGTGTCCTCGGGAGCGCTTTCCTTTATATAAGAGTTCTTCCAGGCTTGTCCTTTGCTACAAAAAGGACTGGGCCATCTTGCTGCACTTTATTTACTTTTGTTACTTGTTGCTCGTTACAAATTATCTTATCACAAAACTATCTGTTACCACTTATTTCAGTACTTGCAGAGAATACCTTGCTGAAAACCGCTTATCATTTCCTTCTGCTCCTCGTTGGGTTCGACACTCTTACTTATCGAAAGAACTACAATAGATCCCCTATACTTGTGGGTCATCAGCCCACCCCGCACCCGAACCAGTCAAGTTTCCCACTCCTCTTCGTCTGCGACTCCACTGCCGCGTCTTCCCCATCTCCGGGTCGTTCCAGTCTGGGGCCTTGCCGTCGTCCACCGCCTCGGTGCGCTCGGTGCGGCATGGTCAACATACGAGAGTCATTGGAAGAGGACTGTACGTGGAGAGCCTAACGGCTAGGACCCACGAGGTCCATGGTCACACGCAAGGAAAGTTCCTCCTTATTAAGCTGTTTCCTCCCCCTGATAGCTGGGACCCACCGGCTGTATCTTCGCACGGAAGGAAGTACCTCCTTGTTATGCGAAAAAAATATTCCTCCCGTTGACAGATGGGACCCGTTAGATTTGGTGGCTGACTTGTGGGCCTACTAAGCGGGCGTGTACGCAGGGCTTTGTCAACTTAATCAACAAATGATTCCAGCAGCTGGACCGTTGGATGTTAATCCAACAGCCGTGCTCCTTCTTCAACCTTTGTTCTTGCTCGTTGATACGTCTCCAACGTATCTGTAATTTTTGATTGCTTCATGCTATATTATATTCTGTTTTGGGTGATTAATGGGCTTTGTTATATACTTTTATATTATTTTTGGGACTAACCTATTAACCGGAGGCCCAGCCCAAATTGTTGTTTTTTGCCTATTTCAGAGTTTTGCAGAAAAAGAATATCAAACGGAGTCCAAACGGAATGAAACCTTCGGGAACGTGATTTTCGGAACAAACGTGATCCAGAGGACTTGGACCCTACGTCAAGAAAGCAACCAGGAGAACACGAGGCAGGGGGCGCGCCTACCCCCCTGGGCGCGCCCTCCACCCTCGTGGGGCCCATATTGCTCCACCGACGTACTTCTTCCTCCTATATATACCTACGTACCCCCAAACCAACAGAAGCATCCACGAAAAACTAATTCCACCGCCGCAACCTTATGTACCCGTGAGATCCCATCTTGGGGCCTTTTCCGCGTCCTGCCGGAGGGGGCATTGATCACGGAGGGCTTCTACATCAACACCATAGCCTCTCCAATGATGTGTGAGTAGTTTACCTCAGACCTTCGGGTCCATAGTTATTAGCTAGATGGCTTCTTCTCTCTCTTTGGATCTCAATACAAAGTTCTCCACGATTCTCGTGGAGATCTATTCGATGTAATCTTGTTTTGCGGTGTGTTTGTTGAGACCGATGAATTGTGGGTTTATGATCAAGTTTATCTATGAACAATATTTGAATCTTCTCTGAATTCTTTTATGTATGATTGGTTATCTTTGCAAGTCTCTTCGCATTATCAGTTTGGTTTGGCCTACTAGATTGATCTTTCTTGCAATGGGAGAAGTGCTTAGCTTTGGGTTCAATCTTGCGGTGTCCTTTCCCAGTGATAGCAGGGGCAGCAAGGCACGTATTGTATTGTTGCCATCGAGGATAACAAGATGGGGTTTATGTTGGGGAACGTAGCAGAAATTCAAAATTTTCCTACGTGTCACCAAGATCCATCTATGGAGAGACCAGCAACGAGGGGAAGGAGAGTGCATCTACATACCCTTGTAGATCGCTGAGCGGAAGCGTTCAAGAGAACGGGGTTGATGGAGTCGTACTCGTCGTGATTCAAATCACCGATGATCCTAGCGCCGAACGGACGGCACCTCCGCGTTCAACACACGTACGGAACGGAGACGTCTCCCATGCCTTGATCCAGCAAGGAGGAGGGAGAGGTTGATGGAGATCCAGCAGCACGACGGCGTGGTGGAAGTAGCGGGATTCCAACAGGGCTTCGCTAAGCGCTGCAGGAGGAGGTAGATGTGTCACGGGAGGGAGAGGGAGGCGCCAGGCCTTAGATTGGTTTGCTCCTCCTTTTCCCCACTATATATAGGGCCAAGGGAGAGGGGGGAGGCCAGCCCTTGCCCCTTCCTCCAAGGAAGGGTGTGCGGCCAAGGGTGGGGAAGGAGTCCATCTCCCCAAGGCACCTCGGAGGGTGGCCTTCCCCCTTTAGGACTCTCCCCCTTTTTTCTCTCTTGCGCATGGGCCCTCTTGGGGCTTGGTTGCCCTGGCCATATAGGCCAAGGCACACCCCCTACAGCCCATGTGCCCCCCTGGGCAGGGTGGCCCCACCCGTGGACCCCCGGGAACCTTCCGGTGGTCCCGGTACAATACCGTGACCCCGAAACTTGTCCCGATGGCCGAAATAGCACTTCCTATATATAATTCTTTACCTCCGGACCATTCCGGAACTCCTCGTGACGTCCGGGATCTCATCCGGGACTCCGAACAACTTTCGGTTACCGCATACTAATATCTCTATAACCCTAGCGTCACCGAACCTTAAGTGTGTAGACCCTACGGGTTCGGGAGACATGCAGACATGACCGAGACGTTCTCCGGTCAATAACCAACAGCGGGATCTGGATACCCATGTTGGCTCCCACATGTTCCACGATGATCTCATCGGATGAACCACGATGTCAAGGACTTAATCAATCCCGTATACAATTCCCTTTGTCTAGCGGTATGTTTACTTGCCCGAGATTCGATCGTCGGTATCCAATACCTAGTTCAATCTCGTTACCGGCAAGTCTCTTTACTCGTTCCGTAACACATCATCCCGTGATCAACTCCTTGGTCACATTGCGCATATGATGATGTCCTACCGAGTGGGCCCAGAGATACCTCTCCGCTTACACGGAGTGACAAATCCCAGTCTCGATTCGTGCCAACCCAACAGACACTTTCGGAGATACCTGTAATGCACCTTTATAGTCACCCAGTTACGTTGTGACGTTTGATACACCCAAAGCACTCCTACGGTATCCGGGAGTTGCACAATCTCATGGTCTAAGGAAATGATACTTGACATTAGAAAAGCTTTAGCATACGAACTATACGGATCTTTGTGCTAGGCTTAGGATTGGGTCTTGTCCATCACATCATTCTCCTAATGATGTGATCCCGTTATCAACGACATCCAATGTCCATGGTTAGGAAACCGTAACCATCTATTGATCAACGAGCTAGTCAACTAGAGGCTTACTAGGGACATGGTGTTGTCTATGTATCCACACATGTATCTGAGTTTCCTATCAATACAATTATAGCATGGATAATAAACGATTATCATGAACAAGGAAATATAATAATAACCAATTTATTATTGCCTCTAGGGCATATTTCCAACAGTCTCCCACTTGCACTAGAGTCAATAATCTAGTTCACATCGCCATGTGATTAACACTCACAGGTCACATCGCCATGTGATTAACACCCAAGAGTTTACTAGAGTCAGTAGTCTAGTTCACATCACTATGTGATTAACACTCAATGTGTTTTAGGTTTGATCATGTTGCTTGTGAGAGAGGTTTTAGTCAACGGGTCCGAACCTTTCAGATCCGTGTGTGCTTTACAAATCTCTATGTCATCTCCTAGATGTAGCTACCACGCTCTATTTGGAGCTATTCCAAATAACTGTTCTACTTGGAGCTATTCTAAATTGTTGCTCCATTATATGCATCCGGTATCTCTACTCAGTGCTATCCGGATAGGTGTTAAGCTTGCATCGACGTAACCCTTTACGACGAACTCTTTTTACCACCTCCATAACCGAGAAACTTCCTTAGTCCACTAGTCACTAAGGATAACTTTGACCGCTGTCCTGTGATCCATTCTTGAATCACTCTGGTACCCCTTGACTGACTCATGGCAAGGCACGCTTCAGGTGCGGTACACAGCATAGCATACTGTAGAGCCTATGTCTTAAGCATAGGGGATGACCTTCGTCCTTTTCTCTCTATTCTGCCGTGGTCGAGCTTTAAGTCTTTAACTTCATACCTTACAACTCAGGGAAGAACTCCTTCTTTGACTGATCCATCTTGAACACCTTCAAGATCACGTCAAGGCATGTGCTCATTTGAAAGTACCATTAAGCGTTTTGATCTATCCTTATAGATCTTGATGCTCAATGCTCAAGTAGCTTAATCCAGGCTTTCCATTGAAAAACACTTTCCAAATAACCCTATATGCTTTCCAGAAATTCTATGTCATTTCCGATCAACAACATATATTCATCAGAAATTCTATAGTGCTCCCACTCACTTCTTTGGAAATACCAGTTTCTCATAAACTTTGTATAAACCCAAAATCTTTGATCATCTCATCAAAGCATACATTCCAACTCCGAGATGCTTACTCCAGTCCTCAGAAGGATTGCTGGAGCTTTGCATACTTATTAGCATCTTTCAGGATTGACAAAACCTTCCGGTTGTATCACATACAACCTTTCCTCAAGAAAATCGTCGAGGAAACAATGTTTTGACATCATATCTGCAAGATTTCATAAATAATGCAGTAATCGCTAATATCATTCCAACAGACTCTTAGCATTGCTACGAGTGAGAAAGTCTCACCGTAGTCAAGTCCTTGAACTTGTCGAAAAACATCTTAACGACAAGTTGAGCTTTCTTAATGGTGACACTTACCATCATTGTCTTTCTTCCTATTAAAATCCATATGTACCTAACAGCCTTACGACCATCAAGTAGTTCTTCCAAAGTCTACACTTTGTTTTCATATATGGATCCTCTCTCGGATTATATGGCCTCGAGCCATTTATCGGAATCCGGGCCCACCATCGCTTCTCCATAGCTCGTAGGTTCATTGTTGTCTAGCAACATGACTTCCAAGACATGATTACGTACCACTCTGAAGTAGTACGCATCCTTGTCATCCCACGAGGTTTGTTAGTGACTTGATCTGAAGTTTCATGATCACTATCATAAGCTTCCACTTCAATTGGTGTAGGTGCCACAGGAACAACTTCCTGTGCCCTGCCACACACTAGTTGAAGAGACGGTTCAATAACCTCATCAAGTCTCCACCATCCTCCCACTCAATTCTTTCGAGAGAAACTTTTCCTCGAGAAAGGACCCGATTCTAGAAACAATCCCTTATTGCTTTCGGATCTGAGACAGGAGGTATACCCAACTGTTTTGGGTGTCCTATGAAGATGCATTTATCCGCTTTGGGTTCGAGCTTATCAGCCTGAAACTTTTTCACATAAGCGTCGCAGCCCCAAACTTTTAAGAAATGACAGCTTAGGTTTCTCTAAACCATAGTTCATACGGTGTCACCTCATCGGAATTACGTGGTGCCCCTTTTAAAGTGAATGTGGTTGTCTCTAATGCCTAACCCATAAACTATCGTGGTAATTCGATAAGAGACATCATGGTATGCATCATATCCAAATGGGGTGCAGTTATGATGTTCAAACACACCATCACACTATGGTGTTCCAGGCTGTATTAGTTGTGAAACAATTTCCACAATGTCTTAATTCTGTGCCAAACTCGTAATTCAGATATTCATTTCTATGATCATATCATAGATATTTTATCCTCTTGTCACGACGATCTTTCAACTTCACCCTGAAATTACTTGAACCTTTCAATAATTCAGACTCGTGATTCATCAAGTAAATATACTCAACATCTACTCAAATCATCTGTGAAGTAAGAACATAACGATATCCACTACATGCCTCAGCACTCATTGGACTGCACACATCAAAGTGTATTACTTCCAACAAGTTGCTTTCTTGTTCCACTTTACTGAAAACGAGGCTTTCAGTCATCTTGCCCATGTGGTATGATTTGCATGTCTCAAGTGATTCAAAATCAAGTGAGTAAAAAACGGTCCATTTGCATGGAGTTTCTTCCTGCATACACACCAATAGACATGGTTCGCATGTCTCAAACTTTTCAAAAACGAGTGAGCCCAAAGATCCATCAACATGGAGCTTCTTCATGCGTTTTATACCGATATGACTTACGTGGCAGTGCCACAAGTAGGTGGTACTATCATTACTATCTTTTGGCATGAACATGTGTATCACTACGATCGAGATTCAATAAACCATTCATTTTAGGTGCAAGACCATTGAAGGTATTATTCAAATAAACAGAGTAACCATTATTCTCCTTAAATGAATAACCGTATTGCGATAGACATAATCCAATCATGTCTATGCTCAACGCAAACACCAATCTCGATGGTAGATGGAGCGTGCGACGCTTGATCATATCAACATTGGAAACACTTCCAACACATATCGTCAGCTCACCTTTAGCCAGTCTCCGTTTATTCCGTAGCTTTTATTTCGAGTTACTAACACTTAGCAACCGAACCGGTATCTAATACCCTGGTGCTACTAGGAGTACTAGTAAAGTACACATCAACACAATGTATATCCAATATACTTCTATCCACCTTGCCAGCCTTCTCATCTACCAAGTATCTAGGGTAATTCTGCTCCAGTGGCTGTTCCCCTTATTACAGAAGCACTTAGTCTCGGGTTTGGGTTCAACCTTGGGTTTCTTCACTAGAGCAGCAGCTGAATTGCCGTTTCATGAAGTATCCCTTCTTGCCCTTGCCCTTCTTGAAACTAGTGGTTTCACTAACCATCAACAATTGATGCTCCTTCTTGATTTCTACTTTCGCGGTGTCATACATCACGAACAACTCAAGGATCATCATATATGTCCCTGATATATTATAGTTCATCACGAAGCTCTAGCAGCTTGGTGGTAATGACTTCGGAGAAACATCACTATCTTATCTGGAAGATCAACTCCCACTTGATTCAAATGATTGTTGTACTCAGATAATCCGAGCACAAGCTCAACAATTGAGCTTTTCTCCTTAGTTTGCAGGCTAAGAAAATCGTCGGAGGTCTTATACCTCTTGACGTGGGCACGAGCCTGAAATCCCAATTTCAGCCCTCAAAACATCTCATATGTTTCGTGACGTTTCAAAACGTCTTTGGTGCCTCAACTCTAAACCGTTTAACTGAACTATCATGTAGTTATCAAAATGTGTATGTCAGATGTTCGCAACATCCACAGACAACGTTCGAGGTTCAGCACACTGAGCGGTGCATTAAGGACATAAGCCTTCTATGAAGCAATGAGGACAATCCTCAGTTTACGGACCTAGTCCGCATAATTGCTACTATCAACTTTCAACTAATTTTTTCTCTAGGAACATATCTAAACAGTAGAACTGAAGCGCGAGCTACGACATAATTTGCAAAGATCTTTTGACTATGTTCAGGATAATTAAGTTCATCTTATGAACTCCCACTTAGATAGACATCCCTCTAGTCATCTAAGTGATTACATGATCCGAGTGAACTAGGCCGTGTCCGATCATCACGTGAGACGGACTAGTCAACGTCGGTGAACATCTTCATGTTGATCGTATCTACCATACGACTCATGCTCGACCTTTCGGTCTTCTGTGTTCCGAGGCCATGTCTATGCACATGCTAGGCTCGTCAAGTTAACCCTAAGTGTTTTTGCATGTGTAAAACTATCTTACACCCGTTGTATGTGAACGTAAGGATCTATCACACCCGATCATCACGTGGTGCTTCGAAACGACGAACTGTAGCAACGGTGCACAGTTAGGGGAGAACACTTCTTGAAATTTTAATGAGGGATCATCTTATTTACTACCGTCGTTCTAAGCAAATAAGATGTATAAACATGATAAACATCACATGCAATCAAATAGTGACATGATATGGCCAATATCATATAGCTCCTTTGATCTTCATCTTGGGGCTCCATGATCATCTTGTCACCGGCATACTCATCGACATGTAAGTTGTGATTCCTTTGACAAGAACATGATCAATCTCATACATCACATATATCATTCATCACATCCTTTTGGCCATATCACATCACATAGCATACCCTGCAAAAACAAGTTAGACGTCCTCTAATTGTTGTTTGCATGTTTTACGTGGCTGCTATGGGTTTCTAGCAAGAACGTTTCTTACCTACGCAAAACCACAACGTGATATGCCAATTGCTATTTACCCTTCATAAGGACCCTTTTCATTGAATCCGATCCGACTAAAGTAGGAGAGACAGACACCCGCTAGCCACCTTATGCAACTAGTGCATATTTGTCGGTGGAACCGGTCTCACGTAAGAGTACGTGTAAGGTTGGTCCGGGCCGCTTCATCCCACGATGCTGCCGAATCAAGATAAGACTAGTAACGGCAAGCATATTGAACAAAATCAACGCCCACAACTACTTTGTGTTCTACTCGTGCATAGAATCTACGCAATAGACCTAGCTCATGATGCCACTGTTGGGGAACGTAGCATAAATTCAAAATTTTCCTACGTGTCACCAAGATCTATCTATGGAGAAACCAGCAACGAGGGAGGAGTGGATCTACATACCCTTGTAGATCGCGCGCGGAAGCGTTCAAGAGAACAGGGTTGATGGAGTCGTACTCGTCGTGATTCAAATCACCGATGATCCTAGCGCCGAACGGACGGCACCTCCGCGTTCAACACACGTACAGAATAGAGACGTCTCCCATGCCTTGATCCAGCAAGGAGGAGGGAGAGGTTGATGGAGATCCAGCAGCACGACGGCGTGGTGGAAGTAGCGGGATTCCAACAGGGCTTCGCTAAGCGCTGCGGGAGGAGGAAGATGTGTCACGGGAGGGAGAGGGAGGAGCCAGGCCTTAGATTGGTTTGCTCCTCCTTTTTCCCCACTATATATAGGGCCAAGGGAGAGGGGGAGGCGCAGCCCTTGCCCCTTCCTCCAAGGAAGGGTGCGGCCAAGGGTGGGGAGGAGTCCATCCTCCCCAAGGCACCTCGGAGGTGCCTTCCCCTTTTAGGACTCTCCCCTTTTTCCCATCTCTTGGTGCATGGGCCTCTTGGGGCTGGTGCCCTTGGCCCATATAGGCCAAGGCACAACCCCTACAGCCCATGTGGCCCCCCGGGGCAGGTGGCCCCACCCGGTGGACCCCCGGGACCCTTTCGGTGGTCCCGGTACAATACCGGTGACCCCGAAACTTGTCCCGATGACCGAAATAGCACTTCCTATATATAATTCTTTACCTCCGGACCATTCCGGAACTCCTCGTGACGTCCGGGATCTCATCCGGGACTCCGAACAACTTTCGGGTTACCGCATACTAATATCTCTATAACCCTAGCGTCACCGTACCTTAAGTGTGTAGACCCTACGGGTTCGGGAGACATGCAGACATGACCGAGACGTTCTCCGGTCAATAACCAACAGCGGGATCTGGATACCCATGTTGGCTCCCACATGTTCCACGATGATCTCATCGGATGAACCACGATGTCAAGGACTTAATCAATCCCGTATACAATTCCCTTTGTCTAGCGGTATGTTACTTGCCCGAGATTCGATCGTCGGAATCCAATACCTAGTTCAATCTCGTTACCGGCAAGTCTCTTTACTCGTTCCGTAACACATCATCCCGTGATCAACTCTTTGGTCACATTGCGCATATGATGATGTCCTACCGAGTGGGCCCAGAGATACCTCTCCGCTTACACGGAGTGACAAATCCCAATCTCGATTCGTGCCAACCCAACAGACACTTTCGGAGATACCTGTAATGCACCTTTATAGTCACCCAGTTACGTTGTGACGTTTGATACACCCAAAGCACTCCTACGGTATCCGGGAGTTGCACAATCTCATGGTCTAAGGAAATGATACTTGACATTAGAAAAGCTTTAGCATACGAACTACACGATCTTTGTGCTAGGCTTAGGATTGGGTCTTGTCCATCACATCATTCTCCTAATGATGTGATCCCGTTATCAACGACATCCAATGTCCATGGTTAGGAAACCGTAACCATCTATTGATCAACGAGCTAGTCAACTAGAGGCTTACTAGGGACATGGTGTTGTCTATGTATCCACACATGTATCTGAGTTTCCTATCATTATAGCATGGATAATAAACGATTATCATGAACAAGGAAATATAATAATAACCAATTTATTATTGCCTCTAGGGCATATTTCCAACAGATGACTCAACATAAAAGTAAATGGATAGGCCCTTCGCAGAGGGAAGCAGGGATTTGTAGAGGTGTCAGAGCTCGATTTTGAAATAGAGATAAATAATATTTTGAGTGGTATACTTTCATTGTCAACATAACAACCGAGAGATCTCGATATCTTCCATGCTACACACATTATAGGCGGTTCCCAAACAGAATGGTAAAGTTTATACTCCCCCACCACCAACAAGCACACTCCACGGCTGGTCCGAAACAACGGGTACCGTCCAACTAACAACAATCATGGGGGAGTTTTGTTTGCAATTATTTTGATTTGATTTGCTTAGAGCATGGGACTGGGCATCCCGGTGACCGGCCATTTTCTCGTGAGTGAGGAGCGGAGTCCACCCCTCTTGAGAATAACCCGCCTAGCATGGAATATACAGACACCCCTAGTTGATACATGAGCTATTCGAGCATACAAAACAGAATTTCATTTGAAGGTTTAGAGTTTGTCACATACAAATTTACTTGGAACGACAGGTAGATACCGCATATAGGAAAGTATAGTGGACTCATATGGAATAAATTTTGGGTTTAAGGGATTGGATGCACAAGCAGTATTCCCGCTTAGTACAAGTGAAGGCTAGAAAAAGACTGGAAAGCGACCAACTAGAGAGCGACAACAGTCATGAACATGCATTAAAATTAATAGACATTGAGTGCAAGCATGAGTAGGATATAATCCACCATGAACATAAATATCATGAAGGCTATGTTGATTTTGTTTCAACTACATGCGTGAACATGTGCCAAGTCAAGTCACTCGAATCATTCAAAGGAGGATACCACCCTACTATACCACATCACAATCATTTTAATAGCATGCTGGCATGCAAGATAGACCATTATAAAATCCTAGCTAATTAAGCATGGCATAAGTGTTGGGGAACGTAGTAATTTCAAAAAAATTCCTACGCACACATAGGATCATGGTGATGCATAGCAACGAGAGGGGAGAGTATGTCCACGTACCATCGTAGACCGAAAGCGGAAGCATTGGCACAACGCGGTTGATGGAGTCATATGTCTTCACGATCCGACCGATCCAAATACCGAACGTACGGCACCTCCGAGTTCAGCACGCGTTCAGCTCGATGACATCCCGCGAACTCCGATCCAGCAGGGCTTCACGATAGAGTTCCGTCAGCACGACGGCGTGATGGCGGTGATGATGTTGCTACCGACGCAGGGCTTCGCCTAAGCACCGCTACGATATGATCGAGGTGGAATATGGTGGAGGGGGGCACCGCACACGGCTAAGAGATCAAGAGATCAATTGTTGTGTCTAGAGGTGCCCCCTGCCCCCGTATATAAAGGAGGGAGGGAGAGGCCGGCCCTAGAGGGGGCGCGCCAAGTGTGGGGAGTCCTACTAGGACTCCCAAGTCCTAGTAGGATTCCCCTTTCCTTTCTAGAGTAGGAGAGAAGGAAAGAGGGGGAGAGGGTGAAGGAAAAGGGGGCTGCACCCCTTGTCCAATTCGGACCAGAGGGGGGGGCCTCCTTCCTTTTGGCCTCTCTCCTCTATTCCCGTATGGCCCAATAAGGCCAATACTTCTCCCGGTGAATTCCCGTAACTTCTCGGTACTCCGAAAATACCCGAATCACTCGGAACCTTTCCGATATCCGAATATAGTCGTCCAATATATTGATCTTTACGTCTCGACCATTTCGAGACTTATCGTCATGTCCCCGATCTCATCCGGGACTCCGAACTACCTTCGGTACATCAAATCACATAAACTCATAATACAATCGTCACTGAAACTTTAAGCGTGCGGACCCTACGGGTTCGAGAACTATGTAGACATGACCGAGACACGTCTCCGGCCAATAACCAATAGCGGAACCTGGATTCTCATATTGGCTCCCACATATTCTATGAAGATCTTTATCGGTCAAACCGCATAACAACATACGTTGTTCCCTTTGTCATCGGTATGTTACTTACCCGAGATTCGATCGCCGGTATCTCAATACCTAGTTCAATCTCGTTACTGGCAAGTCTCTTTACTCGTTCTGTAATACATCATCCTGTAACTAACTCATTAGTTACAATGCTTATAGTGATGTGCATTACCGAGTGGGCCCAGAGATACCTCTCCGACAATCGGAGTGACAAATCCTAATCTCAAAATACACCAACCCAACAAGTACCTTCGGAGACACCTGTAGAGCACCTTTATAATCACCCAGTTACGTTGTGACGTTTGGTAGCACACAAAGTGTTCCTCCGGTAAATGTGAGTTGCATAATCTCATAGTCATAGGAACATGTATACACTACAAAAAAAATACACTTCCGTGATGATACGTGTTTGTCACAGTAGGTCGCGTTTTTTGTCATGCATGTACATCCATGACAAATTTATGACAGAATCAAGATAGTCATACCTGTGCTGTCGTAGAAGTGTTCCATGACATTACCAAAATTATCATCACGGATTATCCACTTCCATGACGATAAATCGCGTGTCACAAAAGTGCTTTCGTCAAGGGTGACCGACATGTGGCATCCATCGTAACGGAACACCGTTAAGCTATCAGGTCGGGTTTTGGATTCGATAACCCGTTAAAAGCCCCGACCAATGGGGATTTTCCACGTGTAAAATCATCATTGGCTGGAGGAAACACGTGTCGGCTCATCGTTGGGACAGATGTCAGCCACTCATTGGACAGAAGGCGCCTATGATACGTCGACACGTGGCACGGCCCAACAGAGGCCCATTCCTGTGAAAAGGCCGACCCGTTTGACTTGGTCAAAAGGTGGCGGGCCAGCCCATGTAAAGCCTGTTAACGGCATGTTCGCATATAGCCCATTTATAGCCCGCTAACCCAAGGCCCGTTACGCCCTATCCGAATTAGGCCCAGTAGCGTCATCTGGGCCACCCAATATGATTCCAGCCCGTTTTCACTTCTGGCCCATGTATGGCCCATGACGTCTTTCGGCCGATATGAGGCCCTATGTAACTCTTGGCCTATTAACGGCCCGTGGTGAAACTGGCCCATAATGAACAGTGTATCACTTTACACCCATTAACGGCCCGTGGTGAAACTGGCTTGTAATGAACAGTGTATCACTTTATACCCATTAACGGCCCGTTATTCCGTTGGGCCGTTTCCATCCCATGTTATCTTTCAGCCTTCTCAGAGCCCATTTATTCTTGGGCTCATTTCCAGCATTTATTTACTTACGGCCCGTTACTGTCATTTTCTGCTTGTGGGCCAAATTCAGCCCGTGGTTACAGTCGGCCCGTTTGTGGTCCGTTAATACGTTGGGCCATTTTCATAGCGTCATCAAATACGGCCTATTAACGATGGCCCGTTATGGTCGGCCCATGAATGGACGATTCCAACTCTAGCCCATTTACGGCCTATTATTTGCCCATGTTTGGCCAATCGATCATACTGCCCGTATAAGGCCCATTGATGATACGGCCCGTAGAAGGCCCATTGTTTCTACAGCCCGTAGAAGGCCCATTGTTTCTACGGCCCGTAGAAGGCCCACTGTTTCTACGGCCCATATAAGGCCCACTGTTTCTACGGCCCGTAGGAGGCCCAGTGTCACTACAGTAAATATTAGCCCATGGTTATTGTGGCCTAGTTTTAGAAAATAGGTTACTGCAGCCACTAGCAAACCGCGGAAAAAGAACTGCAATGACTACAAGCAAACAAATAAACAAGACAACAAGGAAATAAATAAGCAAGCAACTTACGCTAGGCTATCACGGCTATCACACATATTACATCCACTGGGCATCAAAGTTCGCCACCAGTGCTAATAAACACGCCGACAAAAGAATATACAAAACTGAGAGCACTTCAGAAGGCACTAGGCCTGGCTAGGTCGGGCCCCCAAACAGCTAAAGAAGCTGAGTAGACCTCAGTTGTGTCAACCATAGATGCATCAACACTATATTTAAGGCATGATGGTGCGCACGACAGTCCTCTGACATCTTCATTGCATCTTTGACTTCAAGTCGGAGCTGAGCTGAAGCAAGCCTTTCCGCTTTAAGTTGAGACTGAAGAAGTCGAACTGATTGAGGCAGTGACTGCACAGAGGTTGTCTCACATCTGCTGGTGAGTAGCTTCAACTCACTGTCTTCATCAAGACAGGACCTTGGGGTCATCTCGCTGTCCTCAAGATGGTTTGGCTCACTATCTTCCCTAAAGTTCTGCCTGGCGTAAGAGATACGAGTATGAAAGAGAAACAAGGAGACACGTAACAGGTTTCACAATTATATAAGCAAATAAATGGATCTGTTCTGCATAAGGAACATGTTTTTACAACTACAATTTGAAACTGGTAGTTGTTGCAAACATCCAATCAGATGTAAACAGCAAAGCAAACAGCAGTGGAGGAAATGATGCCTATCCAAATTTGTACTAGAACAAAGTTTGAAGGCTTGAGAAGGATGAACTTACATTACATGTTAACACGGGCTGGACAAAGCCCTTCTCCATGTTGATGGAAGGATAATTCAATAAATTCCCCAAAGAAAATTCTTTATAAGCGTTGCCATTATTCTACATTTTGCAAAGAGTAAATATAGATCAAATAATATTGGAAGAAACAGAGGATAATGAAGCTCAGGTGCATACTGATGATACATAATCAAATAGCAATTAATTAAGTACAGCGTTACAAGGCAAAAGGGAGAGAGGTACTGACAAGAGCAATGCAGAGCCCATTATTGTTTTGAGATCGTATGATCCTTTGAGCAAGGAGGTTCATCTGAAATTAGTTTTCATACAAGAGAGAAGGTAAGGCACAAGCAGAAATTTAGGAGTTCAAATTTTGAATTGATATCATAGACAATACCTGATGCTGGGCTCCCAGCAGTTCTAATAGGGGTTTGGCCACTGGAGTAGGGGTAAAGTGTGGTACAGTTGGGCCTGTGTTTTCTGTGGCTGCTGATCTATCTGATTTAACAGGTATCACTACCTTTTCCAAATACCTAGTTTGTACTCCTTGAGGACCTGCACTCACCCTCTTCCTTTTGGACATCTATTACGAAAGAACAACATTTGACTGGAAAAACATAGTGTGAAGACACATGGAATAGGTACAGAAGATGGATAGGTATGGCATATACTCATATATGATGCTTAAACTAAGCAGATGGTGTAACAAAGTAGAAGTAATGCAAGAGGTCAGATGAAAAATATGTGCGACCAATACAACTTTGCAAAGTTAGAGCAAGCACCTTGATGGGTGAATAAGATAGGCCATCCTCCACCATGCCAAGTTTGTTAGCCAGTGGATCGTTCCGCAATATTCCTCTCGTGCGCCCATTCTCATATTCATTTTGATAATGTTCAATATCTGACATGCATGAAAACATAAAAACAAGTGAGATTTTCTTTGTAATGCAGAAGTGATTCTAATCCAATACTGCTCCCTGTAAACCCCTTTGTGCTATCTCTGCAATTCTTTTAAAAGATGCCATGCATGCTGTAATTTGTTGTGTGCATTAATATAATGTGGCCTACTACTCAAAATATGAGAGCTCCAGAAGTGATGACACTTCGCAGATGATAGCTTCAACATATAGTAAAGAAGAACAAGTCGACCTGACCTGACAGATTCAAAATATACTAAGGGAGAACAACTCGACCTGACCAGTCGACCGCAAGAGAAGAGTATCATCTTAAAGAAGAGTAGAAGAGCAAGCAGATTGAAGATATTACAACTCTTTCAATACAATGTCGGTTGGCCACCCATGATGAACCAGAGCGCACAGAGAAATACTATTCTTTCCGGTCTCTCCATATGTGGCTCACATGCATTTCGAAACTAAAGTAGGAACATTTAGCTAACCAATTAAACATCTCTCAGTTTTACTAATATCAGCAATAATATCAGATATGAATTTGTACAACTAAGCTTGTTTAGCTCGATGGGTGGATCAGTGCTATTACGACACGAACCACGTAGGTTGATTGTGGTCATCATAAAATGGGGAAAACATAAGCATGATGAGTACAGTGTTGACCGTGGCAGTGGGATGGCAGATCTGAAGCTGCAAACCACGCAAAGGGTAGTTAGCAACCGATGTTTGCTTTGAAATAACAACTAAGATTTGGTATGGACAAGAAAGTACGGTCAACAAGTGACAAAGAAATGCAATTATGCTGTCTCTCTATATGTCGCGGCATGCATTTGGAAACTCAAGTGGGACCTTTAGCTAACCAATTAAATGTGTCGGTTAACTAATATCAGTATCATATCACAATCATATTTGAACAACTAAGCTTTCAAATTCTGAGTGTTGTGTTGTTTAGCTTGAAGGGTGGAGTAATGCTAGTACGACAGAAAGCACCTACGTAGATCATAGTAGAGTAGATAAAAGGGGAAAACCCTAAGCATCAAGAGAAAAATCAGGAAAGTGGAACTAGCTGGACCAGTGGGTGGCGTACATGCTTTTTGAAACGAATATAGGAACATTAGGTGACCAATTAAAGGTTCTCTGTTTTAGTGATATGAGCATCATATCAGATCCGTATTTCAACACGTAAGCTTTGGGTTGAGGTCTTGAGGAGCAGCGCTAGCACGACACGAAGCACCTACGATGATGGTAGTGAATATAAAGGGGGAAACCATAAGCTTTACGAGTATAGTGCCCGTGCCATGGCGGATCTGAAGGTGCAAACCGGACAAAGCTACTTCGCAACCAATGTTTGCTTTCAACTAGCCACTACGATTTGGTACGGACAAGAAAAGTACAATAAACAAATTACGATCTATTTTCCAGGTGAGATCAATAACTTAAGCACATATGGAAGAGTACCACCTCTCTTGCGACGCCGTGTAGGCCTATGCTGATACGTTGAGGGTGCTGCGGGTGCGATGGCTGTCGGCGCCAAGGAAGAAGACTTTAGATGGCAGACGATCGGGTCGGGGGATATATCCTGTTGCCATGGACGAGGCGGTCGTAGGAGCGGCAATGGCAAGGTGGACGACGGCGCCGATGAAGCGAGAGGAGGCGATGAAAGGATCCTGGTCCAGCGCCATGGATGAGAGACGTCCATCTCTTGCAGTGGACGACAGGGTAGGGGTAGCGGCTCCGGCAAGGTGGAGGATGGGGTGGCGGACGGAGGAGGCTGGCCACAGTGCGGAGGTTGTCGTGCCGCCGACGGTGTATGAATGGGGAAATGGAGGGGAGGGGGATCTCAAACTTTGGGACGCGCTTCTCTGAATTGACTTTCCCCCGTTTAAAATTTCGGACATCGCGTCGGTTGGGGTTAGGACGGTAATCTCGCATCTCCCAAATATTTGCTGGTAACCATTTCGGGCGAGGAGAGGGTGTTTTGCCGCCCACAGTTGGTGCCCATGGTGTATGAACGGGGCTCGCAGGTAGGGTAGTTGTGTCACGTCTGATGGAAGT
Source organism: Triticum urartu (assembly GCF_003073215.2). Taxonomy (NCBI): domain Eukaryota; kingdom Viridiplantae; phylum Streptophyta; class Magnoliopsida; order Poales; family Poaceae; genus Triticum; species Triticum urartu. Next base: position 50,420,578 of record NC_053024.1, read on the forward strand.
TACACATCTGCCCCTATTTAAAATATTAGCCTACATCGATTTCGGACGAGGAGAGTTTGTTTTGCCGCCCACCGTGTATGAATGGGGAAATGGAGGAAGAGACACATGTCTTTCGGACGAGCTTGAATCAAATGTGTTTTGCCGCCCACGTTTGGCGCCCACCGTGTCTGAATGGGCTCAGAGGCCGTCGTGTCACGTTTGATTGAAGTTACTAGTCTACCCCTATTGACAGCAGTGTAAATCCGGTCGACAAGGATGTCAAGTGTCAGGGGTAGACAATAATTTCCATCTAGCAAACACTTGCTTCGGGCAGCCCACAAATTATAGTGGGTGTTTAGCCGCTTCGTTCAAAACTTGGGAGAATTAGCATTCACGTTTGCCCTGGGACCTGGCAAACTAAATTCAAATCCAATTTGTATTCGATTACGAATATCCACAGATAATTATACATTTTGTTATTTATTTCTTCAAAACCACAACAAAGATTTATTCCACCTTTATATATGATTATGATTTAGAAATGCCGTGATCTTCGAATTCAGTAGGTTGGATACACTTTGGGTCAAACAGTTATTTCATCCAATACAATATGCTCACACGAAAAACAGTTCACCTTATGTCAATCATACAAGTACTAAGGATTACCTTACCTAAAAAATTCGGATCATTACAACACATGGACATCATAGGGGGTCTTGCAACATAATCCATTCAGAGACATGACACAACATGCAAGTACAAAAATCTAATGACAATTTCAACTGGTATCTAAAGAAGAACCGGGATTACCTTGGGCTTCAGATAGCAGAAATAGCAGGACCTCCTCCGTATTCAAATGCAACATTCTTACTTCCTCCAATTCTTGGGTTGCTTGCATAATGCGTGCCGCTAATTCCGTAATTTCCAGCCTCAAGATAAAGATTACCTCATTCATGGCAGCCACACCATCTCTTTCTGCCTCTAGTAGAGCCTCAAGCACTATAATATCTATGCTTAGACTGCTCTCCGGTGGTGTTGCCTCTGAACTGCTACCATCTGGTAACATGGATGGCGCACTGCTTCCACAAATAGATTCTGGGGTTGTACATTGTGTCCTAGTGTGAACGGCATCCTGAAAGGTTTCCGCTGGACATGAGTAAGAGATAGTTATCGTATGATCCATGCAGTAAGCTTACATGGTAAACGACGGACGAATTATTGTTGAGCATGGCAAACTATATTTAAATGGTTCGAAGTAGCATCAGCCGAAAAGAAATTAAAATGGTAAGATGAAACTAGGGATGTAAGTGGCAAATAAACGACATCTGCCAGTCCCATCTAGTTAGTTTTTGCTACCTCCCTAGTTCATTTTCCTCAAAAAACAAAAACTCTTTTGAACTATCATACCACTAGTGGACTTTAATCGGGATTAAACCGGACCCAGTTGACATCCCTAGTTGAAAGGGAGTGTACAACCGCTATATTTAAGTTGCCAAGGCATCTAAGCAGTTGAAATAATCTGAGAAAACACTTAATAGTGTGGCCTCATATAAACTACGAAGACGGTCTTGTGATGAAGTTGAGAGGAAAAGTTAAGGACTCAAATGAAATAGGCATGCATTTCTTTACGATAGTACAGCAGGCACTGCTGACATATTGGCCAACTCACATATAGCGTAACAATAAATAAGCATTCGAATCAAGCAATACAGCAAAACAGACAACTGAACTATTTGTAATTCGGTAGGATTACACGTTGAGGGCACAAGCCAAGAAAGCAGCCCACTCGCATTACATTTCACATGTACTAAAACACACTGGCTTACCATATGTTGATGTGAAGCCTAGCTGCTGTTGCAATGTTCTTTGAAGATATCGTCAGCATCCCGTGGTTGCAAATCTAGTTGTTGTAGTTTATTCTGCACCATCTATTTAGGTAAAATTAATTTTAATCGCATGCACTGGTCCGAATTGATCATCAATGGTTCATCTAAACTAATGAAAGAAGGGTGTGTGCATACACAACAATATATCTGCTTCCCTCTATTTTTATGCTTGTTCGAGGTGCCAGCCCCAAAAGAACAAATATTTTGCTTGATGGGGTTGGCAGCTCCATAATTAATAGAAGCATCAAATTAGTCATGCAACTTGGGAAGATCAAGAACACACAAACAAGTAATGAACAGAGGCTCGGAGCAGTGATGTAATAGCTAGCATCAGAAAATGTAGGGTAAAACGAACAAAAAGCAGCGGAACCACATGCTAGTTTGTGATGTGTAATTAAGCATAGAGAACATTAAGCAGTCTGATGGAACCAACAGGTGGCATCAGAACAAAACTAAAGCATATTAACTATATGTGCACTGGTATGTAATTTAGCACATGCAACATGTTCACTGCCAGAAGTATGGCCCTACAGGTGCAAGCAGAATAACGCATCTCATGAAAAATTGAATGATGCCCTGAAGAAATTCAAAGGTGTGGTGCTTATGCTAGGAAAGTGAACGTAGGCGCCGGCCGTTGGATAATAGTACCTGATTCTTGGCGGCGTATGGGTATCGTTGTCATACTTGATAGCTAAGGATCGTCGATGGTGCTCGTGTTGCGGTTGAGTTTAGGCCGGCTGTCGCCGACGCTGAAGCAGCTCCGGTGCTACGGTTGCGGCGCCTGTCGACATACAAGAAAGCTCATCCGTGGTAAGTGAACAGTTGCACGATAAAGAGAAAAACCGAAGGAGTACAAATCGAAATAACCTGATGAGGCTGCAGCGTCGGTAAAGCAGGGCCGGTGGAGTTGAATATGGCATTCGTGGAGCGGGTTCGGTGCAGTGGACGAAGGCTTCGGCGGGCGCGTTGTACAGTGCTTTCGGTGAGGCGGATCTGTTGCGGCGGACGAGGGCTTGTATGAAGGGCCAGCGAAGGGGTGGACGAGGGAGTCAGTGAAGGGCCTATGCTGTGGTGGACGAGGGCGCTGGTTAAGCAGATCCGGTGCAGTGGACCATGATGGCGGTCAAGGAGATCCAGAGCGGTGGACAAGCCAGTCGCTGAAGCGGCTCCGGTGAAGTGGTGAGTTGGCAGTTGGGGGTTCCAAGGTGTGGAAGGTAGATCTGACGGGGTGTGAGGTCCACCGCTGCAGCGGAGGACTAGATTCGGGGGGGGGGGGGGGGGGGGGGGGGGGGGGGGGGGGGGAAGGGGGGGGGGCTCTGGGGAAGAATGTTGGGGGCAACGAGGGGAAAACAATGGAGTTACGAAAGCAGCCCTTTTTCGTTCATGTGACAGGGATAAAACAGGAATATCACAGGGCTAAACTTTCGGGCACGTGATATTTCGATGTGAGCGGGAAGTTTGAAAGCTTTTGGCGCCTAAAATTATAAGTATTCTGCTCTCGTACGGCCGACTATGATATCATGGCCGACAATTTGTTTGTTTTGCACGCAAAAAAATGTGCAAGTTTTGAAAATCAATGTCTCCAACTCGAAACTTAGATTGTCCATTCAATTCAAATATGGATCATTGAGCTACTACAAGCAAATACCATCATACGGTCCAATTCAAATGAAATTCCAAATGTGTTTATCCTAAATATGATGACAAAATAAAAAATGTGTATGTGTATGAATAAAGTGGATGATTATAAAGTTTGAACATGCCCGTATGTGTATATCTCTAGGTTTGATATATGAATTTGAAATCATGAAATCCCGGCTTAAAAAATGTACCTCCGTTTAAATGAATTACAAAAGCTAATGATGGAGTCGAATTCCAAAATTCCAATCTTAGGTTTGTAATTCTGGTACATCAAGGTATATCACGCATGTTCAAAAGTATCGTTATCTCATAGTACAAACTGTGAAACAAATTGATCAACCATGAGTGCACAATATCTCAATTACGCTAAAGTCCCTCAAATATAGACACCTCACTCTTTATCTGAAGTCAACCCCCCCCACCACACACACACATAGAGAAGTCGTTCTCTCCGCCAAACACCAATACACGAGCACATTAACACCCCTCTGTCTTGTAAAGTCCGGACCCCAACATAGGTCTCTATCACTTTGTCTCTCGGGCATGCACACATCTCTTCCCTCACTTTCTAGGTCTCCCGCTATCTCTCTTACCCAAGAACACGCACTATGTAGAGTGTATATTTCCCATACACACAAAACGTCGCCCCCAAACGTCTATCTCCCTAGTTATGTGGTTCTCGCGCACTCACCTCACACACCACCCCCATTGCAAACAAGCACACTTTGTCTCCTTGTGCACCACTCTCCTCTTTCTATCTCTCCCACATGCGGACCCGCCCCAGCTCCTTCCCTGTATACATATATGTCGTGACTCTTTGCATAGCTCCCTAATGTATAATCGTTCTCGATTTCGCACATTGTTCTCTACACCATCTATTCTAGATCTCTCATGAAGTCCCTATCACACACACGATGACTCGCTTCCCTTGCGTCTCCGTTCATAGGCCAATTTTGGACAACATCAACATTGTCTCCCTATCTATACGCCATTTATGGACACAAACGACCCCTCTCGCCCCCTCTCTTCCTCTCTCTCTCTCTCTCTCTCTCTCCGTCGCTAGCTCTCTCTTTCTCTCGCTCTCACACCCCTCTCCCACACACACACTCGATTTCTCTTCCAAATAGTCTGCTCCCCCCGCCCGCACCCGTGCTATCTCGCTACTACACATGTCACACCATTCCCCCTTCCCTTATACTAGGTTTACATCATCAGTGGTCTCTCTACTCCACATACACTTTCTCCCTCTCACACACAAACGCGTGCACAAACACACACAGACATGCACAAACACCCATTTATCTGGATCCTCATCTCTCCTCATGTCCGCATGTGTATCTTGCACACTCACTCTCTAATTATGTATATGTGTCTCCACGTTACACAACACAAAGCCCCATGTACATGTCTCTCTCTATCCTCCACACACATAGACACAAAGAATATGTTATCATTGCCTCAGTCTCTAACATATCACACACGCACACTGTCTCTCTCTCTCGCAAACATGCTCAACAAGGGTTTCCCCGTGAATAACTTACCGTCTATTCATCAACAGTCGTGGCAGTACGGCGAACATGAGACGTGAAAAAGAATAAATCTACACGTGCTTAGACCACCTAGTATGACTACTAGGACTAGAGCAAGCCAAAAAGCGCGCCGCCGTCACCCCCTCCTTGTCGGTGATGGGAAAATCTTTGTTTTACACAGTCGAGAAGTCATTGTGCTAAGGTCCGCATTGAATAGAATGTAGATGCTAGTTTACGGAACCAAGTATCGATAATACGTTTGTATCTCCATACTTATATTTCTTCTCTTATAAAAAACCGAGTTGGTGATGATGGTACATGTGCCATCTTGCAATATAGACCATCTGATCTATATCTGACGGATGGAAATTAAACTAAAAGATACCCGCACCCCTCTCCACATTTGCAGACAAGGCCTTCCCTCGTTCATCCTTATATCCAACAAACCTCATTGTTGAGCAATTAAGAAAGGAAGCCTCTGGAACAAACTGGCCTGGTGGTCGCTGCCGGCATCGTCAATCCCCATGCCTCCGCTCAGTCCGACCACCAACCACCACCACACCCCACTCCTCTTCACCTTATCTCATATTTCTCGAGATATCATTAGTTTTTACACATGGGATTACTCCCGCAAGGGTCAATCACAACAAGTGTTTTATAAAAAATTGCATCTTGATGTTCCGTGCAATGCACGGATCTTGCTAGTATTCCTACACAAGACTAATTTGGTGATGCTGGTGTGTCTGCCATCCGTCATTTCTGACCATTAGATCTACATCTAACGATTGTGAGGTAAGTTGTTGCCTTTTCTCACCAACATCCCACTTGTCTACCAATTTGCAGAAAAACCCATAATTAGTATCTTAAAACCAACCACATCCCTCCCCGACCTCACCAAAACAGCCCAAGGAATATATTCTAATTGAAACATAATATATCTCTTGTGACATATGTATATCAAAATTATAGTGTTTTGTCCCAAGTTTGTGAATAAGTATTATTCTAATTATGATTCGTTGCAACGGACATGAGCATTGGTAGTATTTCCAACCATGCATTTTTTCCTAGTATTCCATAGTTTCGAGTTTTCCATCAAGATATTAGTCACTCATGGTTGATATTTACTTTCAATCATGTACACATATGCACTATGTAACTAGCCTTGCTTATTGGCTTCCAAAGCTTAACTTTCACTCCTACTTACAATATGTAGAGTATTTAACAAAAAACTACCACTTTCAACCAGCCCTAGGAAGAATCTATTGTACAAAAAATAGCAAAAACATACCCAAAATTTCTTAATCCACGCCAAAAACTACCTAGTACTCCTACCGATTAGGTTCGTTTAAACCCATTTATGACAGGGTTGGCCCACACGTCCGTGCTGACGAGGCAGCTTAAACCAACACATTTTGTTTGACCGTTGACACGAGGGACCCACATCTGACCTTCTATCCTGTTATTCCCCCTCAAATCATTATTTTTCCTGAACATTACTTCAAACAGTACTGATGCATGTTCGTCGGTGGCGCCGGTGATGAGCGAGTTGGCCGCCGCTCCGCCGGACGGGCCGGACGCCGCGCTGGCCTCCGCACGGGTTGGCAGGCTGGCCCGAGCGTGACTCACGAGCGAGAAAGCCGCCGCGCTGGCCTTCGCTCAATCCAGATGGCTGGCCTTAGCGCGACGCGCGCGAGCAAGCCGCCGCGCTGCCGTGCCAATCTAGCTAGCAAACCTTGCAGACAAGCAGCTGGACAGAGCTATCTTGGCTAGCTAGCGGCCGCGAGCACCGGACGGAGCTGGCATCCGGGCTGCCGCAACATGGGCTCCGCACCGCCGGCGGTTTTGACCTCGCCTTCTGCCGGCGGCGGTAGCTGCTGTTGGAAATATGCCCTAGAGGCAATAATAAATTGGTTATTATTATATTTCCTTGTTCATGATAATCGTTTATTATCCATGCTAGAATTGTATTTATAGGAAACTCAGATACATGTGTGGATACATAGACAACACCATGTCCCTAGTAAGCCTCTAGTTGACTAGCTCGTTGATCAATAAGATGGTTACGGTTTCCTGACCATGGACATTGGATGTCGTTGATAACGGGATCACATCATTAGGAGAATGATGTGATGGACAAGACCCAATCCTAAGCCTAGCACAAGATCGTGTAGTTCATTTGCTAAAGCTTTTCTAATGTCAAGTATCATTTCCTTAGACCATGAGATTGTGCAACTCCCGGATACCATAGGAGTGCTTTGGGTGTGCCAAACGTCACAACGTAACTGGGTGGCTATAAAGGTACACTACAGGTATCTCCGAAAGTGTCTGTTGGGTTGGCACGAATCGAGACTGGGATTTGTCACTCCATGTAAACGGAGAGGTATCTCTGGGCCCACTCGGTAGGACATCATCATATGCGCAATGTGACCAAAGAGTTGATCACGGGATGATGTGTTACGGAACGAGTAAAGAGACTTGCCGGTAACGAGATTGAACTAGGTATTGGATTCCGACGATCGAATCTCGGGCAAGTAACATACCGCTAGACAAAGGGAATTGTATACGGGATTGATTAAGTCCTTGACATCGTGGTTCATCCGATGAGATCATCGTGGAACATGTGGGAGCCAACATGGGTATCCAGATCCCGCTGTTGGTTATTGGCCGGAGAGTTGTCTCGGTCATGTCTGCATGGTTCCCGAACCCGTAGGGTCTACACACTTAAGGTTCGGTGATGCTAGAGTTGTTATGGGAAATAGTATGTGGTTACCGAAGGTTTTTCGGAGTCCCGGATGAGATCCCGGACATGACGAGGAGCTCCAGAATGGTCCGGAGGTGGAGATCAATATATTGGACGAAGGGTATTGGAGTTCGGAATTGTTCCGGGGGTACCAGGTGATGACCAGCGTGTCCGAAAGGGGTTTCGGAGGCCCCGGCAAGCGTTGGGGGCCTTATGGGCCAAGGGGAGAGGGCACATCAGCCCAGTAAGGGGCTGAGCGCCCCTCCCACCCCATCTCATGTAACCAGGAGAGGTGGGGGCGCCACCCCTAGGGCAGCCGCCCCTCCCGGCTTGGGGGGCAAGTTTCCTAGGGGGTGGGGGCGCCCAAACCCATCTAGGGTTTCCCCTGTGGCCGCCGCCCCTCCCCTAGGGAACCCTAGGGCGCCTCCCCCTCCTCCCTTCCCCCTATATATAGTGAGGGAGAGAGAGGGCAGCCGCACCCTTCCCCTCGCGCAGCCGTCTTCCTCCTCCAACACCTCATCCTCCTCCGTAGTGCTTGGCGAAGCCCTGCCGGAGAACCACGAGCTCCATCACCACCACGCCGTCGTGCTGTCGGAGTTTTCCCTCAACTTCTCCTCTCACCTTGCTGGATCAAGAAGGAGGAGACTTCTCCCAACCATACGTGTGTTGAACGCGGAGGTGCCGTTCGTTCGGCGCTAGGATCATCGGTGATTTGGATCACGACGAGTACGACTCCATCAACCCCGTTCACTTGAACGCTTTCGCTTAGCGATCTACAAGGGTATGTAGATGCACTCTCCTTCCCCTCGTTGCTAGATTACTCCATAGATTGATCTTGGTGATGTGTAGAAAATTTTAAATTTCTGCTATGATCCACAACAGTGGTATCAGAGCTAGGTCTATGCGTAGTTTCTATGCACGAGTAGAACACAAAGCAGTTGTGGGCGTCGATATTGTCAATTTACTTGCCGTTACTAGTCTTATCTTGATTCGGCGGCATCGTGGGATGAAGCGGCCCGGACCGACCTTACACGTACTCTTACGTGAGACTGGTTCCACCGACTGACATGCACTAGTTGCATAAGGTGGCTAGCGGGTGTCTGTCTCTCCCACTTTAGTCGGATCGGATTCGATGAAAAGGGTCCTTATGAAGGGTAAATAGAAATTGGCATATCACGTTGTGGTTTTGGCGTAGGTAAGAAACATTCTTGCTAGAAACCTATAGCAGCCACGTAAAAACTTGCAACAACAATTAGAGGACGTCTAACTTGTTTTTGCAGCATATACCTTATGATGTGATATGGCCAAAAGGATGTGATGAATGATATATGCGATGTATGAGATTGCTCATGTTCTTGTAATAGGAATCACGACTTGCATGTCGATGAGTATGACAACTGGAAGGAGCCATAGGAGTTGTCTTAATTTATTTATGACCTGCGTGTCAACATAAACGTCATGTAATTACTTTACTTTATTGCTAAAGTGTTAGCCATAGTAGTAGAAGTAATAGATGACGAGAAAACTTCAAGAAGACACGATGATGGAGATCATGGTGTCATGCCGGTGACAACGATGATCATGGAGCCTCGAAGATGGAGATCAAAAAGGAGCAAAATGATATTGGCCATATCATGTCACTTTTTGATTGCATGTGATGTTTATCATGTTTTACATCTTATTTTCTTAGCACGACGGTAGCTTAAATAAGATGATCCCTCGTAAAAATTTCAAGAAAACTATTCCCCCTAACTGTGCACCGTCGCGAAGGTTCGTTGTTTCGAAGCACCACGTGATGATCGAGTGTGATAGATTATAACGTTCGAATACAATGGGTGTAAGCCAGATTTACACACGCAATACACTTAGGTTGACTTGACGAGCCTGGCATGTACAGACATGGCCTCGGAACACGGAAGACCGAAAGGTCGAGCATGAGTCGTATAGAAGATACAATCAACATGAAGATGTTCACCGATGTTGACTAGTCCGTCTCACATGATGATCGGACACGGCCTAGTTGACTCGGATCATGTTTCACTTAGATGACTAGAGGGATGTCTATCTGAGTGGGAGTTCATTAAATAATTTGATTAGATGAACTCAATTATCATGAACATAGTCTAAATTGTCTTTGAAAATATGTTGTAGATAAATAGCTCACGTTGTAGCTCCCTGTTTCAATATGTTCCTAGAGAAAGATTAAGTTGAAAGATATTGTAAGCAATGATGCGGACTAGGTCCGTAGTCCGAGGAGTGTCCTCACTGCTACACAGAAGGCTTACGTCTTTGATGCACCGCTCAAAGTGCAAACCCCTACAACGTCGTCTGTGGATGTTGTGAACACCTGACAGACACATCCTGATGACTACTTGATAGTTTAGTGCACCATACTTTACGGCTTAGAATCGGGATTCCAATGACGTTTTGAACGCCATAGAACATATGAGATGTTCCAAGAGCTAAAATTGGGATTTCAGGCTCATGCCCGTGTTGAGAGGTATGAGACCTCTGACAAGTTCTTTTGCCAACAAGATGGAGGAGAATAGCTCAGCTAGTTAGCATGTGCTCAGAATGTCTGGGTGCTACAATCACTTAAATCAAGTGGGAGTTAAACTTCTGGATAAGATAGTGATTGATAGAGTTCTCTAGCCACTATCACTAAGCTACTAGATCTTCGTGATGAACTATGACATGCAAGGGATGGAGTTGATCCCAGAGCTGTTCGCAGTGCTTAAGACCGCAAAAGGTAGAAATCAAGAAGGATCATCAAGTGTTGATGGTTTAACAAGACCACTGGTTTCAAGAAGGGCAAGGGCTAGAAGGGAAACTTCATGGATGGCAAACCAATTGCCGCTCCACTGAAGGAACCCAAGGTTGAACCCAAACCCGAGACTAAGTGCTTCTATTGTAAGGGGAACGGTCACTGGTAGCGGAATTACCCCAAATGCATGGTAGATAAGAAGGCTGGCAATTTCAAAGTATATACGTGTTATTAATGTGTACCTCACTAGTACTCCTGGTAGCACCGGGGTATTGGATACCGGTTCAGTTGCTATTATTGGTGACTTGAAGCAAAAGCTACGGACTAAACGGAGACTGGCTAAGGGCGAGGTGACGATGTGTGTTGGAAGTGTTTCCAAAGTTGATGAGATCACCATCGCACGCTCCATCTGCCTTCGGGATTAGTATTGAACCTAGATAAATGTTATCAGGTGTCTACGTTGAGCATGAACATGATTAGATCATGTTCATTGCAATATGGTTATTCATTTAAGTTAGAGAATAATGGTTATTCTGTTTACATGAATAATACCTTCCATGGTCATGCACCCTATGTGAATGGTTTAGTGAATCTCGATCGTAGTAATACACATGTTCACGCCAAAAGATGTAGATAGTACCACTTTCTTGTGGCACTGCCGCTTAGGTCATATTGGCGTAAGATGCATGAAGAAACTCCATATCGATGGATGTTTGGAGTCACTTGATTTTGAATCGCTTGACACATGCGAGCCATGCCTCATGGGCAGGATGACTAAGACCCCGTTTTTAGGTACAATGAAACGGGCAAGTGACTTGTTGGAAATCATACATGCAGATGTGTGTGATCCAATGAGAATTGAAGCGTGTGGTGGATATCGCTATTTTCTCATCTTCACTGACGATTTGAGTAGATATAGGTACATTTACTTAATGAAGCACAAGTCTGAAACATTTGAAAAGTTCAAGCGATTTCAGAGTGAAGTTAAGAATCATCATAACAAGAAGATCAAATTCCTACGATCTGATCAATGAGAATTTCTGATTTATGAGTTTGGCAAACACTTAAGACATTGTGGAATTGTTTCACAGTTGAAGCCACCTGGAACACCACAGGGTAATGGTGTGTCCGGACGTCATAAACGAACCTTATGAGATATGGTGCGATCTATGATGTCTCTTACCGATCTACCGTTTTCATTTTGAGGTTATGCGTTAGATACAGCTGCATTCACTTTAGATAGGACACCATCTAAGTCCATTGAGACGACGTCGTAAGAATATGGTTTGGTAAGAAACCAAAGTTGTCGTTTCTTAATGTTTGGGACTGCGATGCTTAAGGCTTCAGCCGGAGAAGCTCAAACCCAAAGCGGACAAACACATCTTCATAGGATACCCAAGGGTGAAAGTTGGGTATACCTTCTATCTCAGATCCGAGGGCAAATTGTTTGTCGCTAAGAACGGGTCCTTTCTCGAGAAGGAGTTTCTCTCGAAATAATTGAGTGGGAGGAAGATAGAACTTGATGAGGTTGTCGAACCTTTACTTCAACCAGAGAGTGATGCAACACAGAAAGATGTTTTCTGTGGCGCCTACGTCTGTTGAATAGGAAGTTAAAGATAGTGATCATGAAGCTTCGGATCAAGTTGCTATCGAACCTCGTAGGTCGACAAGGATATGTACTACTCCTAAGTGGTACGGTAATCCTGTCTTAGATATCATGTTGTTAGACAACAATGAACCTATGAGCTATGGAGAAGCGATGGTGGGCCCGTATTCCGACAAATGGTTAGAAGCCATGAAATCCGAGATAGGATCCATATATCAGAACAAAGTATGGACTTTGGTGGACTTGCCCAATGATCAGCAAGCCATTGAGATAAATGGGTCTTTAAGAAGAAGACGGACATGGGCGATAATGTTACCATCTATGAAGCTCGACTTGTGGGAAAGAGTCTTTTCACAAGTTCAAGGAATTGACCACGATGAGAATTTCTCACCCGTAGCGATGCTTAAGTCCGTCGGAATCATGTTAGCATTAGCTGTATTTTTCGATTATGAAATCTGACAGATGGATGTCAAAACAAGTTTTCTTACCAGTTTTCGTAAGAAAAAGTTGTATGTGATACAATAAAAGGTTTTGACGATCCTAAGGATGCTAAAAGGTATGCTGGCTCCAGCAATCCTTCTATGGACTAGAGCAAGCATCTCGGAATCGGAATATATGTTTTGATGGAGTGATCAAAGCTTTTAGGTTTATACAATGTTTGCTAGAAACTTGTATTTACAAGAAAGTGAGTGGGAGCACTACAACATTTCTGATAAGTATATGTGGATGACATATTGCTGATTCGAAATAATGTAGAATTTCTGGAAAGCATAAACGGTTGTTTGAAGAGTGTTTTTCAAAGGAAGACCTGGATAAAGCTGCTTACAAATTGGGCATCAAGATCTATAGAGATAGATCAAGACGCCTGATGATACTTTCAAAGAACGCACACCTTGACATGTTTTTGAAGGAGTTCAAAATAAATCAGTCAAAGAAGAGGTTCTTACCTGAGTTGTAAGGTGTGAAGTTGAGTAAGACTCAAAGCTTGACCACGGCAGAAGAGAGAGGAAGGACGAAGGTCGTCCCCTATGCTCTTGTCATAGGCTCTATACGGTATGCCATGCTGAGTACCGCACCTGATGTGTGCCTTGCCACATGTCTGGCAAGAGGGTACAAAGGTGATCTAGGATTGGATCACCAGATAGCGGTCAGAATTATCCTTAGAAGAATAAGCAAATGTTTCTTGGTTATGGAGGTGATAAAGAGTTCGACGTAAAGAGTTACGTCGATGCAAGCTTAACACCTATCCGGATAGCTCTGAGTAGAGATACCGGATACGTATAATGGAGCAACAATTTGGAATAGCTCCAAGTGGAACGTGGTAGCAGCATCTACGATATGACATAAAGTTTTGCAAAATACATAGGGATCTGAATATGGCAAGACCCGTTGACTACAACCTCTCTCACAAGCATAACATGATCAAACCCAGAATTCTTTGAGTGTTTATCACATAGTGATGTGAACTAGATCATTGAGTCTAGTAGACTCTTGGATGTTGGTCACATGGCGATGTGACCTGTGAGTGTTAATCACATGGCGATGTAAACTAGATTATTGACTCTAGTGCAAGTGGGAGACTGTTGGAAATATGCCCTAGAGGCAATAATAAATTGGTTATTATTATATTTGCTTGTTCATGATAATCGTTTATTATCCATGCTAGAATTGTATTTATAGGAAACTCAGATACATGTGTGGATACATAGACAACACCATGTCCCTAGTAAGCCTCTAGTTGACTAGCTCGTTGATCAATAAGATGGTTACGGTTTCCTGACCATGGACATTGGATGTCGTTGATAACGGGATCACATCATTAGGAGAATGATGTGATGGACAAGACCCAATCCTAAGCCTAGCACAAGATCGTGTAGTTCGTTTGCTAAAGCTTTTCTAATGTCAAGTATCATTTCCTTAGACCATGAGATTGTGCAACTCCCGGATACTGTAGGAGTGCTTTGGGTGTGCCAAACGTCACAACGTAACTGGGTGGCTATAAAGGTACACTACAGGTATCTCCGAAAGTGTCTGTTGGGTTGGCATGAAACGAGACTGGGATTTGTCACTCCATGTAAACGGAGAGGTATCTCTGGGCCCACTCGGTAGGACATCATCATAATGTGCACAATGTGACCAAGGAGTTGATCACGGGATGATGTGTTACGGAACGAGTAAAGAGACTTGCCGGTAACGAGATTGAACAAGGTATCGGATACCGACGATCGAATCTCGGGCAAGTACAATACAGCTGGACAAAGGGAATTGTATATGGGATTGATTGAATCCTCGACATCGTGGTTCATCCGATGAGATCATCGTGGAACATGTGGGAGCCAACATGGGTATCCAGATCCCGCTGTTGGTTATTGGCCGGAGAGTTGTCTCGGTCATGTCTGCATGGTTCCCGAACCCGTAGGGTCTACACACTTAAGGTTCGGTGACGCTAGAGTTGTTATGGGAAATAGTATGTGGTTACCGAAGGTTGTTCGGAGTCCCGGATGAGATCCCGAAATGACGAGGAGCTCCGGAATGGTCCGGAGGTGAAGATCGGTATATTGGACGAAGGGTATTGGAGTCCGGAATTGTTCCGGGGGTACCAGGTGATGACCAGCGTGTCCGAAAGGGGTTTCGGAGGCCCGGCAAGCGTTGGGGGGCCTTATGGGCCAAGGGGAGAGGGAACATCATCCCACTAAGGGGCTGAGCGCCCCTCCCACCCCATCTCACGTAACCAGGAGAGGTGGGGGCGCCATCCCTAGGGCAGCCGCCCCTCCCGGCTTGGGGGGCAAGTTTCCTAGGGGTGGGGGCGCCCAAACCCATCTAGGGTTTCCCCTGTGGCCGCCGCCCCTCCCCTAGGGAACCCTAGGGCGCCTCCCCCTCCTCCCTTCCCCCTATATATAGTGAGGGAGAGAGAGGGCAGCCGCACCCTTCCCCTGGCGCAGCCGTCTTCCTCCTCCAACACCTCATCCTCCTCCGTAGTGCTTGGCGAAGCCCTGCCGGAGAACCACGAGCTCCATCACCACCACGCCGTTGTGTTGTCGGAGTTTTCCCTCAACTTCTCCTCTCACCTTGCTGGATCAAGAAGGAGGAGACTTCTCCCAACCGTACGTGTGTTGAACGCGGAGGTGCCGTTCGTTCGGCGCTAGGATTATCGGTGATTTGGATCATGACGAGTACGACTCCATCAACCCCGTTCACTTGAACGCTTCCGCTTAGCGATCTACAAGGGTATGTAGATGCACTCTCCTTCCCCTCGTTGCTAGATTACTCCATAGATTGATCTTGGTGATGCGCAGAAAATTTTAAATTTCTGCTACGATCCCCAACAGCTGCGTCCCATGGCCGAGGATGACTAGGTGGACGGGCCGGAGGTAGGAGGTCACTCGAGGATTTTTGTTGGTAAGAGCATGTACAATGGTTGATAAGGTAGTCTTATCTTAAGTCTGCCACGTATGCAAGTGGTAGTAGTTTCTTGGCATTTTAGTGGTTTCTTGCATTATTAGAGCAAGTACAATAGAGCTGAGTTGGCGGGCTATAAGAAATAAACTAGTATATTTCTGCTTAGTTGGAGGAAAGAGAAGAGGATAGAGAAGGTAAGCGGGCTCTTCGTGAAGAGCCAGCTCTAGCACGTGCTCCTAGGCACTTTGTGAGAATGAGAAGTGGGCCACATAATAAAAAAAGTAGTACACACTTTTGATCTATTATTGTACATGTTGGCTATAAGATGGGGTGTAGATGACATGGCACTGGCTTATAGCCCAGCTGGCTATACTATTAACCATGCTCTTAGGGGTTTCTTGTAAGGAACAATGTACATACTACTACCGACAAAAGGCGATCGTTGTACTCCAACGAGTACTACTAGTGGTCGCGGGAGTGTATACCTCGTTTTGTGGGTTCGATCCCGGCCGAACGCACGCACTACAAGAAATATGTCAACTTATGACCTTCTGTCAGTGACCCTGGAAGAATTGGTAATAAATTTATGACCATTTTAGACCAATTGGTCAAAAGCTGTTCGGGGGGCTCCAAACCCTAAACTATTGCGACCATTTTGGTCAGAAAGGTCGTAATTTCCTTACATGAAATGGTCATAAAGCAGACAGCACTAATCTGCTGCCTTATTTCTAGCTGATCATAACCAATATAGATGGTCATAACCTTGTAAATTGTGGTGGATTGGTATGACTTGGCGCCACCTCATCAGTTTTGCTTATGTGTCATGTCCATGTGTCAATTTTTGCCCTAGGTTGTGAAGCAACCTATATTTCTGTCATTACAAAAATTCCCAAAAAAATCTCATAAATTCTTTGGGTGATATCTTCTTTAAATATGTAAAAATCCTTCCTTTCCTAGTTCAGAAAAAATTCAACAATATTCATTTTCCTATTCTGTTCACAACAGCACTTTATGAAGGAAGTGCTATTTATATATTCTTGATTGACCTCGGAATTATTGGGCACTCTTTCCTATCCAAATCATTGCTGCATGACAAAATTCAGCTCCATTTGCCTAGCAAATCTTCCTCGGCAAATTTCCAAAGTTTTTGTCCACCTAGAAGCATTGTGAAGGAAGTACCTTTTTTATATATCCAAATGACATGAAATTTATACAGTTCCTTCATATGCCCAAATTATCACCCTCCTCCAAATTGCAGCTCTGTCAAATCATCTATGTGAGCCCAGGTTCAATTTATATTTTATGGCAAGATTGGCACGTTGCAAAGCAAGTGTTATCTAGACCCCTCCTATTACCCTCAAACTCTTTGGGCACTCTTCCATACCCAAATCATTGCCACATGATAATATTCAGCTCCATTTTCCTAGTAAATCTTTCTCAGGAAATTTCCAAAGTTTCTACCTCGAGAGAAGCTTTGTGAAGTAAGTACTAGCTAGGCTTACCCAAATTATCGTAAAATCTACCAAGGCATGAGCATACATATGTAACTTACCTACACCAAATTTGAGCTCATTTCATTCATCCAATTTCTCTCACTAGTTTTCCCAAGTTTCTGTCCGTAGAAGAGCATTGTGAAGGAAGTACCACTTTGGCATGTCCAAATAGTATCAATTTTCTACAGTGCTTTCCAATGCCCAAATAACGATCCTCCACCAAATTTCAGCTCAATCCATTCATTATTTTGAGCCCAGCTTCAACATTCATATTTCTGTCCAGTGTGGTACTTTGCAAAGCAAGTACCACCTAGGATCCTCCTTTTGATATGAAAATTTGCGAAGAAATTCTTCTTAGTAGATGATCATCCTCAGCCAAAACTCACTCCCATTGGCCATGTGCATTTCCCGTACTGCCAATCAAACACTTGGCTGCTAATTCATCTTTGAGCATAGGTCGGTCTCCTCGTGAGATTCTTCTGTTGTAATTTTCTTCCTAGCACCTACTTGGGGAGTTCCCAACCCGCTAGACATGCCTAGGCCTCCCAGAACGCATGTCAACGCCAAGGTCACGCGGTGACCACGCACCAGGCATGGGAGTTCACGCGCTTTGGAGTTGGGGCCCTGGGCCACCATCCAAACCTCGACGTATCGCCACCAAACCATGTATTTATGCTTAAATAGATACTTCTGTAACTAGAAATGATTTTTGGAAAAAATAAAGAGCAAACAATAAGGTAGCTGCAGTTCAAATTTGACCCACTTCCAACTGAATCGGCGGAAATTTGTCTTTTTCACCAAAGGTGGATCAAAACTTGTGACACCCAACCATTTTGTCAATTGTGCATTAAATATGGCCTAGTATTTTAGAAAATTGATTTG
Organism: Triticum urartu; assembly: GCF_003073215.2. Classification (NCBI taxonomy): domain Eukaryota; kingdom Viridiplantae; phylum Streptophyta; class Magnoliopsida; order Poales; family Poaceae; genus Triticum; species Triticum urartu. The sequence goes on from NC_053024.1 coordinate 50,438,497, forward strand.
GTCCAATTTTGCAACAAATATATGGTAGGTCCTTCACAAAAAAACTCATTTCGGGCACTCGGAAAATGGAAAATGAATTTTCCGTGCAAAGAAAATGAAAACTCCCTTAGGCAACATTGTTTGGAATTCCAAGATGCACCCTTGTGCACAATATGAGATCGTTTGAACAAACTATGCCATTAATGTGGCCATAAGATTGATCATTTGGCTTGAAAACCCCGAATCTTCACGCGTGATAGCTCATTTGTGAGAACACTTTTTAAAACTAATTGCCGTATTACAAGTTTATTATTTTTCCTGGAAACTTGGTCACATATAATGACACAATGCGAAGGTTTCCCAAGTTTTTTGATTTTTTTGAATTTTTTATGCCCGTTTCAAAATGCGGTCAAAACGGCGGGCATGACCGTTCCTAGCTAGTGGTTAAATCTTAGAATTTTTTTGGTGTTTCTCTGATTAAATAGATACTTATGTACCTAGAAATGATTTTTTTTAAAAACTAAATAGCAAACTATGAGGCAGCTCCAGTTCAAATTTGACCCGCTTCCTGCTGAATCGGCAGGAATTTGTCTTTTTCACCAGAGGTGGATCAAAACTTTTGACACCCAACCATTTTGTCAATTGTGAATCAAATATGGCCTAGTATTTTAGAAAAATGATTTGGTCCAATTTTGCAACAAATATATGGTAGGTCCTTCACAAAAAGAACTCAATTCGGGCACTCAGAAAATGGAAAATGAATTTTCCGTGCAAAGAAAATGAAAACTCCCTTAGGCAACATTGTTTGTAATTCCAAGATGCACCCTTGTGCACAATATGAGATCATTTGAATAAACTATGCCATGAATGTGGTCATAAGATTGATCATTTGGCTTGAAAACCCTGAATCTTCACGTGTAATAGCTCATTTCTGAGAATACTTTTTTTAAATAATTGTCATATTACAAGTTTATTATTTTTCCTGCAAACTTGGTCACATATAATGACACATTGCGAAGGTTTCCCAATTTTTTGATTTTTGTTGAATTTTTTATGCCCGTTTCAAAATGCGATCAAAACGGCGGGCTTGACCGTTCCTAGCTAGTTGTTGAATCTTGCAAAAATTTTGATGTTTCTCTGATTAAATAGATACTTATGTACCTAGAAATGATTTTTGGAAAAAATAAAGAGCAAACTATGAGGCAGCTCCAATTCAAATTTGACCCGCTTCCTACTAAATCGGCATGAATTTGTCTTTTTCACCAGTGGTGGATCAAAACTTTTGACACCTAACCATTTTATCAATTGTGAATCAAATATGGCCTAGTATTTTAGAAAAATGATTTGGTCCAATTTTGCAACAAATATATGGTAGGTCCTTCACAAAAAGAACTCAATTCGGGCACTCGGAAAATGGAAAATGAATTTTCCGTGCAAAGAAAATGAAAACTCCATTGGGAAACATTGTTTGGAATTCCAAGATGCACCCTTGTGCACAATATGATATCATTTGAACAAACTATGCCATGAATGTGGCCATAAGATTGATCATTTGGCTTGAAAACCCTGAATCTTCACGCGTGATAGCTCATTTCTGAGAACACTTTTTTTTAAAATAATTGTCGTATTACAAGTTTATTATTTTTCCTGGAAACTTGGTCACATATAATGACACAATGCGAAGGTTTCCTAATTTTTTTTGAATTGTTTATGCCCGTTTCAAAATGCGGTCAAAACGGCGGGCTTGACCGTTCCTACCTAGTGGTTGAATCTTGCAAAACTTTTGATGTTTCTCTAATTAAATAGATACTTATGTACCTAGAAATGATTTTTGGAAAAAATAAAGAGCAAGCTATGAGGCAGCTCCAGTTCAAATTTGACCCGCTTCCTGCTAAATCGGTGGGAATTTGTCTTTTTCACCAGAGGTGCATCAAAACTTTTGACACCCAACCATTTTGTCAACTGTGAATCAAATATGGCCTAGTATTTTAGAAAAATTATTTGGTCCAATTATGCAACAAATATATGGTAGGTCCTTCACAAAAAGAACTCAATTCGGGCACTCAGAAAATGGAAAATGAATTTTCTGTGCAAAGAAAATGAAAACTCCCTTAGGCAACAATGTTGGAATTCCATGATGCGCCCTTGTGCACAATATGAGATCATTTGAACAAACTATGCCATTCCAAAATGCACCCTTGTGCAAAAAATGCAAGAGACACAATAGAAAAAAACACAATAACATAAGCTTGAAAAAGTATTTGATGTGCTCCACATGTGCTATGATTGTGAATTATAAAATTGATGTGCTCCAAATTTGCAACAAATATTTGCTAGGTTCTTTATAAAAATATCATTTTGGACACTCGCAAAAATGATTCTCTTACAAAAAACTCATATCTTAGAACACTTTTTTAATGATATTAACATTATTCAAAGTTTGTTATTTTTACTGAAAAGTAGGTCACACTTGGTGACACAATGCGAAGGTTTTTTATTTCTATATTTTTATAAATTTCTTAGGTCGTCAAATAGCAGACATGATTCAAAATCTTATTTTCAATCAATTACGACCAATTTAAATGGTCTTAACATCATCAAAGGGGATACTGTGTTCTGATTAGTCTAAAATGAGCTCACGCGGTTCATGGATTAAGCACCGTCGGATGCGCCCGGATCCAACGGCAGCCCACACCCCTCGCCGCTCTCACCCCGTATCCCTCTCAAGCGTGTTTGATTCAGGGGAATTAGAGATGGTGAATGGGAGTTGAGGGGTAAGGAGATTAAAAATCCACTGTTTGATTAGAGGGAATGGGAGTTTAAGTGAGAAGGGGACTGGGAGTTGGGGAAGCCAATTCCCACCGATTTCTTCCCAGGGGGTACCCTGTTGATTCGTGAGGAGAGTTTTATCCCACGCCAATTCCCATCATATGCCAAACAAGGGAATGGAAGTAAAAATCTACTTCCCATGCCTAATCCCTTCATAAACACCCTTGTGTAAACTCCCATTCCCTTGCCCAAGTGTTTACCAAATAGGCTGCTCATCCTCGTCCACCCACGAAACCCTAGCCCCCTTCTCCCAATCGCCGCTGCCGCCTTCTCCCTCCCAGATCCAATCCAAGTCAGAGCCCCCAGCCTCCATCTCCATTCCTGCGCGCGTTGGCCACCTCCCTCCGGCGGAGCTCGACCCCCACCCCCCAAGCGCCGCTGCTCCACCCTCTCCCGTGAGGATCTTGAGTTTACCCCACCCCCTCCACTGGCGAGCCTCTCTGCTGCCCGCGTGCGCACAACCTCTGTCTCCTGTTGCTCTCCCTGCTGGCCCTCCTCCCTCGCCCTGGCTCCCTGCTCTGCCTCGACCAGCCAGCGCGCCGCCATGACCGGCCAGCCCATGCTCGCGTCGCCCGCTTCGTTCGTCGGATCTGGCCGCCTCTCTCTCTCTCTTCCCGTACTCTTTATTTGTCATGATTTCTCTATCTGAATCTCTCTCTCTGCAGGCACCCATGAAGGCAAAGATGGATCCTCACCGGCGATGAGGACGCCTAGACTACTCGGGTGGTAGCAGCCATGGCTTCTTCTTCTCCAAGCATCGGCCCCGGCCATGGCGTCGATGATCCAGTCCGTGAAGGCCCGCCAGATCTTCGACAGCCGCGACAACCCCACCGTCGAGGTACGCCCGCACGCGCCCATCCCCCGTCCGTCTCCCGTTGAGCCAATTATTGTTCGTGTGCTTATTGGTTCGTGTGCTTATTGGTTCTTCTTCGGTAGGATATGGTCGTCCCTCTGAGCCAATTATTTTGCTACCTTTTTGCATTGCTATTGGTGGTAGTCGGGTAGGAGGATATCTTGTTTTTTGTCATATATATGAGCTGCTGGAAATCCTCGAAACTGTACCTGCCTGATATGTCCTAGCTTCAGCTTCATCAGTTTAGTTTTGAAGCACATCAGTTTTTTGTATACTTTGATGTTCTGACCAAATTGAGAGTTGATGTGAACATTGTTAGTGCTGGGTGGTCTATATATTAGTGATGATTTCCTCGTCATGAGATTATGGTGCGTTCAGCTCTTGCCAATGCAGATGCCCTGCTATGTATCTTCTTCTGGATGAACTGCTACGTTTTTTAGTTTCTAATCTATCTGCAAATTTGCCCGAGCGGATTGTCAGTTTTGACTATGCTTTGGACGTAGTGTAGCAGGTTTGTCCTTGAGTGAAGCAAATCACTTGACTTGTCTGGTTCATTTTTGTAGGGTAATTCTCCTAGTACTAGTAGAGTTCTGCATCTCCTAGTAGAGGAGCCTATAACTTTTGGCCCCATGTGTAGTGTCGTGCTGCCATGGATCTTGTCGGTGTTCAGTTTCAGTATCCTATGCCATCACATGGTCAGGAGCTCAGTTAACTTCGAGTTCAGTTACAAATTTCATGATGTCTGAGTCAACGATTTGCTTCCCTCGACAGTGCGAGTTATTAGTGCTCATGCCCCAATGAATTATCTTCCGTATGCTCTAGGCAGTCAACTATGGTCGATGTTAGAGTATTGTAACGGCATTTCACATGCCAAAGTAACGAATAGGACAATATGGTAAAAGGAAAATGGACATGGAACCCCATGTGTCAATTCTGTTCTGAATCTGAGAGTATCCATCATCTCTTCTTCTAGTGCTCTGCTGCAAAATTTGTTTGTGCTCAAGCAGTCCTGGCTAAATTTATTGGCAGTAGTCATCATAATATTCAAATTGTTGGGCTTGCAGCTATATGCTTAGTTATTTGGCTAATCTCATGGTTTTCTCATGGTTTTGTGCATCAGGTTGATGTGTGCTGCTTAGATGGAACCTTCACCAGGGCCGTTGTTCCCAGCGATGCATCAACTGGTGAGTTATTTTGTTATTATAGTCGCTCTCTCCTTTTCAACCTTAAAATTTTGCTTTGGTTCCTGAGTTCCTGACTAGTGAAGGCACAAACTCTTATTTATATCATTATTTACTGAATGTTATTGTATTATTTTTGTTGAACTAATCTTGTCTGAATCATCCGTCTTCTGTAGGTCTTTATGAAGCTTTGGAACTGAGGGACGATACATGGATCTGACTACTTGCGAAAGGGTGTTTCCAAGGCTCCATTTGAGCGAATTTTATATTAGTGTGGATAACGAATTCCTGAGCTACAGTCTTAAAGTAATTCTGTTACCTAGTTAGTGTTGGTGTAGTCTACCGTCGCTCACATCTTTTGGTCTGACATATCTGCAGTGTTACTGTGTTACCTTGCTGCTGTGTTGCCCTAACATTTCTGCATGGTTGTTTTGTGCTGCTGGCCTAATTAAACAAGATAAATATGTATACTTCTTTGAGATAGAAATTCCATGCATGTTTATGAGGCACAAATTCTTTCAGATAACCATAACTATACTTCAAAAGTAAACATTAGCATCTTAAATAATCAGCTTACTGATGTAGGAGTAGTAGAAACTCCATGGTTGATCCTGATTGCTGAACATGGGAGATGTATCTTTTGCATTTCAATTACATAGCAGTACTATGTAATGAAATAGGTTTATTCTTATATTCTTGGTTGTATACTTTGGAGATTTACCATGCAACATCTTTTCATCTAGTAGTAGTACTACTACTGGTTTATGTATAGCCATATACATTTAGTACCTATTGCAATTTTCATTTCTAAGATCAGTTTGGTATCCTAGGTCCTTCAACACTGTCTTCTTTGTTCCTGACTATAAAAATTGATGCATGTGCCCTGTTCTAAAGTGGAAAATCATAGATAGCTTGTACTACTCATCTGTTCTGTTAACTTGCACTGTGCTGGTACTTGTCATTTGCAAAATACATCTGAATTTTCGCTGTTATGAGAATGTTATATGCATGGTTTCGTGTTAAATCTGAAGTTCTGCAGCAAATTTTCATCGTTATGATAATTTTATATTCATAGATTCACTTGATTATGTTTATAACTTTTCATAATTTATTATTTGCAGATGCTGGCTTTCATTCTTCAAAAGTTGGGTGTACATGAGCTCTAGGAAGAAGAATCCCGAAGAAAAACCACACCCATCAATGCGTTTTAGCTCACTGGAGATAGTTGTGTGTGAAGCTAGTTATGTGTATATTTAGTTGTATTTTATAGCCGAATACCAGAATTGTACTATGCTTGGCTGTTGTATGAAATATTAAGCCTTATTGGCTCTGTTTGAATCAAATTATGTAATTGCACAAATATAGAACCAATGTGTGGTACCGAAAGAGTGATCCTGCTAATTGATTCCCATTTGACTAGTGGGACCTACTTTAAAATGAAAAAGAAAAAGAAAATTGACAATTGGACTGGAAAAAGGTCGAGGCCCAAAAAACGTATACTATAAAAGACTGTGGCCCAAAAATAAATGGCTGTTGGGCTTGGCCCATGTAGCTGACCAAAATTGAAAGGGTAAAAACAATAAATAGGCTGAATTAATGGGCTCGGCTCATGTAAAACGCCGAATCGGACCGGGCTGATTCTTGTGCCACATCAGCTTGCCACGCTAGATGCCTACCTGGCTTGAGGAGGTTGCTAGTGACCAAAAATTTGGTCATGGAACCAACGTCCTTTTACAAAAGGTCAATAATTTCAGTTTACGACCGCCAGCTTTTGACCTTCTGGTTTTGGTCACAAAAAGGTCGCAAATGAAAAACTATGACCTTTTAGAGACCAATAGTGAGGGTCACAAGTTGACATATTTCTTGTAGTGACGGCGGACTTTTTTGTAAAATAGTACTACTACACTTCGCTGCGAGCCAATATTTTACATGGGTAGTTTGAGTTTTGAAGTCAAACGGACGTGCGGCCCCACAATCTGGGTGCACTGGACAGCCTAGCCACGTGAACGGGTTTTCCTTCCCAGCATCCCGTGGCTCGCGTGCTCGCCCTAGCCGCACCTCGCTTGCAGCTTCCAGCTAGTAGCATATTTAAACTAGCGCCTCCCAATTAAGCCCGAGGAGCCGAAAAAGCCTGGCGGGGCATTGGGAACTGTGCAATATGGCTCTGTACGTAAAGTGCTCTACTACTACTCTGTAGCTTGTGGCGTTGCACGCATGGACTTCACTCCATTATCGGCTCTACTATAAAAGAAATTCCTCTTGACGTGTTTTTTTTGAAACGGAGGCAAAAGCTTTGCTTCATCTCATTCATAAAGAAGGAACTGCTAACAAAGTTTGACGAGATCCATTACACCTCCACAAATGGAAGCGAAAAGCCTAGTCTCGCTGTATCAAATAACACAAATGTTCTGCCCCTGCAGTAACCGTCGCTGATAAACAGGGTGCTAGTGTGTGCGTGAGAGGAGCGACTGAGTAGGCCCGCTACGTGAGAGGAGCGGCTGAATAGAGCACCGAGAGTACCCACTAGGCCACTACGCAGGTGTACTTCCCCTGCATTGATAGTACAACGATGGTTCTAGAGAACAGTAGTACCCTCCACTTCCAATTGTAGCTCCTTGGCCCTGAGATTCAAGAGTTCAAAACGGGTGCACTATACTAGACTAGACTAGAAGTACAGTACATCGCACTACTAGTTGAGAAAAGTAGTACTAGTACTGCTACGGTACGAGTACGTACTCCTCCGTCACATAATGTAAGACGTTTTTTGACACTAGTTGGCGTGTACAAAAAATGGCAAAAACATACCCAAAATTTCTTAATCCACGCCAAAAACTACTACCTAGTGCCAAAAATTTCTTACTAGTGCTATGATTCACAATATAATGCAATCCCATAACGTTCCATACTGCTAGTACTAGTAGTAAATAATAGCCTCACCCCTTCGCTAAGGAATGATCTACAGTTGGAAGGGACGAGGCCCTGCGGTTACTACGCTCTTATCTCCTCCTCGCCAGTTCCCCTCCCCCCGAAGAGAAGGTAGTTCGTCGCTGCTCCCATGGATTCGCCAGGCGGTTCTCCTCCTCGTCGGGGCTGGGAGACCTTGGACGACGATCCTCTGGGAGAAATCGCACGCCGCTCCGACGTCCTCACCGCCGCAAGACTCGGTGCTTCCTGCACCAACTTTTTCAAGACGCTGCTTAAACAGGCTTGGGAAAAGGCCATGCTTGTTAGTCTTCCATGCGTCCTCGAGGAGAAGGTTCTTCTATGGGACAATCCTTCGAATAGTCCACCGCTCCCTAGCCATGGTTGCACGTTGACTCCGCTAGAGTTGACGACGTTGAGAGGTAGTCGGATTTTGTCCGATGAGCAGGTCAGTAATGGAGTTTGATCATGTAGTACTTAGTTATTCCATTTCCATCCCGTAATTTCTGCGCTGCCCACCGTCTTATATATAGGTCTGGGTCGGTGCCAACGAAGATTGGCTTGCATACCTCCGGACGGATACCACCATGATTTTGCACAACATCCACAGCAGTGCGGCCGTTTCGGTAGACCCCTTCTCCACCATTGGGATCGGCCTTCCTGACTGGCTGGGCAAGAATACGTATGATGATGCCTACATGAGATTGAAGAAGATAGAAATTGCGGACCCACCGACAAAGCGACGCGGCTACGACGATTACTATCTCATCGCGGTGTTCGACATAAGGATTGCCATCAATGCAGGAGGCAGTAACGGCAGAGGCTGGCGCATGTTGGCGGCGGCAGATTTGTACCCCTACACGTTCGAAGACGCCGTGCGCCATCTAGGCCGCATCTTCGCGGTGACAAGCCAGGGGACTTGTTTCATCTGGTTGACATCCTACGGTATGGGAGATTACAAACGGAATGCACAAACCATCATTTGCATCCCTAACGGTACTCCATTATTTTGCAGGGACCAGTCATCCCCTGATCAAAATAAGATCGCCGATCCTGGATGTGCATTTGCATCCGCGATTCGGTCTAACCTGGAACCTTGTAGCTGACTTTGGCATATTGGGATCAACTATCTTAGCAGTCGTTACCCATGGTACCACTGATGTGCAACATGGTCACACAATCTACCACGATCGGACCGTCACCATCTACCCAGGTATTCCATTTTTTAACCCTCTCGCCTTCTCTTTCATTGTTGTACTAGTAGTATACTTTGTAGTACTAGTAGGAGTACTTTTTACCTTGGATGACGCGTATAGCTAGCTAGGCCCTTGAAGACTTGAACCCACTAGCTGCCACCATTTTTGTTTTTCCATGTCTTACTATCTCATCCGTGTAGCCAAGAGTGGTTATATATAATAAGCCGGTTATTTTACTTCCTCTATACCGGAGTAGTACTATTTGTTGCACAGTATTACTGACCGCCATATTTGAGCACAACATTATTATGCATGGACCTTGAATGTATGTCACCATGTGTCCAGATCTGGGATGCCGCGTGTACCAGATGAACGGCGCCGAGTTCGACCCCCGTGATGCTACGTGGGTGCCGAGGAACACTCTTGGAGAGTACTCGCTTTTCATCGGGGACAGCTACCCCATTGTGAAGCGGATGCCACCTTCCGTGCATGACACGGAAGGCCTGCTGTTCATGAAGCATGGTTGTGTCTTCAGTGCGGACCACCGGATGAACGACATGCTGGGACACGCTATCCCTGATTTATGCCGCTTCAGCTTGGATGAGTCTCCATTGTGTGGAACCGGACTAGAAAGCTGCGACAATGATTCCCGTTGCCCACCGCTATGGATCGTGCCATCCATGAAGAACACCTGGGACTGGAACCTGGAGGAGGACATGTAGCCCATCTATAACGTGTAAGTGGAGTATGGTAATTGTGAACGGTAGCGCTGTGAATATATGTAGACTAGTCATGCACAAATTTATCACACGAATTGGAGATGAACTTGTGTGGCATACTGGCATTTGTCCTTTAGGATTTATTGCTAGTAAATGTGTTATGTGTACGTGCAACTTGTGTGGTTGTTGCACGGGCTCCAACATGCTCTTTGAGAAAAAAAGGTGGCACAACTTTGGATATACGTGATGTGGCGGCATCATACAGTAGCATCGTTCGCTATGGTTGTACTAGTACACTCCTACTAGGACGACAACTCCTATAAAACCTTGCGCTTGGCTCTTTGCCTCTTCGGGAGGTTCAACAGTTCGTACTCATGTGAACCTTGCACTTGGCTCTTCGCCTCTTTGGAAGGTCCAACAATGATGATACTATATTACAATATGCTTCTGGCAATCTGACACTGATTGAACTGTTGCACGTCCACCGCAAGGGCGAGGGCGAGGGCGAGGGAGAGGGAGAGGGAGAGGGCGCTGTAGTCAAAACCCTCTCCTCGTCCTGCGAACCACCGCGCGCGTGGGCGAGGGAGAGGCGTAGTAAGCAAGCTTCTCCTCGTTCGGCGAGTTGACGGGACACATCAAAGCAGTACTAGTACTAGTAGTAGTAGTCCATACTGCGTCCTTTCTGATTAATATGGCTTAATTTGAAACGAGAAAAATACACTGGCGGTCAACGTATGTAACAGTACGCTCTTTACGGTCACTATATATAGTTTTGCGGCGATTATACGATCACTAGCTCATCGTAGAGCACCGTATTGCACCTTACTGACCGGCCACATAGTCGACGTGGCACTTTGTTGACTGGTTAAATTTTCACCTGGTTTCTAGGTCCCACCTGTCAGTTGGCAGAGCAAAGAAATCAGTTAAACAAAACTTTATGCAGGCGCGACACGAGTCCAACCCTTGCGCGCGAACCGCCCTGGCTATGTATGTGAGTGCATGCACGTGTCCTCCCTCAGTATTCCAACAAAGAGTGTACATCGGCTATAAAACAAAGAGTGTAGTACATGATGTACATCTACACTTCCAATGCATTTAGCCTTTAATCTAAATCGATATTGATTGACTAATGCACCAACTTGTGCTGTAGGTATAGGCTACATGTCCATCCTTAATTACAGCATGCAATGGCCTTCATTTAATCTTCTTATCTCAATGGTCGCATGCACACATAAGTCTGCTACTTTTGGGCGTTAATTATGCCCTAGTCAATGTGTAAATCTCTAAATGTACAGTCTTTCACGGACGTAGGGAGTAGGTTGAGCACTTGAGCGTGAGAGTGTGTGTTGCGTCGTGTATTGTGTGCCGCATGGGTGTGTGAGTGTTGCGTGCGTCCATGTGTACGTGTGAGTGTTGCATGTTGCATGCATGCATGCATGGGGCTTACTCCCTCCCATTGACATGTTTATATTTCAAGCTTCCTCTGTTCCCTCCATATGGTGATACTCCCTCTATTCCCAAATAGTACGGAGTAAAAGCCTCCCTCTATTCCCAAATACGGAGTATTTGTCTTTCTACAGATTTCAACAAGTGACTAGGTACGGAGCAAAATGAGTGAAGTGAGCGTAGAGGCATAGGGATACTGTAGAAAGGAAGTCCTCGCGATCCATTATTCCCCATCTCGGTCAGAGAGAACTATTCAACTAGTCTTCACAGTGAAGTGACAATACACGCTGCAGCAGATGGGACACATAATTAATAAGCTGAACCAGCGTGTTGGTGTTACTAAATCAGCCTTACCCAATACTGCCATCATGTTTGCCAGTAGAGCACGCTATCGCAAATACGCCTACGCACCTCTGTCCTCCATTAACTGACATATGGGCCCTGTTGTGGTAGACCCACATGTCATCGGTGTAACTATTTACACTCCAAAGGACGGTATATCCTGGTAGTAGTACTAGTAATGCACTTTCTTCCCCGTCTTCCACTCTTCTTCCTCCTCTCTTCTTCTTCCTCCTCTCTTCCCCATCGTCGGCCGCAAACCATTTACCCCCACTCACTGCTCGCCCGCCCGCGCCATCTTCCTTGGTAGATCGCGCGTACCATATCCCCCCGCTCACTGCTCGGCCACATGAGGAGAAGCTTCTTCACTCGCCCGCCCGAATCCACTTCCCCGCTGGCTCGCATGCACCGAAAACCCCAATGGCAGAACCGACTGACACGCAGAGCCGCGATTGGAATTCCGTCCCCGATGTTCTCTTGGAGCAGATCTGTAGTCGTATGGACCTGCTCAGCACCGTCCATCTGGTCGCATGCTCGGTGTCTTTGTACTGTCTACTCGTCTGCAACCGGCCGGCTCTTTTCAAGACACCCTGCTTACTGATGCCCAATCCTCGCAGGTGGCCCAGACACCGACTTGACGATCCTACGGAGGTTGCCGTGGTGCCCCTCAACATGCTACCACTACCCGTCCACCTGTCCTTCATGCGCGACCACTACTGGGCGGGCATGAAGGCCAACTGGATCGTCCTCATCCACCACACCGATAGTCCGTGGCATCTCTTGGATATCTACACCCAGCGAGAGATCACCCTTCCATCATTGGATATCGCCGCCATCGAGCCTCGCGGCCCGCCGGACACTCCTGCCTACTACGCACGAGACGCGCCAGGCTTTTCGCTCGACCTCTGTTTGCAGAAAGTTGTAATCTGCAAAGTGCCCACACCATCAGAAGACTACATGGATTACAAGCTCATTGCCTTGTTCAACATGGGATTAGTCTATCTGGAATCCGGTCGCCATACATGATTATGGCTCATCATCAATCCTGTTGAGGCAACATTTATGTCTGATGCTATAGTGCATGATGGCATCGTTTATGCGGTCGACGCACATATTGGCTGCCTATACTGGTGGAATCTATCGTCGTGTAATTGTTCTATCTCATCTCATCTTTACCTTATGAATACGACTGCATATTCATTTGTTACAAATTTAGAATGCATAGCATGTTTATAACCACATCATTGCTATATGTTCCTCTCATTTCCTAGATTTTTATGACCACACATGTTATTGTTAGAGTTGATATGAGAACAATTGGCATCTAATGATTGTTAGAATACATATTATGAGCATAACATCATGATTGCTATATGTTACTCTCGTTTGCAAGATTTTTATAACAACGCATGTTATTGCTTAGAGTTGATATGAGAACAGTAGTAGTAAGTGCTATTGTAGAATATGAGTAGGCGCTGTCATAGTTGTTTTCCTCTCATTGTTACATGATGTTTGAACCATGACATATTTCTAGAATATGAAAGCCATTGGCTTATTTTTTTTAACTTGGGGTATGATTATGACCACGACATTGCAATTCTCTCTCTATGATATGTGTCACTGTTATAATAATCTTAATTCCACACATACTCTGAACATGATTATTTATTTTTGTCCTTTTTGTCTCCAATTTGAATTGTTCCAGCAGATGCAAATGCGCTAGCCTTCATGATTCCAGGACCTGGAATCATACCAGCCGATGGGTGGTGGTTTATTGCTCGTTCAGCTGACGGCGGTCATTTGATGCTCATTCGCACGTACCAAATTGACCAAACCGTTACATCAAACCACATGCAGTACAATGCGTGGGGCGTTCGTGACATTGATGACTATGGCTGCTTCGTGTTCGAGAAAGATCCCAGCTCCGTTGGGCTAGGCGTATTCAACTGGAGGCGGGTTTACAGCCTCGGCAACCACTCCTTGTTCCTCGGGCTCAATTATCCGATCATCCAACCAATCATCGAGCATATCACCGGCGATGATTACTGTGCTATGTAACTTCCATTCGTGAGGGGGGGGGCTGTGTTTACACATCATACCATGGGTTTCATGAATCACCATATCCAGAGATTCGTCGACACAGCTTGTTGCCAGATAATCTTCAGTGTGTGAAAGGCATCAAGCTTCCATGCGATGGATGGCTTTTGCAAACCCGACATGCAGCGATGTGGTTCATGCCAACAGCAAATATGCACAACTTGATTCATGCTGATATCTAGACTGAGCCATGTATTCTGCTGCTGTAGCACGGCCCTCTTTTGTTGGATATTATGTACTGTTGTTAGTTTGAAGCACTCCTCTGGTTTGAAGGATAGATACCTTCCTGGGAGCAAGTGCATCCTAACTCACCTGCGTAGGATGTACTGATAATGATGATGGAGATGTTGTGCAGAAGCCATATATATATATATAAATTGTGACACTAAATTGTGACACTATATAATAGTGATGATGGATGTACTGATAATGATGATGGCTCAGTTAGGCTTCAAGTGCGTACTTGTTAGTTAAACCTATGTATAAATTGTGACACTAAATACGACTAGTAAGTAGTACAGTAGTAGTACTAGTATACGTCGGTCAAATTATTCATCATGTCCACACATTGAATTGACGTGACAACACGCTGCGCGTGAGGTGACACAAGAATCCCGGCGGCGTGTTCGGGTATTCTGGACTTCAGATTTGGAGTAACACTTATCTGTCGAAATCTTTCATCATTCACTTAAAACAGTCGATTGATCATACATTGAGTACCATATAACTGGAATTACCGATGCAAGTCGAAGAAGGATTGGCCGGTGCTGCCGGCTGGCGTCAAGTTCGATCCCATGGATCAGGAGCTGATCGAGCACCTTGAGGCCAAAGTGAGTGCTGACAGCGCGAGATTTCAGTCTCTCATCGATTTGTTCATACCAACCATCGACAGCGAGCACGACATATGCTACACCCAACCTGAGAAACTTCCAGGTAAGACACCGATCAGCCGTCTACTTGCACAAACATATTCCTTTGTTTATAGCTCTATTTTTCTTTTTAGACGCAGACCTGGTGAAGCAATTACAATTTGACAGTTAATAAAAAGTGAAACAAGTGACTGCAACATGCCAAAGATGTTATGAAAATGCCAACTAGGTACACTAAAACCTGTATTCCACAATACTGCAGGTATCACATTGAGTGGCCTAAGGAAGCATTTCTTCCAGCGCAATTCCAGGGCGTTCAAAAGGGGCACGTGGATGCGTCGCAAGATACAGTCGGAGTGCGGCATGCACGCGATGTGGCACAAGACCGATAATACCTTGCCAGTGATGGTCAACGGCCGGCAGACGGGCAGCAAAAAAGGTTCTGGTGCTGCACACCAACAAGAACTTCGACCAGCAGAGGACCAACTGGGTGATGCACCAGTACCACCTCGGGGACCTGGAGCAAGAGAAGGAGCGGGAGCTGGTCCTCTGCAAGATTTTCTACCAGATGAACACTAGGGCCAGGAGTAAAAAGATTATAAGTTAGTTTGGTATTGGTAGTTGTACTACCTTGTCGTCCGCAAGTTGGTATTGTTGTTAACGATCTTTTGGTATGAACTTGCATTTGCTTCCAACCATCATGCCGAGGGTCGACGTGAATATAAAGCTGAATCATTTGTTTCGAAACGAATTTTTAGGCACCTGATTTTTATTTGATGGGTATCATAAGCACCCACCGTTCGAATTCCCAGTTCTCCAATTTTTTCTAAACAAGTGCATGCACTTATTATCACGATAAAAAAACAATATCCATGCTGCATCCTAGTTATCAGTCTGTACTTGCAGAATTCTCTCGTTTATTGAACACGTATATTGTTTTTTCAGGTCGAGCAAGTTTCAACTGGGCTGTAGACTGCCCAGGGTTGGTTTTGTTTTTAACAGGCCCAGCCTATGACGACAACGGGGCACAAAGATCTAGCAGGTATCTACTGGCCTCTGGCCCACCAGCATTAGTTATATTTTGTCTTACAACATCCGCAGGCAGTTCTTTTACTGAATCAAACACACAGCCCAGTTCTATTTTCCTCTTGAAACGCATGTCCTACATCCGTTTTCTAATCTCTACCTATAGTTTTACTAGTTCATATACACGTATCATTATATTGAAAACACATAAAATTCCCTTTTCATATTTACAGCCTTATTTTTGTTGTTTTTTCCCACCCAGCGCTGATTTTTTTACCACTGGTTTTCCCTTAAACCAACTCAATTGTCCCACTCTTATTTGCTTACAAAAACAAAATGATTTTTTTGGCAAATCAATAAGTTCTTAAAAAAATGTTTATCATTTCGGGATTACAACAGTTTGGACTCCACCGAAATATGCAAAATAAGGTTGAACTTTTTGACCGTGGTCCTGGGCAGAAAATGGGCTGTAATAAATTACTTAAGAATTAGCAAATGGGCTGCAAATTATAAAAAATAGCAAATGGGCTTTATGTTGTCTGCCACAGATTTGGAGGCTGACTTGTGGGCCTACTAAGTTCATGCGTACACAAGGTTTCTCAAAAAAGAAACTTAGTCAACAATCGACTCTATCAGCGTCAGACCGTTAGATGTCAATCTAACGGCAATCGTGCTTCTTCAGTCTTTGATCTTCCTGCCCCAGCCGCCCAAACTAGCGCCGTCGGAACCGCCTGCTCCCGCCTCCCGTGGCCAGCAGTGCTGCCGGGCAGGCCTCACGGCCCCATCATACTCGCATCCATGGCCTGTCTATCCCTCTACTCACCCACACCTCCTGTTATTTTCCGGCGACGGCAGCCGAACCAGTCAACCCTCGTACTCTCCACCGCGTGGGCATCCACTGTCGTGTCTTCCCCGGCTCCGTGTCTTTCCCTTCGTAGGCCTCGCCGTCGTCCATCGCCCTGGTGCTCTCGGCGCGGCATGGTCAACGATGTCCATCCAACGGCCGTAGTGCTTCTTCAACCTCTGGTCTTCTTGCCCCAGCCACCCAAAGCAGTACCGGTCGTGCCGCATGCTCCTGCCTCCCGTGGCCGGCTGTGCTGCCGCGGAGGCCTCACCGTCCCCATACTACTTCCACCGCTGGCCAGGCCATCCCTCCACCGACCCACTCCCCCTGTTATTCTGCGGCGACAGCAGCCTCACACCGCAGCCGAACCAGTGAACCCTCATACTCCTCTCCACGTGGGCATCCACTGCCGCGTCTTCCCTGGCTCCGCATCGTCCCCTTCCTAGGCCTCGCCATCGTCCACCGCCATGGTGCTATCGGCGCGGCGTGGTCAACGACCGACTTCCATCGGAAGAGTACTGTATGTGGAGAGGCTGACAGCTGGGTCCATGGCCACAGCCCAGTTTTTTGTGATTTGCCAAGTAAGTCGCTTTGTCAGGCCTGTTGGGCTGCAAATCTTTCAAGACGAGGAGAGCTTTATTCGGTTGGCCGAGAAAATGGCCTATCAGTAATGAGAAATGGGTTGTACATTTTTAAAACACATCAAACCGGCAATTAGTTTCAAATATCTTTTTTCCATTTCGAGATTTTAAATTACATTAATTTTTATGCGTGGAGAATTTGTTAGATTTTATATTGAGATACATTTATTTTTAAAATCAGTTTGAATGTGAGTTGAAATTTCGGGATTAAAAACAGTTCGGACTGCACCGAAATATGCAAAATTTCGTATAATTTTTTAACCGTGGCCACAGTATGGATTGTAATGCTAACAAAAAGAATATGGGCTCCAAAAAAACCTTAAGAAGTAGCAAATTCGCTGTAAATTATTAGAAATAATAGCAGATGGGTTGTATGTTGTTTTCCACAGATTTGAGGCTTTGCTAAAAAAAGGTTGACGCACAAGCAGTGACTATTGGATGTCCATCGAACGGTCGTCGTGCTTCTTCAATCTCTGCTCTTCCTGCTCCAGCCGCTCAAACAAGCACCGGCGGGACTGCCTGCTCCCTCCTCCCCGCGGCCGGCTCTGCTGCCGCGCAGGCCTCACCGCCTCACCGTACTCCCATCGCTGGCCTAGCCAACCCTTTACTCACCCACACCTGTTGTTATTCTCCGGCGACGGCAGACGAACCAGTAAACCTTCGTACAGTCGTACTCCCCTCTGCGTGGGAAACAACTGCCGAGTCTTCCCTGCCTCCGTGTCGTTCTCTTCCTAGGCCTCGCTGTCGTCTACTACCCTGGTGCTCTCGGCACAGCCTGGTCAACGTGGTCAACGACCGACATGCATCTGAAGTGGACTGTACGTGGAGAGGCCGACAGCTGGGTCGACGGCCGCACGCAAGGAAATGCCTCGTTATTACGCGCAAAATAATGATTCCTGCACCTGACATGAGGGACCCACCGAAAGGGCCTCTGTATTTCGTGAAAAAAAACGTTACCGCCGCTGACAGCTCGGACCCACCAGCTATATCTTCGCACGCAAGGAAGTGCCTCCTTATTACGCACAAAAAAATGAATACTCCCCTGTTAGCTAGGACCCAGTATAGTGGCAGGCTGACTTGTGGGCCTACTAAGTTGACGGGGACGGAGGGCTTTGTCAACTTAGTCAATATGCACGATTCTAGCTCCACTGACCATACGATGTCCATCCAACGGCTATAGTGCTTCTTCAACCTCTGGCCTTCTTGCTCCAGCCGCCCAAACCAGCGCCGGTCGTGCCTCGTGCTCCTGCCTCCCATGGCCGGCTGCGATGTGGCAGAGGCCTCACCGCCCCCTACTACTCCCACCGCTGGCCAGGCCATCCCTCTACTCACCCACACCCCCTGTTATTCTGTGGCAACGTCAGCCTCACACCACAGCAAACCAGTGAACCCTCGTACTCCTCTACTTGTGGGCATCCACTGCCGCGTCTTCCCCGGCTCCGCGTCGTCCCCTTCCTAGGCCTCGTCGTTGTCCACCGCCCTGGTGCTCTCGGCGCGGCGTGGTCAATGTCGTCAAGGAACGGCTTCCATCGGACGTGGACTATACGTGGAGAGGCTGACAGCTGGGTCCACGGCCGCAGCAAGGAAGTGCCTCCTTATTACGTGCAAAATAATTATTCCTCCCCTTGACAGCGGGGACCCACCGGACGGGCCACCGTATTTCGCGAAAAAACGTTTGCCCCTGACTGCTGGGACCCACCAGCTACATCTTCGCATGCAAGGAGTGCGTCCGGGCAAAAAAACGATTCGCCCCCCTGACTGCTGGGACCCACCAGCTACATCTTCGCACGCAAGGAAGTGCGTCCAGGCAAAAAAAACGATTCGCCCCCCTGACTGCTGGGACCCACCAGCTACATCTTCGCAGGCAAGGAAGTGCCTGACAGTCGGGACCCACCTGGTCGAAGCGTACGTAGCGTTATCATTCTGGTCGCGAACGTGTATGTACATATATACTGGTGGATGTAGAGGCGCGCACGTGTCGTAGTAGAGGCACGTACGTGTCGTAGTAGAGGCGCGCACGTAGCATGTACACATACATACAGCGGCCAGGGTGCAAGATAGAAAATACGACCACGTATGTACATACGGGCGGGGTCTCGAACGCCTACTCGCGCATATGTACGGCCAGGGCTCGTGTACATGGTTGGGTCGGAACGGAGAAACAGCGTCGTCGTCGTGTTCATGGGGAGGCAACGGAATGCGTCGTGTTCATGGGGAGGCAACGGAATGCGTGGTGTTCATCGGGAGGCAACGGAACGCGTGGGAGCCAACCGGCTGGGTCAGAACAGAATGTGTGGTCGTGTTCATCGGGAGGGCTTGGACGGAACAGGCGATGGAAACGAGGCCTGGCGTACCGCACAATGGAGGAAACGGACCTCGTACGTTCGGAACGGGGTCCTGTTGATCGGGAGGGGTCTGGCGTACCGCAAAACGGAGGAAACGGACCTCCTATGGTCGAAACGGGGGTCCTGTTGATCGGGAGGGGTGTGGCATACCGCAAAACAGAGGAAACGGACCTCCTACGGTCGAAACGGGGGTCCTGTTGATCGGGAAGGGTGTGGCGTACCGCAAAACGGACGAAACGGACTTGTGTTGGAGCGCTATGGTCGAAACGGGGGTCCTGTTCATCGGGAGGGGTGTGGCGTACCGCAAAATGGGACTCCACGGGATACTGTTCATCTCCACCGTCGACCTCCTCCAGCCTCCACGGGCTACCGTCGACCTCCTCCAGCCTCCACGGGCTACCGTCGACCTCCTCCAGCCTCCACGGGCTCCTGTTCATCCAGCCTCCATCGCGCGCTACTCCACCGGCTACTGTTCAACCACCCCTCCACCGTCTACTGTTCATCCAGCCCTCCACACCACGGGGTCCTGTTCAACCACCCCTCCACCGTCTACTGTTCATCCAGCCCTCCACACCATGGGGTCCTGTTCAACCACCCCTCCACGGGCACCCCTCCATCGTCTACTGTTCATCCAGCCCTCCACCACACCACGGGGTCCTGTTCATCCAGAGGCAACGCCACCGGTCACTGTTCATCCACCCCCCCCCCCCCCCCCCCCCCCCCCCCCCCCCCCCCCCCCCCCCCCCCGCAACGCTCACTGTTCATCCCAGAGGCAGCATCGATCGGCTTCAGTTAGCAGCAGTAGCGAAGGAATCGCTCGATCGGGTTTAGTTAACAGCCATCAATTGATCGCTCGGGTTCAGTAACGCGTAGCCTGCAGTGCAATCGCTCGGGTTCAGTTAGAGCCCAATGCCTCGCTCGGGTTCAGTTAGAGCCAACGCCTCGCACACACGCGCGTACGTGTACGAGAGAAACGCGCATCGCTCGGCCCCCGACCTCTCATAGTAATCGGGAACTCCCCGAAATTTTCCTCCCCCTCGCTTCTACCACGGTTTTTTCCGTCATGGACGGCCCAAAGAATGTCATGCAGCTGCGTCTCCGCCCGCCCAGGACGAAAAGCCCATTTTCTGTCATGATTTTTTGTCATAGAAGTAGGAGCCCACCACATCTATGATGATACCGGGTTTTGTCACAATTATCGTCATAGAAGTGTCATATGTATGACAGAAAAAAATTTCGTTCGGCCCAAAACATCACGGATGTGTCTTTTTTTGTAGTGATAAGTCTTGAAGAAAGCAATAGCAACATACTAAATGATCAAGTGCTAAGCTAATGGAATGGGTCAAGTCAATCACATCATTCTCCTAATGATGTGATCTCGTTAATCAAATGACAACTCATGTCTATGGCTAGGAAACATAACCATCTTTGATCAACGCGCTAGTCAAGTAGAGGCATACTAGTGACACTCTGTTTTGTCTATGTATTCACACATGTATCAGGTTTCCGGTTAATATAATTCTAGCATGAATAATAAACATTTATCATGAAATAAGGAAATAAATAAGAACTTTATTATTGCCTCTAGGGCATATTTCCTCCAGTCTCCCACTTGCACTAGAGTCAATAATCTAGATCACATCGCCATGTGATTTAACATCAATAGTTCACATCACCATGTGATTAACACCCATAATTCACATCATCATGTAACCAACACCCAAAGGGTTTACTATAGTTAATAATCTAGTTCACATTGCTATGTGATTAACACCCAAAGAGTACTAAGGTGTGATCATGTTTTGCTTGTGAGAGAAATTTAGTCTACGGTTCTGCCACATTCAGACTCGTAAGTATTTCGCAAATTTCTATGTCTACAATGCTATGCACGGAGCTACTCTAGCTAATTGCTCCCACTTTCAATATGTATCCAGATTAAGACTTAGAGTCATCTGGGTCAGTGCCAAAACTTATATCGACGTAACCCTTTACGACGAACCTTTTGTCACCTCCATAATCGAGAAACATATCCTTATTCCACTAAGGATAATTTTGATCGATGTTCAGTGATCTACTCCTAGATCACTATTGTACTCCCTTGCCAAAATCAGTGTAGGGTATACAATAGATCTGGTACACAACATGGCATACTTTATGGAACCTATGGCTGAGGCATAGGGAATGACTTTAATTCTCTTTCTATCTTCTTCCGTGGTCGGGCTTTTAGTCTTACTCAATTTCACACCTTGTAACACAGGCCAGAACTCTTTCTTTGACTGTTCCATTTTGAACTACTTCAAAATCTTGTCAAGGTATGTACTCATTGAAAAACTTATCAAGCGTCTTGATCTATCTCTATAGATCTTGATGCTCAATATGTAAGCAGCTTCACCGAGGTCTTTCTTTGAAAAACTCCTTTCAAACACTCCTTTATGCTTTGCAGAATAATTCTACATTATTTTCGATCAACAATATGTCATTCACAGATACTTATCAGAAATGTTGTAGTGCTCCCACTCACTTTGTTGTAAATACAGGCTTCACCGCAAGTCTGTATAAAACTATATGCTTTGATCAATTTATCAAAGCGCATATTCCAACTCCGAGATGCTTGCACCAGTCCATAGATGGATCACTGGAGCTTGCCTATTTTGTTAGCACCTTTAGGATTGACAAAACCTTCTTGTTGCATCATATACAACTCTTCTTTAATAAATCCATTAAGGAATGCCGTTTTGTTTATCCATTTGCCAGATTTCATAAAATGCGGCAATTGCTAACATGATTCGGACAGACTTAAGCATAGATACGAGTGAGAAACTCTCATCGCGATCAACACCTTGAACTTGTCGAAAACATTTTTGCGACAATTCTAGCTTTGTAGATAGTAACACTACTATCAGCGTCCGTCTTCCTCTTGAAGATCCATTTAATCTCAATGGCTCACCAATCATCGGGCAAGTTAATCAAAGTCCATACTTTGTTCTCATACATGGATCCCATCTCAGATTTCATGGCCTCAAGCCATTTTGCAAAATCTGGGCTCATCATTGCTTCCTCATAGTTTGTAGGTTCATCATGGTCAAGTAACATGACCTCCAAAACAAGATTACCGTACCACTCTGGTGCGGATCTTACTCTGGTTGACCTACGAGGTTCGGTAGTAACTTGATCTGAAGTTTCATGATCATTATCATTAGCTTCCTCACTAATTGGTGTAGGTGTCACAGGAACTGGTTTCTGTGATGAACTACTTTCCAATAAGGGAGCAGGTACAGTTACCTCATCAAGTTCTACTTTCCTCCCATTCACTTCTTTCTAGAGAAACTCCTTCTCTAGAAAGGATCCAAATTTAGCAACAAAAGTCTTGCTTTCAGATTTATGATAGAAGGTGTACCCAACAGTTTCCTTTGGGTATCCTATGAAGACACATTTCTCCGATTTGGGTTCGAGCTTATCAGGTTGAAACTTTTTCACATAAGCATCACAACCCCAAACTTTAAGAAACGACAACTTGGGTTTCTTGCCAAACCACGGTTCATATGGTGTCATCTCAATGGATTTAGATGGTGCCCTATTAATCGTGAATGTAGCTGTCTCTAATGCATAACCCCAAAACGATAGTGGTAAATCGGTAAGAGACATCATAGATTGCACCATATCCAATAAAGTACGGTTACGATGTACGTACACACCATTACGCTGTGGTGTTCCGGGTGGCGTGAGTTGCGAAACTATTCCGCACTGTTTCAAATGAAGACCAAACCCGTAACTCAAATATTCTCCTCCACGATCAGATCGTAGAAACTTTATTTTCTTGTTACGATGAATTTCCACTTCACTCTGAATTTATATGAACTTTTCAAATGTTTCAGACTTATGTTTCATCAAGTAGATATACCCATATCTGCTCAAATCATCTGTGAAGGTCAGAAAATAACGATACCCGACGCGAGCCTCAATATTCATCGGACCACATACATCAGTATGTATGGTTTCCAACAAATCTGTTGCTCGCTCCATTGTTCTGGAGAACGGCGTTTTAGTCATCTTGACCAAGAGGCATGGTTCGCAAGCATCAAGTGATTCATAATCAAGTGATTCGAAAATCCCATCAGCATGGAGTTTCTTCATGCGCTTGACACCAATATGACCTTAACAGTAGTGCCACAAATAAGTTGCACTATCATTATTAACTTTGCATCTTTTGGCTTCAATATTATTAATATGTGTATCACTATGATCGAGATCCAACAAACCATTTTCATTGGGTGTATGACCATATAAGGTTTTATTCATGTAAATAGAACAACAAATATTCTCTAACTTAAATGAATAACCGTATTGCAATAAACATGATCAAATCATATTCATGCTCAATGCAAACACCAAATAACACTTATTTAGGTTCAACACTAATCCCGAAAGTATAGGGAGTGTGCGATGATGATCATATCAATCTTGGAACTACTTCCAACACACATCGTCACCTCACCCTTAACTAGTTTCTGTTCATTCTGCAACTCCCGTTTCGAGTTACTACTCTTAGCAACTGAACCAGTATCAAATGCCGAGGGGTTGCTATAAACACTAGTAAAGTACACATCAATAACATGTATATCCAATATACCTTTGTTCACTTTGCCATCCTTCTTATCCGCCAAGTATCTAGGGTAGTTCCACTTCTAGTGACCAGTCCTTTTGCAGTAGAAACACTTAGTCTCAGGCTTAGGTCCAAACTTGGGCTTCTTCACTTGAGCAGCAACTTTGCTTGCCGTTCTTCTTGAAGTTCCCCTTTTTCCCTTTGCCCTTTTCTTGAAACTAGTGGTCTTGTCAACCATCAACACTCGATGCTTTTCTTGATTTCTACCTTCATCGATTTCAGCATCACGAAGAGCTTGGGAATCCTTTCCGTTATCCCTTGCATATTATAGTTCATCACGAAGTTCTAGTAACTTGGTGATAGTGACTAGAGAACTCTGTCAATCACTATCTTATGGAAGATTAACTCCCACTTGATTCAAGTGATTGTAGTACTCAGACAATCTGAGCACATGCTCACTGGTTGAGTTATTCTCCTCCATCTTGTAGGCAAAGTACTTGTCAGAGGTCTCATACCTCTCGACTCGGGCATGAGTTTGAAATACTAATTTCAAATCTTGGAACATCTTATATGCTCCGTGGTGTTCAAAACATTTTTGAAGTCCCGGTTCTAAGCCATAAAGCATGGTGCACTAAACTATCAAGTAGTCATCATACCGATCTTTGTCAAACGTTCATAACATCTGCATATGGTCCTGCAATAGGTCTGTCACCTAGCGGTGCATCAAGGACATAATTATTTTGTGCAGCAATGAGGATAATCCTCAGATCACGGACCCAGTCCGCATCATTGCTACTATCATCTTTCAACTTAGTTTTCTCTAGGAACACATATCAAAAATAAAACAGGGGAGCTAAACGCGAGCTATTAATCTACACATAGATATGCTAATACTACCAGGACTAATTTCATGATAAATTAAAGTTCAATTAATCATATTACTTAAGAACCCCCACTTAGATAGAGATCCCTCTGGTCATCTAAGTGATCACGTGATCCAAATCAACTAAACCATCTTCGATCATCACGTGAGATGGAGTAATTTCAATGGTGAACATCACTATGTTGATCATATCTACTATATGATTCACGCTCGACCTTTCGGTCTCAGTGTCCCGAGGCCATATCTGCATATGCTAGGCTCGTCAAGTTTAACCTGAGTATTCCGCGTGTGCAACTGTTTTGCACCCGTTGTATTTGAACGTAGAGCCTATCACACCCGATCATCACGTGGTGTCTCGGCACGAAGAACTTTCGCAACGGTGCATACTCAGGGAGAACACTTATACCTTGAAATTTAGTGAGAGATCATCTTATAATACTACCGTCGATCTAAGCAAAATAAGATGCATAAAAGATAAACATCACATGCAATCAATATAAGTTATATGATATGGCCATCATCATCTTGTGCTTGTGATCTTCATCTCCGAAGCACCGTCATGATCACCATCATCACCGGCGCGACACCTTGATCTCCATCGTAGCATCGTTGTCGTCTTGCCAACTATTGCTTCTACGACTATCGCTACCACTTAGTGATAAAGTAAAGCAATTACAGGGCGATTGCATTGCACACAATAAAGCGACAACCATATGGATCCTGCCAGTTTCCGATAACTCGGTTACAAAACCTGATCATCTCATACAATAAAATATAGCATCATGCCTTGACAATATCACATCACAACATGCCCTGCAAAAACAAGTTAGACGTCCTCTACTTTGTTGTTGCAAGTTTTACGTGGCTGCTACGGGTTGAGCAAGAACCGTTCTTACCTACACATCAAAACCACAATGATAGTTCGTCAAGTTAGTGCTGTTTTAACCTTCTCAAGGACCGGGAGCAGCCACACTCGGTTCAACTAAAGTTGGAGAAACTGACACCCGCCAGCCACCTATGTAGTCTCGCGTAAACGTACGCGTAATGTCGGTCCAGGCCGCTTCATCCAACAATACCGCCGAACCAAAGTATGACATGCTGGTAAGCAGTATGACTAGTATCGCCCACAACTCACTTGTGCTCTACTCGTGCATATAACATCTACGCATAAAACCATACTCGGATGCCACTGTTGGGGAACGTAGTTGAGGGAGTCCTGGATTAGGGGGTGTCCGGATGGCCGGACTCCCGGACTATGAAGATACAAGATTGAAGACTTCGTCCCGTGTCCGGAAGGGACTTTCCTTGGCGTGGAAGGCAAGCTTGGCGATACGGATATGTAGATCTCCTACCATTGTAACCGATTCTGTGTAACCCTAACCCCCTCCGGTGTCTATATAAACCGAAGGGTTTAGTCCGTAGGACCAACAACAACAATCATACCATAGGCTACCTTCTAGGGTTTAGCCTCCTTGATCTCGTGGTAGATCTACTCTTGTACTACCCATATCATCAATATTAATCAAGCAGGAGTAGGGTTTTACCTCCATCGAGAGGGCCCAAACCTGGGTAAAAACATCGTGTCCCTTGTCTCCTGTTACCATCCGCCTAGACGCACAGTTCGGGACCCCCTACCCGAGATCCACCGGTTTTGACACCGACATTGGTGCTTTCATTGAGAGTTCCTCTGTGTCGTCACTTTTAGTCCCGATGGCTCCTCCGATCATCAACAGCGATGCAGTCCTGGGCGAGACTTTTCTCCCCGAACAGATCTTCGTCTTCGGCAGCTTCGCACTGCGGGCCAATTCGCTTGGCCATCTGGAGCAGATCGAAAGCTACGCCCCTGGCCATCAGGTCATTTGGAAGCTTGAACTATACGGCTGATATCCGCGGAGATTTGATCTTTGACGGATTCGAGCCACAGTCGGGCGCGCCGCACTGTCACGATGGGCATGATCTAGCTCTGCCGCCGAACAGTGCCCTGGAGGCCGCACTCGCATCAGCTCTGACCCTTAATTCGGAGCCAGTTGCGCCGATCGAGGATGGGTGGCTGGACACCGCCTTGGGGGCTGCAATCTCTACGACGATCGAGCCAAACACCAGCTGTGTCCCCTGCGAAGCCCGTGACTCCAAGGCGCCGGACTCCACCCCAGACTCCGAGCCCTTCGCGCCCCTGCCGATCGAATCCGATTGGGCGCCGATTATGGAGTTCACCGCCACGGACATCTTTCAGTACTCGCCCTTCGGCGATATTCTGAACTCACTAAAGTCTCTCACTTTATCAGGAGAGCCCTGGCCGGATTATGGTCAGCAAGGTTGGGATACGGATGATGAAGAAATTCAAAACCCGCCCACCACCCACTTTGTAGCCACTGTCGATGACTTAACCGACATGCTCGACTTCGACTCCAAAGACATCGACGGTATGGACGCCGATGCGAAAGACGATCAAGACCCAGGGCCTATAGGGCACTGGAAAGCCACCTCGTCGTATGACATATACATGGTGGACACCCCAAAAGAAGGAGATGGCGATGGAACAGCGGAGGATGACCCCTCCAAGAAACAGCCTAAGCGCCGACGTCAGCGGCGCCGCTCTAAATCCCGCCAAAGCAAAAACGGTGATTCCGGCACAGGAGATAATAATACTCCGGATAGCGCCGAAGAACACCCCCTCCAGCAAGATTCAGCACAGGAGGATGGAGAAGCCAGCCCTCATGAGGGAGCGGCAGACAGAGAGGTCGAGGACGATAATTATATGCCTCCCTCTGAAGACGAGGCAAGCCTCGACGATGACAAATTCGTCGTGCCAGAGGATCCCGTCGAGCAAGAGCATTTCAAACGCAGGCTTATGGCCACGGCAAGCAGCCTCAAGAAAAAATAGCAACAACTTAGAGCTTATCAAGATTTGCTAGCAGACAGATGGAATGAAGTCCTTGCGGCCGAAGAGTATGAACTCGAACGCCCCTCCAAGAGCTACCCAAAGCGTAGGTTGCTACCCCGATTAGAGGAGGAAGCACCTAAACCTACATCACCAGCGCATGACATGGCCGACCGGCCACCTCGTGGCCGTGACAGAGAGGCCTCTCGGCCCTCCACTCAAGCCGCGCCCCGGTGCCGCTCAAAACATACTAAGGCACGGGAAAATGCGCCTGACCTGCGAGATATATTGGAGGACAAGGCAAGGCAAACAAGATCGATCTACGGATCGCGTAGGCGCCCCACGGCACATGATGGTGATCGTCACTCCGGATACAACAAATCCGGTCGGGCCGAACACAATAGACAAAGCTCGTTTGAGCTGCGTCGTGATATAGCCCAATATAGAGGTGCCGCACACCCACTATGCTTCACAGATGAAGTAATGGATCATCAAATTCCCGAGGGTTTCAAACCCATAAACATTGAATCATACGATGGCACAACAGACCCTGCGGTATGGATCGAGGATTATCTCCTTCACATCCACATGGCCCGCGGTGATGATCTACACGCCATCAAATACCTCCCACTCAAACTTAAAGGACCAGCTCGGCATTGGCTTAACAGCTTGCCAGCAGAATCAATTGGTTGTTGGGAGGACCTAGAAGCCACATTCCTCGACAACTTCCAGGGCACTTATGTGCGACCACTAGACGCCGATGACCTAAGCCACATAATTCAGCAGCCAGAGGAATCGGCCAAGCAATTCTGGACACGGTTCCTAACAAATAAAAATCAAATTGTTGACTGTCCGGACGCAGAGGCCCTAGCAGCATTCAAGCATAACATCCGTGACGAGTGGCTTGCCCGGCACCTTGGACAGGAAAAGCCGAAATCTATGGCAGCACTCACGACGCTCATGACCCGCTTTTGCGCGGGAGAAGACAGCTGGCTAGCTCGCAGCAATAACTTGACCAAGAACCCTGGTAATTCGGACACCAAGGACAACAGTGGCAGGTCGCGTCGGAACAAGCAAAAGCGCCGCATTAACAGCGACAACACCGAGGATACGGCAGTCAATGCCGGATTCAGAGGCTATAAATCTGGTCAACGGAAAAAGGCATTCAAAAGAAATACTCAGGGCCCGTCCAGCTTGGAGCGAATACTCGACCGCTTGTGCCAGATACATGGCACCCCCGAAAAACCAGCCAATCACACCAACATGGATTGTTGGGTGTTCAAACAGGCAGGCAAGTTAAATGCCGGAAATAGAGACAAGGGGCTGCGTAGCGATGACGTGGAGGAGCCCCGGCCGCCGAACAACAGTGGACAGAAGGGTTTTCCCCCACAAGTGCGGACGGTGAACATGATATACGCAACCCACATCCCCAAGAGGGAGCGGAAGCGTGCGTTAAGGGACGTATATGCGATGGAGCCAGTCGCCCCAAAGTTCAACCCATGGTCCTCCTGCCCGATCACTTTTGATCGAAGGGACCACCCCACTAGCATCCGTCATGGCGGATTCGCCGCATTGGTTCTAGACCCAATTATCGACGGATTTCATCTCACAAGAGTCCTTATGGATGGCGGCAGCAGCCTAAACCTGCTTTACCAGGATACAGTGCAGAAAATGGGCATGGATCCCTCGAGGATTAAGCCCACCAAAATGACCTTTAAAGGCGTCATACCAGGTGTAGAGGCCAACTGTACAGGCTCAGTTACACTTGAAGTGGTCTTCGGATCTCCGAATAATTTCTGAAGCGAGGAGTTAATCTTCGACATAGTCCCGTTCCGCAGTGGCTATCACGCACTGCTCGGGCGAACCGCATTTGCAAAGTTCAATGCGGTACCGCACTACGCATACCTTAAGCTCAAGATGCCAGGCCCTCGAGGCGTCATTATGGTCAATGGAAACACCGAACGCTCTCTACGAACGGAGGAGAACACGGTGGCTCTCGCTGCAGAAGTGCAAAGCAGCCTCTCAAGGCAATTCTCCAGTCCGGCTACTAAACGTCCGGACACCTTCAAGCGCGCCCGGAGTAACCTACAACAAGACCGTCTGGCACGTTCCGAGCAAGCGTAGCAATGCAGCCCCAACCCCAGCCCTCGCGATATCGCGAAACCAGTGCTTCGCGTACATAACTACGCTCTGGAAATACCATGGGCACAGGGAGAGGGGCACCATCACGGCACGCCCGAAACACGGCTTAAACCGCACTAGGGGCTGCCGATTTCTTCATTTTCTCTTACTTTCAAGACTCCATACTTCGGAAGACCTGTTCGGCAATACAACTGACGCACAAACGATGCAAGAACCAGGGAAGTAGAAAAGCTACGCCGCATTATAGAACTCCCAGGTGGTCTCTATCACGAGCAGTATACCTGTTTCGCATACTATTCCGCAGCCTGCCCCTGGAAAGGACATGTTAAATAGTCTCACTTTTTGCTTATCGCACTATTTGTATCGTTCTGCTTTGACCGCAGCCTTTCTATAAACAATGCATAGCTTTTGTCTATTTTTTGCATTACTCTTTTTTACAAATATATGTTCGTTAACGACACGTTGCACCCGTACACTTTGGTACGGCCAATATGCCAGGGGCTTCAGTACCCCTCAATATGGTGTGAGAAGTCCAAACACTTTAACAAGTGCGGCACCCTGAACTTATAGCATTATATGCATCGGCTCCGAATCATGTCTTGGGTCAATAGTTGGGTTTGCCCGGCTCCTATGTTTTGGTGCCTTACGTTCCGCTATATCAGCTAAGGTAGCACTAGGAGAACTACTGCGATTGTGCCCCAGTTGAGCTGGGCTGAGCACCTCAGTAGAGAAAGCTAAAACTGACTGTCATGATGAAGCGAGAGACTGGTCGCTGTTCGAGAGGTTTTTCGAGTCCCTAAAGACTTATGCCGCTTAGAGCGAGGAGTCGGCTTTGTCCGGCCAAAGGCGTGGATAGCGCCCCGAACTCGGTCTTCCGAATACTAGGGGCTTCGCCGAAATTTAAAATTATAGAATTATATGGCTAAGTGAGAGTGTTCAAGTATTATAGTCCGATTGCCTTGTTCGTTGTGCTGAGCGCCTCCCTCGAAGGACCCAAACATGGGAAAAAGAGCGCTCAGGTTTATCCCGAACACCCCAGCACTAGTGGCATGGGGGCAGAAGCCGACGACTCACCATCTCTCAATTTTGATAAACAGCCGCACAAAAGGTAATATTTTAAATTCAAAAAGCATTGCTTAGCGCATATGAACAAGTTTTCAGCACACAGGACAATACGAGCGAGTTTACTCAAAAATTACATCACTGGAACATTCATCCGCCATAAGGCGGGCACCCTTCAGAACGCCCTCATAATACAGCTCGGGCTTGCGATGCTCTTTCCCCAGCGGTGGCCCGTCCTTCGCAAGCTTCTCAGCATCCAGCTTGCCCTAGTGCACCTTAGCACGGGCAAGGGCCCTACGGGAACCTTCGATGCAGATGGAGCGCTTGATGACCTTGAGCCTTGGACAGGCCTCCACCAGTCGCCGCACCAGTCCGAAGTAGCTCCTAGGCAGAGCCTCTCTAGGCCATAGCCGAACTATGAGGCCCTTCATGGCCTGTTCGGCCACCTTGTGGAGCTCGACCAGTTGCTTCAGCTGGTCGCTCAAGGGCACAGGGTATCCGGCCTCAGCATACTGAGACCAGAACACCTTCTCTGTCGAACTGCCCTCCTCGGCTCGATAGAAAGCGGCGGCATCGGACACACTGCGGGGCAAATCTGCGAATGCTCCTGGAGAGCTCCGGATTCGGGTAAGTAACAAGTAATTCACTTTCACATGCTTGCTTTGCATAAAGAAAGCCTTAGCCGCCGCTATCTTTTTTATCGCATCCACCTCCTGAAGTGCCTTCTGGGCTTCGACCTTGGCAGACTTGGCATTTTCAATGGCCGCCGCGAGCTCGGACGCTCACGTCTTCGAGTCAAGCTCCAAACTCTCATGTTTTTTCATGAGAGCCTGGAGCTCTTTCCGCACCTCGCCAACCTGCGCCTCATATTTCTCCCGCTCGGTGTGCTCCGTGGCCGCTCTCTTCTCGGCCTCGGACAGCGCCTGCTTGAGGGTCGCCACCTCAGTTGTGGCCCCTACAATAAGCCACGTTAATCCTGTCATTTTTTGCAATTGCATCTTTCATATATATTTCTATAGGGTATCTCTTACCTTCTTTCTCCTCGAGCTGCTGCTTGGCAAGGCCGAGCTCTTGCTCGGACCGCTCGAGGCCCTGCTTTAGTGTGCCCACCTCCGCAGTCAGTGCGGCGGTCGCTAGCAGCGAAGCCTGCATACGCATATTGACTCATTTTTTGTTAGACTCCTGCGAATTTTATTAGATCCTCTATTCGGCTTTTCTTTCCGAACGTCAAACAGAGCATCAGGGGCTACTGTCTATGCGGTAATATTTTTACATATTCTTTACTTACCTCAAAGCCTGTTAGAAGGCTGGCACAGGCTTCAGTCAGTCCGCTCTTGGCGGACTGAACCTTCTGGATCACCGCACTCATAACAGTGCGGTGCTCCTCGTCGATGGAGGCGCCCTTAAGCACCTCCAGCAGATTGTCCAGCGCCTCCGGTTGGACGGGGGCCACCGGCTCAGTAGGCCTGCTCCTCTTAGAAGGAGGTCGCCTGCCGCAGTCCATAACCGTTGAGGATTCCGGCGCGGTGTCCAGCTCAAAGCCGGACTTGGAGCCCTGGGGGGTTTTGTCCCCTTTACTCCTGGAGTCCGGGAGGTCGCCTTGCGGCTCCTCCAAGACCACCTCCTCTTGGCTCGGAACTTTTTGCGACACCACTTCGGCATCGTCCGTAGGATGGGGGGAGGTAGCCGCCGGAAGTGAATTCACATCCGACGAGTCCAGGGAACCGCTCGACGACTCGTCGAGCCCAGCCTTGGGCGGACTGCATAATCGTATTCGACATAAGGAAAGACTGTGCCACAAAGGAATGCTATGAATTACTCTGGTATCCGAATACTTACGATTTCGCCGGGTGCTTGGCCCTGTGCGGCCACTCCTCTTCGCCATCGTCGGCGTCGATGGAGTAGTCCGGAGGAGGGGTCTTCCTCTTCTTGGACCCTTCGGCCTCCCCGGTCAGGGCGGCCTTCCTCTTCTTTCCTCCCCCCGCTGGAGGGGGAGAGGTTTCTTCTTCCTCCTCCTCGTCTTCACGGGAGGAGCGCGTCTCGGATTTGTCGGATGATGAATCCGACACCTCCAGGCGTCGGGCACTCTTTTGAGTCCCCGTGGCCTTCTTCTTGGCCTTCTTCTCCGGCACCACATAAGGTGCCGGAACCAGCAGCTTCGCCAAGCGAGCATTGGCTGGGTCTTCGGGCAAAGGAGTCGGACAGTCGATCTGTCCGGACTTCACCTGCCAATCCTGTCAAAAGGTAAGGGAGCTTAGATCCTGCATAGAGTCAAACTATGAAAAACTAATACCTTGTAAAAGGTAAAGATAGCTTACCGCACTAGCGTGATGCTGCGTGCTGAATCCGTGATCCTCGGAAGCGGATGCGGGAGCCTCGGCGCCCTTGAATAGCACCTTCCAGGCATCTTCGTACGTCATGTCGAAGAGCCTGCTCAGGGTTCGGTGCTGCGCCGGGTCGAACTCCGACAGTTTGAAGGCCCGTTGTTGACACGGGAGGATCCGGCGGACGAGCATAACCTGGACTACATTGACAAGCTTGAGCTACTTGTTCACCAGGGTTTGGATGCATGTTTGCAGTCCAGTCACCTCTTCTTTGTAGCCCCATGACAGGCCCGTCTCTTTCCAGGACGTGAGTCGTGTGGGGGGTCCGGACCAGAACTCGGGGGTTGCGACCCATTCAGGATCGTGCGGCTCGGTGATGTAAAACCACCCCGATTGCCACCCCTTTAGGGTCTCCACAAAGGATCCCTCGAGCCATAGGACGTTGGGCATCTTGCCCGCCATGGCGCCTCCGCACTCCGCCTGGTTGCCGCGCACCACCTTCGGCTTGACATTGAAAGTCTTGAGCCATAGGCCGAAATGGGGGCGGATGCAGAGGAAAGCCTCGCACACGACGATAAACGCCGAGATGTTGAGGATGAAGTTCGGGGCCAGATCGTGGAAATCCAGGCCATAGTAGAACATGAGCCCCCGGACAAATGGGTGGAGAGGAAATCCCAGTACAGGAGGAAATGGGGGAGAAACACCACCCTCTCATGGGGCCCGGGGGTGGGGATGAGCTGCCCCTCTTTGGGAAGCCGGTGCACGATGTCGTCAGACAAGTATCTGGCCTTCCTCAGCTTTTTTATGTGTCCCTCCTTGACGGAGGAGACCATCCACTTGCCTCCTGCTCCGGGGGTGGGGATGAGCTGCCCCTCTTTGGGAAGCCGGTGCACGATGTCGTCAGACAAGTATCTGGCCTTCCTCAGCTTTTTTATGTGTCCCTCCTTGACGGAGGAGACCATCCACTTGCCTCCTGCTCTGGGCATGGCTGGAGAAGGTCGAGGTGGGAAGTGCGGGCTTGGGCGCTGGAGCTCAAGTGCGCGGAAGATGGATAGGCAAAGGAGGAAGAAGGCGTAGGTAAAAAGGTGGATCATTATCCCCTTATATGGGCGGATGCGGTTGTGCGTCCCCACCAGCCTAGTAAAACTCGCTTGCCTCCCAAGCGCCGTGATAAATGGCGCGGCGGGTTACCCACGTCCGTATTGATGAGAATCCCGTAAAAGGGGGGGACACGATCTCTGCTTTGACAAGACGTGCCAAGGAAACCGCCTCGCAAAACGTGCTGAGGTGGAAAAGTAAAAACGATTCGAGTAAAGGACTTGGCCGTAGTGTGATGTCACGCTGCGGAATACGTCAGCAGATTTGATTTGTGGTAATATTATTCTCTCTATGGCAATATGTGGAAACTTATTTTGCAGAGCCGGACACTATCTTTGTTTAAAATCTTCTTGAAGGACTTGGAGGAGGAACCCGCCTTGCAATGCCGAAGACAATCTGCGCGCCGGACTCGTCGTCATTGAAGCCTGGTTCAGGGGCTACTGAGGGAGTCCTGGATTAGGGAGGTGTTCGGAGCCGGACTATACCTTCAGCCGGACTCCTGGACTATGAAGATACAAAATTGAAGACTTCGTCCCGTGTCCGGATGGGACTTTCCTTGGCGTGGAAGGCAAGCTTGGCGATGCGGATATTCAAGATCTCCTACCATTGTAACCGACTCTGTGTAACCCTAACCGTATCCGGTGTCTATATAAACGGGAGGGTTGTAGTCCGTAGGACAATCATCTTCATACACAATCATACCATAGGCTAGCTTCTAGGGTTTAGCCTCCTTGATCTCATGGTAGATCTACTCTTGTACTACCCATATCATCAATATTAATCAAGCAGGAGTAGGGTATTACCTCCATCGAGAGGGCCCGAACCTGGGTAAAAACATCGTGTCCCTTGTCTCCTGTTACCATCCGCCTAGACGCACTGGGACCACCGAGCTAAGAATCACGCCGTCGTGGACATTGGTGCTTTCATTGAGAGTTCCTCTGTGTCGTCGCCTTTAGGCCCGATGGCTCCTTCGATCATCAACAACGATGCGGTCCAGGGTGAGACTTTTCTCCCCGGACAGATCTTTGTCTTCGGCGGCTTCGCACTGCGGGCCAATTCTCTTGGCCACCTGGAGAAGATCGAAAGGTATTCCCCTGGCCATCAGGTCAGGTTTGGAAGCTTAAACTACACGGCAGACATGGGGGCAGAAGAAGTTTCCCCCTTAGGTTAAAATGGTGAACATGATATATTGATACGTCTCCGTCGTATCTACTTTTCCAAACACTTTTGCCCTTGTTTTGGACTCTAACTTGCATGATTTGAATGGAACTAACCCGGACTGACGCTGTTTTCAGCAGAATTGCCATGGTGTTATTTTTGTGCAGAAACAAAAGTTCTCGGAATGACCTGAAACTTCACGGAGATTATTTTTGGAAATAATAAAAAATACTGGCAAAAGAATCAAGGCCAGGGGGCCCACACCCTGTCCACGAGGGTGGGGAGGCGCGCCTGCCCCCCCTCGGTGCGCCCCCTGCCTCGTGGGCCCCCTGGTGCTCCAACGACCTCAACTCCAACTCTATATATTCACGTTCGGGGAGAAAAAAATCAGAGAGAAGGATTCATCGCGTTTTACGATACGGATCTGCCGCCAAGCCCTAATCTCTCTCAGGAGGGTTGATCTGGAGTCCGTTCGGGGCTCCGGAGAGGGGAATCCGTCACCGTCGTCATCATCAACCATCCTCCATCACCAATTTCATGATGCTCACCGTCGTGCGTGAGTAATTCCATCGTAGGCTTGCTGGACGGTGATGGGTTGGATGAGATTTATCATGTAACCGAGTTAGTTTTGTTAGGGTTTGATCCCTAGTATCCACTATGTTCTGAGATTGATGTTGCTATGACTTTGCTATGCTTAATGCTTGTCACTAGGGCCCGAGTGCCATGATTTCAGATCTGAACCTATTATGTTTTCATGAATATATGTGAGTTCTTGATCCTATCTTGCAAGTCTATAGTCACCTACTATGTGTTATGATCCGGCAACCCCGAAGTGACAATAATCGGGACCACTCCCGGTGATGACCGTAGTTTGAGGAGTTCATGTATTCACTATGTGTTAATGCTCTGGTCCGGTACTCTATTAAAAGGAGGCCTTAATATCCCTTAGTTTCC
Organism: Triticum urartu; assembly: GCF_003073215.2. NCBI lineage: Eukaryota > Viridiplantae > Streptophyta > Magnoliopsida > Poales > Poaceae > Triticum > Triticum urartu. The sequence continues at coordinate 50,474,888 of NC_053024.1, forward strand.
AATAGGACCCCGCTGCCACGGAAGGGTAGGACAAAAGATGTCATGCAAGTTCTTTTCCATAAGCACTTATGACTATATTCGGAATACATGCCTACATTACATTGATGCATTAGAGCTAGTTCTGTGTCACCCTATGTTATAACTGTTGCATGAATAATCGCATCCGGCATAATTATCCATCACCGATCCAATGCCTATGAGCTTTTTACATATTGTTCTTCACTTATTTACTTTTCCATTGCCACTGTTACAATCACTACAAAACTATCACTATTACTTTTATCACCGTTACCGTTACTTCCATACTACTTTGCTACTAAACACTTTGCTGCAGATATTAAGTTATCCAGGTGTGGTTGAATTGACAACTCAACTGCTAATACTTGAGAATATTCTTTGGCTCCCCTTGTGTCGAATCAATAAATTTGGGTTGAATACTCTACCCTCGAAAACTGTTGCGATCCCCTATATTTGTGGGTTATCAAGGAGTCAGTCTACTAATCTTGAACGTGATGCCTATATAATGATCATTGCGAGGATATCATCATCATTATTTGAAGTTTTATCAATTGCCCAACAGTAATTTGTTTACCCACCGTTTGCTATTTTTCTCGAGAGAAGCCACTAGTGAAATCTACGACCCTTGGGTCTCTTCTTTATTATACTTGCCTTTGCGATCTATTTTTATTTGCTTTTATTTTCAGATCTATTAATCCAAAAATCCAAAAATACCTTGCTGCAATTTATTGTTATTTATTTTATCTCGTATTCCCGTGAGATCTATTTATCCAATCTACTACAATTTTATCTATCTTTTTACCCATGAGGGATTGACAACCCCTCTCTGACGTCGGGTTGCAAGTATTTGTTCTTTGTGTGCAGGAGCTGTTTACGTGGTGTTGCGTGGTTCTTCTACTGGTTCGATAACCTTGGTCTCATCACTGAGGGAAATACCTAACGTTGTTGTGCTGCATCATCCCTTCCTCTTTGGGGAAATACTGACGTAGTTCTAGCAGACATCAATGCTCGATATTTCTTGTACTGGTTCTTTTATGAAGAAGACTATTGAATTCAGGTGGGATCTTCTAGAAAGAATTAAACGCAACTCTGAAGATTGGGAACTCGGTGAAGGTAAAGAGTTAGGTATTAAGCTACAGTTTGATTGTGTTAAATCTTTTATGAATAACGATGCTTTTCAAAAGTTTAGCACTAAATATGGACTTGACTCTGAGATAGTAGCCTCTTTTTGTGAATCATTTGCTACTCATGTTGATCTCCCTATGGAGAAGTGGTTTAAATATCACCCACCTATTAAAGATGAAATTAAAGAACCGGTAGACAAGAATTTTGGGACAGAGGGAGTATTATTTATCATGTTGATCCCGTTATACCTACTGCTTATATGGAAAACCCACCTTTTCCTGTTAGGATAAAGAAACATGCTAAGGTTTCAACCGTGGTCGATAAAAGCAATATTAGAGCACCTAAATTAAACCATCGGAAAAAATCAAAGTGAACCTACTGTTGCTATGGTTAAAGATCTCTTGGTAGAAAATATAGATGGGCATCCTATTTACTTCTATGATGAAGCTGCTAGAATTGCCAAACCCGGTGAGAAAGATAAATATATACCTGTTGTTGGCATGCCTGTGGTCTAAGTTAAAATAGGGGATAATTGTTATCATGGTTTATGTGACTTAGGTGCTAGCGTGAGTGCTATCCCTTTTACCTTATATCAAGAAATTATGAATGACATAACACCCGCTAAAATAGAAGACATAGATATTACTATTAAACTTGCTAATAGAGACACCATCACACCACTTGGGATCGTTAGAGATGTTGAAGTCTTGTGTGGGAAAATAAAATATCCTACTGATTTTCTAGTCCTTAGTTCCCCACAAGATGACTTATGTCCCATTATCTTTGGTAGACCTTTCTTGAACACCGTTAATGCTAAAATAGGTTGTGAGAAACAAACCGTTGGTGTTAGTTTTTGTAATGAATCTCATGAGTTTAATTTTTCTAAGTTCAGTAGAAAACATCATAAGAAAGAATTGTCTAGTAAGGATGAAATAATTGGTCTTGCTTCTATTGCCGTGCCTCCTACTGATCCTTTAGAACAATATCTGCTAGACCATGAAAATGATATGCATATGCATGAAAGAAATGAGATACATAAGATTTTCTTTGAACAATGACCTATGCTTAAAAACAATTTGCCTATTGAAATCTAGGAGGTCCACCTCTACCTAAAGGTGATCCTGTGTTCGAATTACAATTTCCTGACACTTTGAAATATGCTTATCTTGATGAAAATAAAGATATATCTTGTTATTATTAGTGCTAACCTTTCAGAACATGAAGAAGAGAGATTATTGAAAATTCTAAAGAAACACAGAGCTACTATTGGATATACTCTTGATGATCTCAAGGGCATTAGTCCCACTCTCTGTCAGCATGAGATTAATATGGAACTTGATGCTAAACCCGTTATTGATCATCAATGACGTTTAAATCCTAAGATGAAAGAAGTGGTAAGAACTGAAATACTAAAGCTTCTGGAAGCAGGTATAATCTATCCCATAGCTGATAGTAGATGGGTAAGTCTCGTTCATTGTGTCCCTAAGAAGGGAGGCATTACTGTTGTTCCTAATGATAAGAATGAACTCATTCCACAAAGAATTGTTACTGGCTATAGAATGGCAATTGATTTAAAAAAATAAAGCAACTAGAAAAGATCATTACCCCTTGCCTTTTATTGATCAAATGTTAGAAAGACTATCTAAGCACACACACTTTTGTTTCCTTGTTGGATATTCTGGTTTTTCTCAAATACCTTTTTCACAACCCGATCAAGAAAAAATCACCTTTACTTGCCCTTTTGGAACTTATGCTTATAGACGTATGCCTTTTGGTTTATGCAATGCACCTGCTACCTTTCAAAGATGCATGACTGCTATATTCTCTGATTTTTGTGAAAAGATTGTTGAGGTTTTCATGGATGATTTTTCTGTGTATGGAACTTCTTTTGATGACTACTTAAGCAACCTTGATCGAGTTTTGTAGAGATGTGAGCAAAACTAGTAGCAATAGTAACTTAGCAAGAACAATATGTGGAAAACTCGTAGGCATTGGATCGGTGAATCTGTTGGATGATATTCATCACATGACAGTCATAACCTAGGGCGATACAAAACTAGCTCTAGTTCATAAATATAATGTACGCATGTATTCCGTAAATAGTCATACGTGCTTATGGAAAAGAACTTGCATGACATCTTTTGTCCTACCCTCCCGTGGCAGCGGGGTCCATAAGGAAACTAAGGGATATTAAGGCCTCCCTTTAATAGAGAAATGGAACAAAGCATTAACACATAGTGAATACATGAACTCCTCAAACTACGACCATCACCAAAAAGTATCCCAATTACTGTCACACCGGGGTTTACGGATCATAACACGTAATAGGTGAATATGACTTGCAAGATCGGATCTAGAACATAGATATAATAGTGAAAACATAAACGGTTCAGATCTGAAATCATGGCACTCGGGCCCTAGTGACAAGCATTAAGCATGGCAAAGTAATAACAACATAAATCTCAGAACATAGTGGATACTAGGGATCAAGCCCTAACAAAACTAACTCGATTACATGATGAATCTCATCCAACTCCTCACCGACCAGCGAGCATGTGAAGGAATTACTCACTCCTGGTGGGGAGCATCATGGAATTGGTGATGAAGGAGGGGTGGTGATGACAAGACCAAAGATTCCCCTCTCCGGAGCCCCGAACAGGCTCCAGATCTGGCCTCCCGATGAAGAACAGGAGGTGGCGGCGGCTTCGTATCGTGAAACGTGATGAAACTTCCTCTCCTTTTTTTCTCCGAAAATAGTTATTTATGGAGTTGGAATTAGGGTCAGGGGGCCCACGAGGGGACCACAACCCACCAGGGCGCGCCAAAGGGGGGGCGCCCTGGTGTATCTTGCCCAGCTAGGGCACCCCTCCGGTGGTTCTTGGTTCTATTGTTTTTTATATATTCTGAAATAATTCTTCAAAAAGTTTCATCCAAATCCGAGAACTTCTATTTCTGCACAAAAAACAACACCATAGTAGTTCTGCCAAAAATAGCGCCAGTCTGGGTTAGTTTCATTCAAATCATGCAAATTAAAGTCCAAAACAAGAGAAAAAGCGTTAGGAGAAGTAGATACGACGGAGACGTATCAATTTCCCCAAGCTTAAACCTTTGCTTGTCCTCAAGAAATTCAGTTGACAAACTGAAAGTGATAAAGAAAAACTTTAACAAACTCTTTTGTTCTTGTTTACATAAATAAGCTTAAGTAGCACCCAGGTTTTCAGCAAAGATTATGACTAACCATGTTAACAATAACTCTTAGAAATTATATTAACTCATATCAATAGCATAATCAACTAGAGAGCAATAATAAGATATATCAAATACCAACACTTTGTCAAAACAATCATGATATAATACCAACACTTTGTTTACATAAATTTGGACGGGTAGCTAGTAAAGAAATAAAATTCCTAAATTGATAAAACAGTAAAATTAATTATCACAAAAGGCATAATATAAATTTTCTATTATTTTGTGACTAGTTTAATAATTAAATACTTAAAACACTTGATCAAATGGAAAATTGTTTTGGCGTACAAAGCAGACGGACGCCAGTACTGACAAATTAACACAAATAAAAGCAACGCCACCAGTGCATTCCAAACGGTGAGTGCATATACGGGCCAAAAGATTTGTGGCATTTCAAAGAAAAGCAACGTCAACACTAATCATATACAAGTGGCATGTTGATTTGTCCTACGCCAGCACTATTTAGAAAAAATACTGCTGGCGTTGATGGGAAATGGCGCGCCACCAATGATAGTTGTGGCTAGCTGTTTTTCCACTAGTGAAGAGTAGCTAATTATTCAAACTATAAACCACTAAAGCAAAAACTAAGTGGAGTAATAGTGGAGTCACATACTAAGTAGCAATCCCCCAAAACAGTTTCAGAAACGGAGCTTCGAGCAAAGAGATTGAAATCCGCGGGTTTGAGAGCAAGAACACGAGAGAGAGAGAGAAAGAGAGAGAAAGAGAGAGAGAGAGAGAGAGCTATGGTGATTTTTTTTCTGGGGGTAGGAGATGACATGGGCTAAAGGGATAAGTGAGGGGACCCATGTGGGGACCACAACCCACTAGCTAGGGCATGCCTGGGGTTGCTAGTGTGCCCTGGTGTCTTGTGGTCACCAGGGGCACCCCCTCTAATGTTATTTGTACCAGAAATTCAGAAATAATCAGAAAAAATCATATTAAATTCTCAGGACATTCTGAGTACTTTTTATTTTTGATCACTTTTTTATTGCATGGAAAATTCAGAAAACTGACTAAACATCACAATTCATTTTATTTAACCAAGAAAAACAGAAAACAAAAGGTGGAAGCAGAAGGTTGTGCCTACTAAATTCATCAACTTTATACCTCTCAAAAATGATTTATTAACAAGGTTGATCAAGTCTTATTAACAACCATTTTCGATTAGCATGAAACTGAAGAATTTTCGTAAAACACTAAGTTATCTCAACGGGGATATGTATATCCCCAACAATAAGTATGTCATATTTCTTTTTGGCAGTAGGTAGAGGTAGTTGAAAACTTTCAATAGTTAGTGTCAGAGATTTTTCAATAACATTAATACCATTGACTTGGAATTGTTCAATAGCAGCTTCATCACAAAAATAAATAACATGCCCATCAATGTTTTCGACCAAGAGATCTATTACCATAGCAACACTAGGTTTTACTTTGATTTGTTCAGAGGTTTTAGGTGCTTTAATATCACTTTTGCGAACCACGGTTGATACCTTAGCATGTTCATTTATCCTAATTGGGAAATGTGATTTTTCAATATAAGCAGTAGGCACAACTGGATTAACATTGTAAATGATAGTTTTACCTTTAGCTATAACCCATTCTTTAATTTCTTCTTTAATAAGGGGATGATATTTAAACCACTTCTCCTTAGGGAGATCAACATGAGTAGCAAGTGATTCATAAAAAGAGGCTAATATCCTAGAGTCAAGTCCATATTTAGTGCTAAACTTATGAAAATCATCGGTATTCATAAAAGATTTAAGAGTAAAATGCATCATAAGACCTAAAACCATTGGAGATGTGTCAATTTAATCCTATAACTTTGAAACTGCAGTTTTTGTCCCAAAACTATTGGAGATGTGTCAATTTAGTCCTATAACTATAAAACCGCAATTTTTGGTCCCAAAACTATGCAAGTTTGTTCGTCTCAGGTCCTAAGCTTGCAAGGCCAGCATCTATGGTGCATTTTTTTTCAATTGATCCCTTTATATGTGTTTACTTCCCTAAAACTGGTCCATATGCTTCCATGTCGCAGTGTGCGTTGCAATCTGCACGCCATCACCTGCATGGCCATGAGCTGCAATGCAGCCTTGCTAAGAGCTTTGGCCCGGCACGTGGGAGACCCCAAGGCAGTCGACATGGAGGACGACATCCCTTTTCCTCATCAGGCCAATAGGGAGACCTCGAGCCAATCGGGATGGAGGATGCCATCCCACCTCTTGATCTCTCTCATGACATTGTTGTTCCCCCGACACCCTTGCAGTAGAGCTAGTTCTACAAGTTGTTGTTTGGGCACGATCATGGCGATAGGTAGATAATTGTGGTTGTCGCCGAAGAACGCGAGGAGTGCGAGAAAACTGTAAAGCTGGCGCAAAGGTTGGCAAGAGTGATGCATAGGACTAATTTGACACACCTCTAATAGTTTTAGGACTTAAAACTGCAATTTCGAAGTTATAGGACTAAAATGACACACGTCCAATAGTTTTAGGACATAAAACCACAATACCAAAATTATAGGACTAAACTGACACACCTCCGATAGTTTTAAAACTTCCGATGCATATTACTCTTTCCTCAATCTAAAGCACTTCCGTTCACCCATTTCCGATAGTTTTAGAACTTCCGGTGCATATTACTCTTTCCTGGATCTAAAAACTCCCTAGTCCACCCATTTGCCTACACACGTCCACACATTTCACCTCGTCCCCAACCTCCTCCGGCGTCGTCAGATCCGCCGGCGGGAGCCCCCTGCTACAGCGCCCCGACCCGGCTGCCCCTCCTCCTCGAATCCTCCCCGCCGGGCCGCCCCTCCTCGACTCCTCCCCGCCCGGGCCGACCTCCAGTGCCGTGCAGCAGGACGCGCCCGGCAGCAGGACTCGACCGGCCGCCCGCCTGCCCGGCCCTCTCTTCCCTCCGCCCGGCAGCAGGAGGCACCCTCACGGCCGGCCCTCCCTTCTATTTGCTGGTAAGCTCCGCGGCCCCTGCCTCTCTTCTCCCTCATGCTCTCTCCCTGTTTATCTCTCTGGTACTATATAATTTGTATGTTTATGAGACTGATGACATGTTTATGAGATCTCTCCGTGTTTATGAGTTTGATGACATGTTTAAGAACTGGCCCTTACTAGTACTATGTACAGCCACAATGGTTTTATAAAGGCTAAGTCAGATCTATTTCTTACATCTCCCAGGTTACAACACTTCTGAAGTTATTTCACTTGTTTACCAGAAAGAAAACAGAGTTAAACTGCTGATTGTCAAGGTAATGAACAGTACTGTATGCTTGATGCCGTTTAATATTTGACCGATTTCATTATTTTGCTGTTGCTTTTAGCTCTTTCTTTCTTTTACATATGCAGTCGCACAGTGATAAGATGGTCCGTCTTGTCATAGCTGGTGATGGTTTTACACCATACTAGTTGAATGCTGCTCCATATACTTGCTGACCTGTTTTTGTAGCTCTATTAAACCTTCCACCTGGTATTCTCTTGAAACCAGAGTATATATTCCTTAGCCTTGTTATCCCTGGTCCTGAACATCTTGGTAAAATTTGAGTGTCCTAATGCAACCTTTAGCTGATGAACTGATGCAATTGTGGGCGGGGGCTGAAACATGGGATGCTTATCACAAGGTAAACTTCCCAATGAAAGCGGCATTTCTATGGTCAGTCCACGACTTTCCTGCCTTTGGTATGTTTGCTGGGTGGAGCACCCATGGCAAGCTAGCATGCCCTGAATGCATGAGTGATTCCAAAGCATTTACTCTTCAATACGGGTGGATTGTCATAAGCTAGCATGCCTTTGGCATCTACTCTTCAATACGTCCGACTGACAGGCAAAAGCGAATTTCCCTATCAAGCTATCCCTGTCGTCTTTCCCTGAAGGGTGACCGACAGGAAATACTTTCCCTGTCGGGTTCCCCCCTTTTCCTGTCTGTTTTCAGCCCACAGAAATATTTCAGATTCTGGTAGTGATCATCTTGGAAATAAAAATGTTTTACCTTGTCATAGTTGCATACCTTAGTTGGCACTGTTTTGCCTCTTGAAATTATACTAGCTGAACTAAAAGGAACATTCATAGAAAGAAATGCTTGTGCACGGACAAATGACTTAGCACACACTCTTGTGGTCCTCACATACCATATGCACTCTTCAACTTCAGCCACTATGAGGTTCAACGCCTCGCTTGTGTCCACCGTCCTTTCTGCAGTGTGTTCCTCTCTACCTCTTCAAGATATTGTTTTCATATGCCTGGTCTTTCTCTTTAGTTCTGATGACTTTTGTTTAGAATAGTTTGCAAACCCTAACATAAACCTTTAGTCCCAAATTAATATATGAAGGAAAAAAATATAGTATGGATAGTCCCGAAGAATAAGTTATATGTTTCCACACAGCATGTTAACAAAACGGAAATGACAAATCCTGAACGTTCAGGATTTTACCATGGCAAATCGAACGTTTTCGATGGCAGTTTTAGTGACGCGAGGATGGCAAGTTTAGTTGACACCCAAGACAATTTTCTGGCAAAAAAATACACTGAGCACGGAGTTGCCATGCTTGCCAACTAAAATTGACATCCTCGTGTCACTAAAATTGCCATCGAAAACGTTTGATTTGCCATCGTCAAATCCCAAACGCTCGGGCGTTATCAGGATCCTAACAGAACACCCCCTCATCCCCTCCGCCCTCCCCTTTTCGCTACCACAATCGACCTTATTGTTGAATAAGCTACCTTCCTATGGCCTTCAGCAAAGGTTTCCGTCCAGTACTATGAACAGAATAATATTCTCTTGGGGATGAAGAGTTGTCCCTTTACAATGGAAAAGCATGTTACTCCTCCATCCCTATTTCCATGACCACTTGTTTTTCTTGATTACATTTAAGCACCGGTTCTGCCAATAATATATTAATTATATGTCATAACTGTTAAAACCTGCATTTTAATATGAATTATATTTCCCTTCATTCGAACTCTAAAAAGGCCATATGATAGCTTTACAAGAAGACACATAGTTTCACATCGCATTATAAGAATGCCCTTTAACATGGGCATGAATCTTATGTTAAAACAAGTTAGAGTCAACCAAAAGAAAAGAAACAAGTTAAAATATTCCTTTGCAGTCCATTTCCTTCAAGAAACATTTAAATATCCTCAAGAAATGCAGAACCCCAGTAATGTTTGATACTCTACAACTTTTTGAAGCAACCTGAACCAAACACTGTTTCATAGATTAGTTTTAATGAAACTATTTCATAATCTAAAACATGTACATAACATGTCTGTTTCCCATTCCTTGCGAGTATTATCACTTCCTAGGCTACAAGAACCATACTCCAAACCGAAAGATATCAACAAAAAATCACTATCTTTTCAAAGGAAAAAGGGAACGTCCCCCCCCCCCCCCCCCCCCCCCCCCCCCCCCCCCCCCATTTGCACCTTCTTCACAACAACGATCACATCTACAAGGGGAAGACACAAATAAAGAGAACAAACAACTTTGCGGGAAAAGTACATCACTAAACAAATTGAATGTCATCTTACCACATCCATCTTTTAGTGTCAGGTCTAAGTTTGCGAGAGTCAATCCTGGGCACAACTCCTGTAGTTCCAAACAAACCAAGCAGAATTAAAAACCAAGATCCAAAATTAGAGATCAACAAGCACATGTGAGGCTCCGGTTCTTACATCGATCTGCTTCTGCAAATAACACGGCGGCTTTCTTATGGGCAGTTAATGTTCAGTCATGTTCCACCACTCAGTGGCGGAGCTTGATGAAGCTTT
>NC_053024.1:50486056-50625950 GCF_003073215.2 Triticum urartu
GTTACGGAACGAGTAAAGAGACTTGCCGGTAACGAGATTGAACTAGGTATTGGATTCCGACGATCGAATCTCGGGCAAGTAACATACCGCTAGACAAAGGGAATTGTATACGGGATTGATTAAGTCCTTGACATCGTGGTTCATCCGATGAGATCATCGTGGAACATGTGGGAGCCAACATGGGTATCCAGATCCCGCTGTTGGTTATTGACCGGAGAACGTCTCGGTCATGTCTGCATGTCTCCCGAACCCGTAGGGTCTACACACTTAAGGTACGGTGACGCTAGGGTTATAGAGATATTAGTATGCGGTAACCCGAAAGTTGTTCGGAGTCCCGGATGAGATCCCGGACGTCACGAGGAGTTCCGGAATGGTCCGGAGGTAAAGAATTATATATAGGAAGTGCTATTTCGGTCATCGGGACAAGTTTCGGGGTCACCGGTATTGTACCGGGACCACCGAAAGGGTCCCGGGGGTCCACCGGGTGGGGCCACCTGCCCCGGGGGGCCACATGGGCTGTAGGGGTTGTGCCTTGGCCTATATGGGCCAAGGGCACCAGCCCCAAGAGGCCCATGCACCAAGAGATGGGAAAAAGGGGAGAGTCCTAAAAGGGGAAGGCACCTCCGAGGTGCCTTGGGGAGGATGGACTCCTCCCCACCCTTGGCCGCACCCTTCCTTGGAGGAAGGGGCAAGGGCTGCGCCTCCCCCTCTCCCTTGGCCCTATATATAGTGGGGAAAAAGGAGGAGCAAACCAATCTAAGGCCTGGCTCCTCCCTCTCCCTCCCGTGACACATCTTCCTCCTCCCGCAGCGCTTAGCGAAGCCCTGTTGGAATCCCGCTACTTCCACCACGCCGTCGTGCTGCTGGATCTCCATCAACCTCTCCCTCCTCCTTGCTGGATCAAGGCATGGGAGACGTCTCTATTCTGTACGTGTGTTGAACGCGGAGGTGCCGTCCGTTCGGCGCTAGGATCATCGGTGATTTGAATCACGACGAGTACGACTCCATCAACCCTGTTCTCTTGAACGCTTCCGCGCGCGATCTACAAGGGTATGTAGATCCACTCCTCCCTCGTTGCTGGTTTCTCCATAGATAGATCTTGGTGACACGTAGGAAAATTTTGAATTTATGCTACGTTCCCCAACAGTGGCATCATGAGCTAGGTCTATTGCGTAGATTCTATGCACGAGTAGAACACAAAGTAGTTGTGGGCGTTGATTTTGTTCAATATGCTTGCCGTTACTAGTCTTATCTTGATTCGGCAGCATCGTGGGATGAAGCGGCCCGGACCAACCTTACACGTACTCTTACGTGAGACCGGTTCCACCGACAAATATGCACTAGTTGCATAAGGTGGCTAGCGGGTGTCTGTCTCTCCTACTTTAGTCGGATCGGATTCAATGAAAAGGGTCCTTATGAAGGGTAAATAGCAATTGGCATATCACGTTGTGGTTTTGCGTAGGTAAGAAACGTTCTTGCTAGAAACCCATAGCAGCCACGTAAAACATGCAAACAACAATTAGAGGACGTCTAACTTGTTTTTGCAGGGTATGCTATGTGATGTGATATGGCCAAAAGGATGTGATGAATGATATATGTGATGTATGAGATTGATCATGTTCTTGTCAAAGGAATCACAACTTACATGTCGATGAGTATGCCGGTGACAAGATGATCATGGAGCCCCAAGATGAAGATCAAAGGAGCTATATGATATTGGCCATATCATGTCACTATTTGATTGCATGTGATGTTTATCATGTTTATACATCTTATTTGCTTAGAACGACGGTAGTAAATAAGATGATCCCTCATTAAAATTTCAAGAAGTGTTCTCCCCTAACTGTGCACCGTTGCTACAGTTCGTCGTTTCGAAGCACCACGTGATGATCGGGTGTGATAGATCCTTACGTTCACATACAACGGGTGTAAGATAGTTTTACACATGCAAAAACACTTAGGGTTAACTTGACGAGCCTAGCATGTGCATAGACATGGCCTCGGAACACAGAAGACCGAAAGGTCGAGCATGAGTCGTATGGTAGATACGATCAACATGAAGATGTTCACCGACGTTGACTAGTCCGTCTCACGTGATGATCGGACACGGCCTAGTTCACTCGGATCATGTAATCACTTAGATGACTAGAGGGATGTCTATCTAAGTGGGAGTTCATAAGATGAACTTAATTATCCTGAACATAGTCAAAAGATCTTTGCAAATTATGTCGTAGCTCGCGCTTCAGTTCTACTGTTTAGATATGTTCCTAGAGAAAAAATTAGTTGAAAGTTGATAGTAGCAATTATGCGGACTAGGTCCGTAAACTGAGGATTGTCCTCATTGCTTCATAGAAGGCTTATGTCCTTAATGCACCGCTCAGTGTGCTGAACCTCGAACGTTGTCTGTGGATGTTGCGAACATCTGACATACACATTTTGATAACTACATGATAGTTCAGTTAAACGGTTTAGAGTTGAGGCACCAAAGACGTTTTGAAACGTCACGAAACATATGAGATGTTTTGAGGGCTGAAATTGGGATTTCAGGCTCGTGCCCACGTCAAGAGGTATAAGACCTCCGACGATTTTCTTAGCCTGCAAACTAAGGAGAAAAGCTCAATTGTTGAGCTTGTGCTCGGATTATCTGAGTACAACAATCATTTGAATCAAGTGGGAGTTGATCTTCCAGATAAGATAGTGATGTTTCTCCGAAGTCATTACCACCAAGCTGCTAGAGCTTCGTGATGAACTATAATATATCAGGGACATATATGATGATCCTTGAGTTGTTCGTGATGTATGACACCGCGAAAGTAGAAATCAAGAAGGAGCATCAATTGTTGATGGTTAGTGAAACCACTAGTTTCAAGAAGGGCAAGGGCAAGAAGGGATACTTCATGAAACGGCAATTCAGCTGCTGCTCTAGTGAAGAAACCCAAGGTTGAACCCAAACCCGAGACTAAGTGCTTCTGTAATAAGGGGAACAGCCACTGGAGCAGAATTACCCTAGATACTTGGTAGATGAGAAGGCTGGCAAGGTGGATAGAAGTATATTGGATATACATTGTGTTGATGTGTACTTTACTAGTACTCCTAGTAGCACCAGGGTATTAGATACCGGTTCGGTTGCTAAGTGTTAGTAACTCGAAATAAAAGCTACGGAATAAACGGAGACTGGCTAAAGGTGAGCTGACGATATGTGTTGGAAGTGTTTCCAATGTTGATATGATCAAGCGTCGCACGCTCCATCTACCATCGAGATTGGTGTTTGCGTTGAGCATAGACATGATTGGATTATGTCTATCGCAATACGGTTATTCATTTAAGGAGAATAATGGTTACTCTGTTTATTTGAATAATACCTTCAATGGTCTTGCACCTAAAATGAATGGTTTATTGAATCTCGATCGTAGTGATACACATGTTCATGCCAAAAGATAGTAATGATAGTACCACCTACTTGTGGCACTGCCACGTAAGTCATATCGGTATAAAACGCATGAAGAAGCTCCATGTTGATGGATCTTTGGGCTCACTCGTTTTTGAAAAGTTTGAGACATGCGAACCATGTCTATTGGTGTGTATGCAGGAAGAAACTCCATGCAAATGGACCGTTTTTTACTCACTTGATTTTGAATCACTTGAGACATGCAAATCATACCACATGGGCAAGATGACTGAAAGCCTCGTTTTCAGTAAAGTGGAACAAGAAAGCAACTTGTTGGAAGTAATACACTTTGATGTGTGCAGTCCAATGAGTGCTGAGGCATGTAGTGGATATCGTTATGTTCTTACTTCACAGATGATTTGAGTAGATGTTGAGTATATTTACTTGATGAATCACGAGTCTGAATTATTGAAAGGTTCAAGTAATTTCAGGGTGAAGTTGAAAGATCGTCGTGACAAGAGGATAAAATATCTATGATATGATCATAGAAATGAATATCTGAATTACGAGTTTGGCACAGAATTAAGACATTGTGGAAATTGTTTCACAACTAATACAGCCTGGAACACCATAGTGTGATGGTGTGTTTGAACATCATAACTGCACCCCATTTGGATATGATGCATACCATGATGTCTCTTATCGAATTACCACGATAGTTTATGGGTTAGGCATTAGAGACAACCACATTCACTATAAATAGGGCACCACGTAATTCCGATGAGATGACACCGTATTAACTATGGTTTAGAGAAACCTAAGCTGTCATTTCTTAAAAGTTTGGGGCTGCGACGCTTATGTGAAAAAGTTTCAGGCTGATAAGCTCGAACCCAAAGCGGATAAATGCATCTTCATAGGACACCCAAAACAGTTGGGTATACCTCCTGTCTCAGATCCGAAAGCAATAAGGGATTGTTTCTAGAATCGGGTCCTTTCTCGAGGAAAAGTTTCTCTCGAAAGAATTGAGTGGGAGGATGGTGGAGACTTGATGAGGTTATTGAACCGTCTCTTCAACTAGTGTGTGGCAGGGCACAGGAAGTTGTTCCTGTGGCACCTACACCAATTGAAGTGGAAGCTTATGATAGTGATCATGAAACTTCAGATCAAGTCACTAACAAACCTCGTGGGATGACAAGGATGCGTACTACTTCAGAGTGGTACGTAATCATGTCTTGGAAGTCATGTTGCTAGACAACAATGAACCTACGAGCTATGGAGAAGCGATGGTGGGCCCGGATTCCAATAAATGGCTCGAGGCCATATAATCCGAGAGAGGATCCATATATGAAAACAAAGTGTAGACTTTGGAAGAACTACTTGATGGTCGTAAGGCTGTTTGGTACATATGGATTTTAATAGGAAGAAAGACAATGATGGTAAGTGTCACCATTAAGAAAGCTCAACTTGTCGTTAAGATGTTTTTCGACAAGTTCAAGGACTTGACTACGGTGAGACTTTCTCACTCGTAGCAATGCTAAGAGTCTGTTGGAATGATATTAGCGATTACTGCATTATTTATGAAATCTTGCAGATATGATGTCAAAACATTGTTTCCTCGACGATTTTCTTGAGGAAAGGTTGTATGTGATACAACCGGAAGGTTTTGTCAATCCTGAAAGATGCTAATAAGTATGCAAAGCTCCAGCAATCCTTCTGAGGACTGGAGTAAGCATCTCGGAGTTGGAATGTATGCTTTGATGAGATGATCAAAGATTTTGGGTTTATACAAAGTTTATGAGAAACTGGTATTTCCAAAGAAGTGAGTGGGAGCACTATAGAATTTCTGATGAATATATGTTGTTGATCGGAAATGACATAGAATTTCTGGAAAGCATATAGGGTTATTTGGAAAGTGTTTTTCAATGGAAAGCCTGGATTAAGCTACTTGAGCATTGAGCATCAAGATCTATAAGGATAGATCAAAACGCTTAATGGTACTTTCAAATGAGCACATGCCTTGACGTGATCTTGAAGGTGTTCAAGATGGATCAGTCAAAGAAGGAGTTCTTCCCTGAGTTGTAAGGTATGAAGTTAAAGACTTAAAGCTCGACCACGGCAGAATAGAGAGAAAAGGACGAAGGTCATCCCCTATGCTTAAGACATAGGCTCTACAGTATGCTATGCTGTGTACCGCACCTGAAGCGTGCCTTGCCATGAGTCAGTCAAGGGGTACCAGAGTGATTCAAGAATGGATCACAGGACAGCGGTCAAAGTTATCCTTAGTGACTAGTGGACTAAGGAAGTTTCTCGGTTATGGAGGTGGTAAAAAGAGTTCGTCGTAAAGGGTTACGTCGATGCAAGCTTAACACCTATCCGGATAGCACTGAGTAGAGATACCGGATGCATATAATGGAGCAACAATTTAGAATAGCTCCAAGTAGAACAGTTATTTGGAATAGCTCCAAATAGAGCGTGGTAGCTACATCTAGGAGATGACATAGAGATTTGTAAAGCACACACGGATCTGAAAGGTTCGGACCCGTTGACTAAAACCTCTCTCACAAGCAACATGATCAAACCTAAAACACATTGAGTGTTAATCACATAGTGATGTGAACTAGACTACTGACTCTAGTAAACTCTTGGGTGTTAATCACATGGCGATGTGACCTGTGAGTGTTAATCACATGGCGATGTGAACTAGATTATTGACTCTAGTGCAAGTGGGAGACTGTTGGAAATATGCCCTAGAGGCAATAATAAATTGGTTATTATTATATTTCCTTGTTCATGATAATCGTTTATTATCCATGCTATAATTGTATTGATAGGAAACTCAGATACATGTGTGGATACATAGACAACACCATGTCCCTAGTAAGCCTCTAGTTGACTAGCTCGTTGATCAATAGATGGTTACGGTTTCCTAACCATGGACATTGGATGTCGTTGATAACGGGATCACATCATTAGGAGAATGATGTGATGGACAAGACCCAATCCTAAGCCTAGCACAAAGATCGTGTAGTTCGTATGCTAAAGCTTTTCTAATGTCGAGTATCATTTCCTTAGACCATGAGATTGTGCAACTCCCGGATACCGTAGGAGTGCTTTGGGTGTATCAAACGTCACAACGTAACTGGGTGACTATAAAGGTGCATTACAGGTATCTCCGAAAGTGTCTGTTGGGTTGGCACGAATCGAGACTGGGATTTGTCACTCCGTGTAAGCGGAGAGGTATCTCTGGGCCCACTCGGTAGGACATCATCATATGCGCAATGTGACCAAAGAGTTGATCACGGGATGATGTGTTACGGAACGAGTAAAGAGACTTGCCGGTAACGAGATTGAACTAGGTATTGGATTCCGACGATCGAATCTCGGGCAAGTAACATACCGCTAGACAAAGGGAATTGTATACGGGATTGATTAAGTCCTTGACATCGTGGTTCATCCAATGAGATCATCGTGGAACATGTGGGAGCCAACATGGGTATCCAGATCCCGCTGTTGGTTATTGACCGGAGAACGTCTCGGTCATGTCTGCATGTCCCCCGAACCCGTAGGGTCTACACACTTAAGGTACGGTGACGCTAGGGTTTATAGAGATATTAGTATGCGGTAACCCGAAAGTTGTTCGGAGTCCCGGATGAGATCCCGGACGTCACGAGGAGTTCCGGAATGGTCCGGAGGTAAAGATTTATATATGGGAAGTCTTGTTTTGGTCGCCGGAAAAGTTTCGCGCATTATCGGTATTGTACCGGGAGTGCCGAAAGGGGTCCGGGGGTCCACCAAGGGGGTCCACCTGCCCCGGGGGGCCACATGGGCTGTAGGGGTGTGCGCCTTGGCCTATATGGGCCAAGGGCACCAGCCCCAAGAGGCCCATGCGCCAAGAGATAAGGGAAAGGAAGAGTCCTAAAGGGGGAAGGCACCTCCTAGGTGCCTTGGGGAGGATGGACTCCTCCCTGGCCGCACCCTTCCTTGGAGGAAGGGCCAAGGCTGCGCCCCCCCTCTCTCCCTTGGCCCTATATATAGTGGGGGGAAGGGAGGGCAGCCGCACCTAAGCCCTGGCGCCTCCCTCTCCCTCCCATGACACATTCCCTCCTCCCGCAGCGCTTGGCGAAGCCCTGTTGGAATCCCGCTACTTCCACCACCACGCCGTCGTGCTGCTGGATCTCCATCAACCTCTCCTCCCCCTTGCTGGATCAAGAAGGAGGAGACGTCGCTGCTCCGTACGTGTGTTGAACGCGGAGGTGCCGTCCGTTCGGCGCTAGGATCATCGGTGATTTGGATCACGACGAGTACGACTCCATCAACCCCGTTCTCTTGAACGCTTCCGCGCGCGATCTACAAGGGTATGTAGATCCACTCCTCCCTCGTTGCTAGATGACTCCATAGATAGATCTTGGTGACACGTAGGAAAATTTTGAATTTATGCTACGTTCCCCAACATCATGAGCTAGGTCATCTATTATTTCTCTAAAGAATCTTGCTCAATTCTCTTAGGGTGGCCTTCAGGATACAAAGGTTCCTGAGTCATTTACCAGTTCTAGTAGCCACTCTAACAGCATAGTCATCATATTCTTACTATTTAATTCATTGAGCAAATCATTCTGAGCTTTAAGTACTTGTTCTACTTGAGTGGTAACCATAGAAGCATGTTTACTAATGAGTTTAAGTTCACCTTTAACTCTAGACATATAATCACCCAAGTGTTCAATCATATAAGCATTTTGTTTCAATTGTCTACCAAAATAAGCATTGAAGTCTTCTTGCTTAACCATAAAGTTATCAAACTCATCCAAACATTGGCTAGCAAACTTAGTAGGAGGGATTTCAGCTTTATCATATCTATAGAGAGAATTTACCTTTACTATGTCGTGCAATTATCATAGACCATGTATTAACTTCAATCAGATATAGCAAGGCTTAGTTACATATATATGTGTACATGATTGAAAGTAAATATCAACCATGAGTGACTAATATCTTGATGGAAAACTCGAAACTATGGAATACTAGGAAAAAATGCATGGTTGGAAATACTAGCAATGTTCATGTCCGTTGCAACGAATCATAATTAGAATAATACTTATTCACAAACTTGGTACAAAACACTCTAATTTTGATATACATATGTCACTAGAGATATATTATGTTTCAATTAGAATATATTCCTTGGGCTGTTTTGGTGAGGTCAGGGAGGGATGTGGTTGGTTTTAAGATACTAATTATGGGTTTTTCTGCAAATTGGTAGACAAGTGGGATGTTGGTGAGAAAAGGCAACAACTTACCTCACATAATTCTAGATCTAATGCGGAAGAAACGATCGATTGAGGACGTTGTATGCACTTAGAGGGGGCCATCGAGGTTCACGCAGGATGAATTGGTGCGCCCCTACCCGTCCGATGGTGCGGCCACCCGTGATCAAGAGCGCATGTGCATGCCCTTCTTTCTCATGCCCAAAGAAAATCTATAGTCCGTTGATAGGAGATCGTGCTGTTAGAGAAATAATTATCAGCGCAAGACCTAATCCGTAGTTATATCGCGAACCTTGCGACATAGGAAAGGTATTGGCAGAACTTTGTTGTATAAAACTACTTGATTAGTTGAGTAGATATTGGAGCGCACCGTGCAGGGAGGCAGTAAGAAACAGAAGATCCGATGGTGTAGAAGAAAGCATAGAGAAGTATCACAATTATCTCTGGAGTCTCGGAGGAGCTCATTCGGCACCCTCCCACGCCATGAGTGGGAGAGAGCAAGAGTGGACCAGAGAGAGAACGCGTATCTGTTCGCCCATCTAGGGAGGAGGTCGAGGCAGAGAAGACAAAGGGCCCCCCTCTCCCCTTTCTTCCGGTGGCGCCGGAACACTGGTCGTGCCATCATCATCACCAATCTTCACCAACAACTTCACCGCCATCATCACCAACTCTTCCCCCCTCTATGCAGCGGTGTAACCTCTCTCTTACCCGCTGTAATATCTACTTAAACATGGTGCTCAACGCTATATATTATTTCCCAATGATGTATGGCTATCCTATGATGTTTGAGTAGATCCGTTTTGTCCTATGGGCTATTTGATGATCAAGATTGGTTTGAGTTGCATGTTTTATTATTGGTGCTGTCCTATGGTGCTCTCCATGTCGCGCAAGCGTGAGGGATCCCCGCTGTAGGGTGTTGCAATACGTTCATGATTCGCTTATAGTGGGTTGCGTGAGTGACTGAAACACAAACCCGAGTAAGGGGGTTGTTGCGTATGGGATAAAGAGGACTACTGTGCTAATGCTATGGTTGGGTTTTACCTTAATGATCTTTAGTAGTTGTGGATGCTTGCTAGAGTTCCAATCATAAGTGCATATGATCCAAGTAGAGAAAGTATGTTAGCTTATGCCTCTCCCTCATATAAAATTGCAATAATGATTACCGGTCTAGTTATCGATTGCCTAGGGACAAATAACTTTCTCGTAACAAAAAGCTCTTTACTAAAACTAACTTAGTTGTGTCTTTATCTAAACATCCCCTACTTTTTATTTACGCTCTTTATTATCTTGCAAACCTATCCAAAAACAAATGAAGAAGAAGGCCTTGTCTGCAAATGTGGAGAGGGGTGCGGGTATCTTTTAGTTTAATTTCCATCCGTCAGATATAGATCGGACGGTCTATATTGCAAGATGGCACACGTACCATCATCACCAACTCGGTTTTTTATAAGAGAAGAAATATAAGTATGGAGATACAAACGTATTATCGATACTTGCTTCCGTAAACTAGCATCTACATTCTATTCAATGCGGACATGTGGGGCCTTAGCACAATGACTTCTCGACTTAACAAAGTACTTCTAGTTTCATACTTGTTCTAGGTAAAGCGAACGTTAAGTGTGCGTAGAGTTGTATCGGTGGTCGATAGAACTTGAGGGAATATTTGTTCTACCTTTAGCTCCTCGTTGGGTTCGACACTCTTACTTATCGAAAGAGGCTACAATTGATCCCCTATACTTGTGGGTTATCAACTCATTCAGTACAAGGAACATACTAACTACTACCTCTGTCGATTAAGCCATGATTCTTCAATAGGAGGTAAATTCTTAAAATCTTCAGGTTTAATACCTTTTTCTTTCATAGATTTCTTTGCCTCTTGCATATCTTCAGGATTGAGAAATAGAACACCTCTTTTCTTTGGAGTTGGTTTAGGAATAGGCTCAGAAGCTGGCTCAGGAAGTGTCCAATTATTTTCATTTGTCAACATATTATTCAATAGAATTTCAGCTTCATCCGGTGTTCTTTCCCTGAAAACAGAACCAGGCACAACTATCCAGGTAATCTTTGGAGGCATCGGTTAGTCCATTATAAAAGATATCAAGTATTTCATTTTTCTTAAGAGGATGATCAGGCAAAACATTAAGTAATTGGAGAAGCCTCCCCCAAGCTTGTGGGAGACTCTCTTCTTCAATTTGCACAAAATTGATATTTCCCTTAAAGCAGCTTGTTTCTTATGAGCAGGGAAATATTTAGCAGAGAAGTAATAAATCATATCCTGGGGACTACACACAACCAGGATCAAGAGAATTAAACCATATCTTAGCATCACCCTTTAATGAGAACGGAAATATTTTAAGGATATAAAAGTAGCGAGTTCTCTCATCATTTAGTGAACAGGGTGGCTATATCATTTAATTTAGTAAGATGTGCCACAACAGTTTCAGATTCATAACCATAAGAAAGGATAGATTCAACCCAAAGTAATTTATCTCAGGATCAACTAGAGAGATCATAATCCTTTATCAGTAACAAAGATAGGTGAAGTAGCATAAGCAGGATCATATTTCATTCTAGCATTCAGAGTTTTTTGTTTAAGCTTAGCTAATAATTTCTTAAGATCACTTCTATCATTGCAAGAAAGAAAGTCTCTTTTAGTTTCTTCATCCATTAACATAGCCCTAGGCACAACAGGTAATCATATTTATTGGGAGCCTTCATCACTTTTCATCAATATATCAGTTTCATAATTTCATTCTCTCTAGCCCTAGCAATTTGTTCATCAAGAAATTCACCAAGTGGCACAGTAGTATCAAGCATAGAAGTAGTTTCATCATCAGTATCATGCATAGCAGAAGTGGCATCATCAATAATATGCGACATATCAGAATTAATAGCAAAAGCAGGTTTCGGTGTCGCAAGCTATGCTCCCAAAAATTTATCCCTCAAAGAATAGAGCTATGCTCCCCGGCAATGGCGCCAGAAAATAGTCTTGATGACCCACAAGTATAGGGAATCGCAATAGTTTTCGAGGGTAGAGCATTCAACCCAAATTTATTGATTTGACACAAGGGGAGCCAAATAATATTCTCAAGTATTAGCAACTGAGTTGTCAACTCAGCCACACCTGGATAACTCAATATCTGTAGCAAAGTATTTAGTACCAAAGTAATATGGAAGTAACGGTAACTGTAGCAAAAGTAATATTTTTGGGTTTTGTAGTGATTGTAACAGTAGCAACGGAAAGTAAATAAGCGAAGAACAATACGTGAAAAGCTCGTAGGCATTGGATCGGTGATGGAGAATTATGTCGGATGTGGTTCATCATGTACCAGTCATAACATAGGGTGACACAGAACTAGCTCCAATTCATCAATGGAATGTAGGCATGTATTCCGAATATAGTCATACATGCTTATGAAAAAGAACTTGCATGACATCTTTTGTCCTACCCTCCCGTGGCAGTGGGGTCCTAGAGGAAACTAAGGGATATTAAGGCCTCCTTTTAATAGAGTACCGGACCAAAGCATTAGCACATGGTGAATACATGAACTCCTCAAACTATGGTCATCACCGGTAAGTATCCCGATTATTGTCACTTCGGGGTTAACGGATCATAACACATAATAGGTGACTATAGACTTGCAAGATAGGATCAAGAACTCTCATATATTGATGAACACATAATAGGTTCAGATCTGAAATCATGGCACTCGAGCCCTAGTGGCAAGCATTGAGCATAGCAAAGTCATAGCAACATCAATCTCAGAACATAGTGGATACTAGGGATCAAACCCTAACAAAACTAACTCAATTACATGATAGATCTCATCCAACCCATCACCGTCCAGCAAGCCTACGATTGAATTACTCACGCATGGCGGTGAGCATCATGAAATTGGTGATGGAGGATGGTTGATGATGACGATGGCGACGGATTGCCCTCTCCGGAGCCCCGAACGGACTCCAGATCAGCCCTTCCGAGAGAGTTTACGGCTTGGCGGCGGTACCATATCGTAAAACGCGATGAACCTTTCTCCCTGATTTTTTTCTCCCCGAACACGAATATATGGAGTTGGAGTTGAGGTCGGTGGTGCACCAGGGGGCCCACGATGGCAGGGGGCGGCGCGCCCCCACCCTCGTGGCTAGGGTGTGGGCCCCTGGCCTTGATTCTTTGCCAGTATTTTTTATTATTTCCAAAAATAATTCTCCGTGGAGTTTCAGGTCATTCCGAGAACTTTTGTTTCTGCACTAAATAACACCATGGCAATTCTGCTGAAAACAGCGCAGTCCGGGTTAGTTCCATTCAAATCATGCAAGTTAGAGTCCAAAACAAGGGCAAAAGTGTTTGGAAAAGTAGATACGACGGAGACGTATCAAGGATCGGTAGAGAGCGAGGCTCTCCTGTGGCGGCGCGTGAGGAGGGTGGAAGGGGACCGAGGGGGGTCGAGGTGGATGGGGATGAGGCTAGGGTTAGGAGGGGTGCGGGCTGGGCTAAAGGGCCGACCTGTCAGGGAGATGTTGCGCCTAGGGAGGCCAACTGGGCTAAGGGGAGGTTGGGCCGGCCCTCATCTCTCTCTCTCTCTCTCTAACTTTAACTAAAAAAGCAAATAAAGAGAAGAAAAAGAAAGAGGGGGTTAGGGGAAGAAGTTGAACACGCGGGTAATTTTCCCAGACTCACAAAAATGTGCTTGTCCCGAGAAATAGAAAAGGCCATGATTGAAAGATTCAAATTCAAACTCATTTGATTTAAATTCAAATGATTTGAATAGGAAGTGAGGGTTGGGAAGGTCCAAAAATGTTAGGATTTTTGGTGGAGCTCCAGAATATGATGAAAGAATATATGGCAAGGTTTTGAAGTCGAACTTGAAGTAGAAAAGACATGGGGAATATTTGCAAGTGTGTTAGAATATTTATTATAGCTCCGTAATATATTGGGAGGATATGTTATATAGAGAAATCACCATGTGACTTCCCTCAATTTAAATAGATCAAAGATCTATGTATTTTATTTAGTTGAGTTTTTTTAAAAGAAATGGAATGATGGCATGATGACATGATGCAATGTACATGATGCAAAGATGAATGCAACAGACAAAACAAATCACCCGACGAAACTTAGAAAACATGGAAGGCATCTGAAGCGTCGGTCTTGGGGCGTCACAACACTCCACCACTACAAGAGGATCTCATCCCGAGATCTAGGATGGCACCGGAGAGGAACGAAAGAGGAAGAGAAGAGGTAAACTAAGTTTCTTCTTGGACAAACGAGTGAAACCACGAACCTTGAGAGGTTGAACAAATTAAAAGAAAGAATACAACGAGGATGAAAGAATTTGAAAACACTCCGTTGGAAAAGAGGAACAAGGAACCTTACTAGAACCTTGTTGGTTGAAAGACATAAGAAAAGGGTTGCAATGGAGAAGAAGTACATGCAAGCACTCTGGTAGAAACGAGATGTACAAGCAACGATAAAGATCAATTACAACAACACTCCGGTTGGAAATGGAAGGTAAAGAATATGAGATTGGAAAAATGAAAGCACTTGGGTGAGAGTCCGATTAGAAGAGGAATTATAGACACAACACTCTGGTTAAAACAAGATAGAGAAGGAATAAGAATGATATAATTTGGGCAGCACTCCGACTGTAAATGGAGGGAATTGAACATGAACTTGACAAAACAATATGATGGGTCGAAGTGAGCAACATCACAATGCCTCCGGAAGAAAGAATAGAAGATAGATCACTGGAATAAAAGAATGGAGAGGAAAATGCCAACTTCTGCCACATATGAGTTGGAGAGCGCCCTTCTAGCAAAATTATAACGGAGTTGTTGAAAAAACAACAATGAACGAATAAGCTTGTAGTGGGTTTATGGAAAACTTCTCAAAATTGAGGCAAAATTCTGCCACTAACGGAAACAATAGATTGGATTGATATCAAGAAGGAGACAAGAAACTTATATCACCGGGAGGATAAATGAAGAACTTGGGTCATTTATAAGCACCATAAATAGCAACAATCCTTAGGGAAAGCTTTAGGTGAAATATAACCCAAGATAACTCCAATGAAGATGTTGATGGGTTGCAAAGGATCTCATGAACGAATTTAAAATGATGGGTTTAAAATATGTCATTCCGGACAACTTGTGAATCATGAAACACGAAGGGAAATTGTCAAGAGTGACATAACACCACATCAAAAGATGAGATATTAAAGAATTGCACTTCGGAATGCAAGATGAAGAATGCTTGAACTCCTCAAAACAAAACATGTGTTGAACACCATGTTTATTTTAGAGTATAGCTTGGCGGAACTTAACTTCGAGAGAAATCTTGAAGAATAATTGAAGAATGAAAGGAATCCTTGACGAACTACCATATAGAGCCTCCATGAAGAACTCCGGTAATAAAAGAATGATCAAACGAAAAGGGAAAGTTGAAAAGAACTCCGAGAGAAGCCTTGCAATGATTAGATGAAGCTATGAAATGATATAACCGAGAAAACTTGGAACTCAGGAAAGAAAGAAGAACAACTGAAATCAAGAATTTTGATGAACCTCCGGAATAAGGAATTAATCACTTGGATGAAACAAGAATAAGAATTACATTATGCTTATCCTTCATCAATTAAATTGATGACAAGCAACGGATTTGGCATACTACTCATTCCCATTGGAAATGATAAAGGAGAGATATAGCGTAAACTTGGGAAGGTCTTGATGGAACCGCCGGTGGGATTTGGAAACAACGAATGAATTGATATGATAATGAAGGAAGAGAAATGTCGAACCAAACCACCATAAGAATCGAAAATGAAGGTAGCAAAGGCACAATTCACCGAGAAGAATTGGAAAATGAATGAAGATACTTGAGGGAATTTAGATACATGAGAACGAAGAGATCACGAACTGATTAGAGAATACTTGAATGATGCACCGGTAAGATTTGAAGAACAATAGCTGAAAGCTGAGAATGAATAATTATGAGATGATGGGCTCCGGAGAATCAAACTGAGAAGACTTATGGATTGCTCCGGATGGGTGAAAAGAATTCTCACGATCGGAAACAATTATGGGAGGATGGCATCAAGCTTGAACTACACATCTTTGGAAGAATGGTAAGGATTTAAGAGGAACTCTTCTTCGGTCTTCAAAATCCAAGAATGATGACGAGAAACAGCACCGAGAATTGTTTAGACACTCCGGGAGAATCAAAAGCGAAGAGGTTGAGCCAACGATGAAAAGAATTTGATAGATCTTGGAGAAAATACATGACTGATGATAATTCATTCTTACGTCAAATTTGGAGAATAATTTGAGAGTAACTCCGGGAAAATAAGACGAGTCAGGTAAGATCCTAGGAAAGACCTGTGGGTTAGGGCCCACTCAAAAGATACACCGTTGAAAGATTACTTGAAAAGTAGATTGCACTGGTTGAATTAAATAGCTTGAATGAGATAACATCCTCGAAAGAGCTTGAACGGATTGATAGTGGAGACACAAATCTTCTGAGATATCTTCCGCACTCCGGAACAATTGAATAGCGAGAGGTGAATAAATAAGAGTCTTCGGTAAGTACTTCCAACATGGAAAGCATGTGAACCAATGAAAAAGATATGACCAACACCGAAAGCTTGGATTGAATCCACCGGAGAAGAAAAAGAACGAAGAATGATGAACTTGAAGCTCCGTTAGAATCTTCTTGAGAATCACCAGATAAGAACATTGACGGAAAAGAAAAGAGAGACTTCCCAACAATAAAAGGATACTTGATTAAGAAATATGAGTCCTTGAAGAAAAAGTGTGGGAGGGCGGGAAAACAAAGGCAACTTGGGCAGATGGAATGGATGCCATTGAGAAAACTTAGAATTGATCTAGCAGGAGGGAAAATGATAGGATCATCTTATAGAGAAACTCACTGGTTGGAATGAATTGACATGACAATCTCGATGATCAAGAAGGATTAGTACTCCCATAGAAATATGAGAACACCGCTTAGGGAAGGTATGGAATCAACGCTTGACATTGAAGCAACTCGAATACCACAACTCAAAACAAAAACAAAGGACTGGCTTGCAAAATAAGCCGGAAACAAACATATGATAGATCCCATATCGTATCATGTGTCTGTTGGAAAGATATTCTAGGAGATACTTGAATTCTCACTTATAAACTCCCGAAACTTACTGGTTATGCAATCACGTGTTGGGGATACTTGGGAAGCTTAATATCTCACCCAAACTAACAATCCCTACATCTAGTTGTATCCATCCTTCAACACATAACCAAGAAACCTTCAGAAATCATGTACCTCAACCTTCGAAAAAGCATCCGTTATACGAGTTATGGCAATACTCCCAAACTCCCGCCCCAGTACTGGGTGGCATCAAGGTTATCTCACCAACAACTGCATAAAAGAGATTTTTGATGTTGGCAAAACTCAGGTATTCCAGAACTGCAACGATAAAATTGTGACGACAACACCTCAAAGCTCAACTCCCCGGGACACTGCCACAACCCCTAAATGTCAGGAGGCACCAAGAACAATGTTCTCGTCACAAGACTATCGGAACGATTCCAAGATACCCGCGTGATCCTAAAAAAATTCGTGAAATTTGAGGAGAGAAAAATCAAAACTTCTACGTCAGGAGGCCTCACCAGAGCGACGAAGGTATTGAGGAGTAAAAAGAATCCTACTCTCCGATATATATAATCCTAAGACTCAAAACATTTTGGCGTGGACTCAACAACGTCAGCGATTCGATCAAGCAGGGGGCTCCTAAGTCGGGGATGGCTCTGATTACCAACTTGTAACGCCCACGATGCGGCTTTATCTCCCACGTGTCGAGGCACGACTTAGAGGCATAACCGCATGGTGGTTTAGTCGCAAGTGGGGTAATATTCACACAATCCCATGTAGTGAATAAGAAAGGGATAAAGAGTTGGCTTACAATCGCCACTTCACAAAAATAACAAGTTAAACATACATCATCCAGAATACAATCAAGGTCTGACTACAGAACCAAAATAAAAAAAAGAAAACGCACAATGACTTCTCGACTGTGTAAAACAAAGATTTTCCCATCACCGACAAGGAGGGGGTGACGGCGGCGCGCTTTTTGGCTTGCTCTAGTCCTAGTAGTCATACTAGGTGGTCTAAGCACGTGTAGATTTATTCTTTTTCACGTCTCATGTTCGCCGTACTGCCACGACTGTTGATGAATAGACGGTAAGTTATTCACGGGGAAACCCTTGTTGAGCATGTTTGCGAGAGAGAGAGACAGTGTGCGTGTGTGATATGTTAGAGACTGAGGCAATGATAACATATTCTTTGTGTCTATGTGTGTGGAGGATAGAGAGAGACATGTACATGGGGCTTTGTGTTGTGTAACGTGGAGACACATATACATAATTAGAGAGTGAGTGTGCAAGATACACATGCGGACATGAGGAGAGATGAGGATCCAGATAAATGGGTGTTTGTGCATGTCTGTGTGTGTTTGTGCACGCGTTTGTGTGTGAGAGGGAGAAAGTGTATGTGGAGTAGAGAGACCACTGATGATGTAAACCTAGTATAAGGGAAGGGGGAATGGTGTGACATGTGTAGTAGCGAGATAGCACGGGTGCGGGCGGGGGGAGCAGACTATTTGGAAGAGAAATCGAGTGTGTGTGTGGGAGAGGGGTGTGAGAGCGAGAGAAAGAGAGAGCTAGCGACGGAGAGAGAGAGAGAGAGAGAGAGAGGAAGAGAGGGGGCGAGAGGGGTCGTTTGTGTCCATAAATGGCGTATAGATAGGGAGACAATGTTGATGTTGTCCAAAATTGGCCTATGAACGGAGACGCAAGGGAAGCGAGTCATCGTGTGTGTGATAGGGACTTCATGAGAGATCTAGAATAGATGGTGTAGAGAACAATGTGCGAAATCGAGAACGATTATACATTAGGGAGCTATGCAAAGAGTCACGACATATATGTATACAGGGAAGGAGCTGGGGCGGGTCCGCATGTGGGAGAGATAGAAAGAGGAGAGTGGTGCACAAGGAGACAAAGTGTGCTTGTTTGCAATGGGGGTGGTGTGTGAGGTGAGTGCGCGAGAACCACATAACTAGGGAGATAGACGTTTGGGGGCGACGTTTTGTGTGTATGGGAAATATACACTCTACATAGTGCGTGTTCTTGGGTAAGAGAGATAGCGGGAGACCTAGAAAGTGAGGGAAGAGATGTGTGCATGCCCGAGAGACAAAGTGATAGAGACCTATGTTGGGGTCCGGACTTTACAAGACAGAGGGGTGTTAATGTGCTCGTGTATTGGTGTTTGGCGGAGAGAACGACTTCTCTATGTGTGTGTGTGGTGGGGGGGGTTGACTTCAGATAAAGAGTGAGGTGTCTATATTTGAGGGACTTTAGCGTAATTGAGATATTGTGCACTCATGGTTGATCAATTTGTTTCACAGTTTGTACTATGAGATAACGATACTTTTGAACATGCGTGATATACCTTGATGTACCAGAATTACAAACCTAAGATTGGAATTTTGGAATTCGACTCCATCATTAGCTTTTGTAATTCATTTAAACGGAGGTACATTTTTTAAGCCGGGATTTCATGATTTCAAATTCATATATCAAACCTAGAGATATACACATACGGGCATGTTCAAACTTTATAATCATCCACTTTATTCATACACATACACATTTTTTATTTTGTCATCATATTTAGGATAAACACATTTGGAATTTCATTTGAATTGGACCGTATGATGGTATTTGCTTGTAGTAGCTCAATGATCCATATTTGAATTGAATGGACAATCTAAGTTTCGAGTTGGAGACATTGATTTTCAAAACTTGCACATTTTTTTGCGTGCAAAACAAACAAATTGTCGGCCATGATATCATAGTCGGCCGTACGAGAGCAGAATACTTATAATTTTAGGCGCCAAAAGCTTTCAAACTTCCCGCTCACATCGAAATATCACGTGCCCGAAAGTTTAGCCCTGTGATATTCCTGTTTTATCCCTGTCACATGAACGAAAAAGGGCTGCTTTCGTAACTCCATTGTTTTCCCCTCGTTGCCCCCAACATTCTTCCCCAGAGCCCCTCCCCTTCCCCCCCCCGACCCCCCCCCCAACCACGGCAAGCCACCGAATCTAGTCCTCCGCTGCAGCGGTGGACCTCACACCCCGTCAGATCTACCTTCCACACCTTGGAACCCCCAACTGCCAACTCACCACTTCACCGGAGCCGCTTCAGCGACTGGCTTGTCCACCGCTCTGGATCTCCTTGACCGCCATCATGGTCCACTGCACCGGATCTGCTTAACCAGCGCCCTCGTCCACCACAGCATAGGCCCTTCACTGACTCCCTCGTCCACCCCTTCGCTGGCCCTTCATACAAGCCCTCGTCCGCCGCAACAGATCCGCCTCACCGAAAGCACTGTACAACGCGCCCGCCGAAGCCTTCGTCCACTGCACCGAACCCGCTCCACGAATGCCATATTCAACTCCACCGGCCCTGCTTTACCGACGCTGCAGCCTCATCAGGTTATTTCGATTTGTACTCCTTCGGTTTTTCTCTTTATCGTGCAACTGTTCACTTACCACGGATGAGCTTTCTTGTATGTCGACAGGCGCCGCAACCGTAGCACCGGAGCTGCTTCAGCGTCGGCGACAGCCGGCCTAAACTCAACCGCAACACGAGCACCATCGACGATCCTTAGCTATCAAGTATGACAACGATACCCATACGCCGCCAAGAATCAGGTACTATTATCCAACGGCCGGCGCCTACGTTCACTTTCCTAGCATAAGCACCACACCTTTGAATTTCTTCAGGGCATCATTCAATTTTTCATGAGATGCGTTATTCTGCTTGCACCTGTAGGGCCATACTTCTGGCAGTGAACATGTTGCATGTGCTAAATTACATACCAGTGCACATATAGTTAATATGCTTTAGTTTTGTTCTGATGCCACCTGTTGGTTCCATCAGACTGCTTAATGTTCTCTATGCTTAATTACACATCACAAACTAGCATGTGGTTCCGCTGCTTTTTGTTCGTTTTACCCTACATTTTCTGATGCTAGCTATTACATCACTGCTCCGAGCCTCTGTTCATTACTTGTTTGTGTGTTCTTGATCTTCCCAAGTTGCATGACTAATTTGATGCTTCTATTAATTATGGAGCTGCCAACCCCATCAAGCAAAATATTTGTTCTTTTGGGGCTGGCACCTCGAACAAGCATAAAAATAGAGGGAAGCAGATATATTGTTGTGTATGCACACACCCTTCTTTCATTAGTTTAGATGAACCATTGATGATCAATTCGGACCAGTGCATGCGATTAAAATTAATTTTACCTAAATAGATGGTGCAGAATAAACTACAACAACTAGATTTGCAACCACGGGATGCTGACGATATCTTCAAAGAACATTGCAACAGCAGCTAGGCTTCACATCAACATATGGTAAGCCAGTGTGTTTTAGTACATGTGAAATGTAATGCGAGTGGGCTGCTTTCTTGGCTTGTGCCCTCAACGTGTAATCCTACCGAATTACAAATAGTTCAGTTGTCTGTTTTGCTGTATTGCTTGATTCGAATGCTTATTTATTGTTACGCTATATGTGAGTTGGCCAATATGTCAGCAGTGCCTGCTGTACTATCGTAAAGAAATGCATGCCTATTTCATTTGAGTCCTTAACTTTTCCTCTCAACTTCATCACAAGACCGTCTTCGTAGTTTATATGAGGCCACACTATTAAGTGTTTTCTCAGATTATTTCAACTGCTTAGATGCCTTGGCAACTTAAATATAGCGGTTGTACACTCCCTTTCAACTAGGGATGTCAACTGGGTCCGGTTTAATCCCGATTAAAGTCCACTAGTGGTATGATAGTTCAAAAGAGTTTTTGTTTTTTGAGGAAAATGAACTAGGGAGGTAGCAAAAACTAACTAGATGGGACTGGCAGATGTCGTTTATTTGCCACTTACATCCCTAGTTTCATCTTACCATTTTAATTTCTTTTCGGCTGATGCTACTTCGAACCATTTAAATATAGTTTGCCATGCTCAACAATAATTCGTCCGTCGTTTACCATGTAAGCTTACTGCATGGATCATACGATAACTATCTCTTACTCATGTCCAGCGGAAACCTTTCAGGATGCCGTTCACACTAGGACACAATGTACAACCCCAGAATCTATTTGTGGAAGCAGTGCGCCATCCATGTTACCAGATGGTAGCAGTTCAGAGGCAACACCACCGGAGAGCAGTCTAAGCATAGATATTATAGTGCTTGAGGCTCTACTAGAGGCAGAAAGAGATGGTGTGGCTGCCATGAATGAGGTAATCTTTATCTTGAGGCTGGAAATTACGGAATTAGCGGCACGCATTATGCAAGCAACCCAAGAATTGGAGGAAGTAAGAATGTTGCATTTGAATACGGAGGAGGTCCTGCTATTTCTGCTATCTGAAGCCCAAGGTAATCCCGGTTCTTCTTTAGATACCAGTTGAAATTGTCATTAGATTTTTGTACTTGCATGTTGTGTCATGTCTCTGAATGGATTATGTTGCAAGACCCCCTATGATGTCCATGTGTTGTAATGATCCGAATTTTTTAGGTAAGGTAATCCTTAGTACTTGTATGATTGACATAAGGTGAACTGTTTTTCGTGTGAGCATATTGTATTGGATGAAATAACTGTTTGACCCAAAGTGTATCCAACCTACTGAATTCGAAGATCACGGCATTTCTAAATCATAATCATATATAAAGGTGGAATAAATCTTTGTTGTGGTTTTGAAGAAATAAATAACAAAATGTATAATTATCTGTGGATATTCGTAATCGAATACAAATTGGATTTGAATTTAGTTTGCCAGGTCCCAGGGCAAACGTGAATGCTAATTCTCCCAAGTTTTGAACGAAGCGGCTAAACACCCACTATAATTTGTGGGCTGCCCGAAGCAAGTGTTTGCGAGATGGAAATTATTGTCTACCCCTGACACTTGACATCCTTGTCGACCGGATTTACACTGCTGTCAATAGGGGTAGACTAGTAACTTCAATCAAACGTGACACGACGGCCTCTGAGCCCATTCAGACACGGTGGGCGCCAAACGTGGGCGGCAAAACACATTTGATTCAAGCTCGTCCGAAAGACATGTGTCTCTTCCTCCATTTCCCCATTCATACACGGTGGGCGGCAAAACAAACTCTCCTCGTCCGAAATCGATGTAGGCTAATATTTTAAATAGGGGCAGATGTGTAACTTCCATCAGACGTGACACAACTACCCTACCTGCGAGCCCCGTTCATACACCATGGGCACCAACTGTGGGCGGCAAAACACCCTCTCCTCGCCCGAAATGGTTACCAGCAAATATTTGGGAGATGCGAGATTACCGTCCTAACCCCAACCGACGCGATGTCCGAAATTTTAAACGGGGGAAAGTCAATTCAGAGAAGCGCGTCCCAAAGTTTGAGATCCCCCTCCCCTCCATTTCCCCATTCATACACCGTCGGCGGCACGACAACCTCCGCACTGTGGCCAGCCTCCTCCGTCCGCCACCCCATCCTCCACCTTGCCGGAGCCGCTACCCCTACCCTGTCGTCCACTGCAAGAGATGGACGTCTCTCATCCATGGCGCTGGACCAGGATCCTTTCATCGCCTCCTCTCGCTTCATCGGCGCCGTCGTCCACCTTGCCATTGCCGCTCCTACGACCGCCTCGTCCATGGCAACAGGATATATCCCCCGACCCGATCGTCTGCCATCTAAAGTCTTCTTCCTTGGCGCCGACAGCCATCGCACCCGCAGCACCCTCAACGTATCAGCATAGGCCTACACGGCGTCGCAAGAGAGGTGGTACTCTTCCATATGTGCTTAAGTTATTGATCTCACCTGGAAAATAGATCGTAATTTGTTTATTGTACTTTTCTTGTCCGTACCAAATCGTAGTGGCTAGTTGAAAGCAAACATTGGTTGCGAAGTAGCTTTGTCCGGTTTGCACCTTCAGATCCGCCATGGCACGGGCACTATACTCGTAAAGCTTATGGTTTCCCCCTTTATATTCACTACCATCATCGTAGGTGCTTCGTGTCGTGCTAGCGCTGCTCCTCAAGACCTCAACCCAAAGCTTACGTGTTGAAATACGGATCTGATATGATGCTCATATCACTAAAACAGAGAACCTTTAATTGGTCACCTAATGTTCCTATATTCGTTTCAAAAAGCATGTACGCCACCCACTGGTCCAGCTAGTTCCACTTTCCTGATTTTTCTCTTGATGCTTAGGGTTTTCCCCTTTTATCTACTCTACTATGATCTACGTAGGTGCTTTCTGTCGTACTAGCATTACTCCACCCTTCAAGCTAAACAACACAACACTCAGAATTTGAAAGCTTAGTTGTTCAAATATGATTGTGATATGATACTGATATTAGTTAACCGACACATTTAATTGGTTAGCTAAAGGTCCCACTTGAGTTTCCAAATGCATGCCGCGACATATAGAGAGACAGCATAATTGCATTTCTTTGTCACTTGTTGACCGTACTTTCTTGTCCATACCAAATCTTAGTTGTTATTTCAAAGCAAACATCGGTTGCTAACTACCCTTTGCGTGGTTTGCAGCTTCAGATCTGCCATCCCACTGCCACGGTCAACACTGTACTCATCATGCTTATGTTTTCCCCATTTTATGATGACCACAATCAACCTACGTGGTTCGTGTCGTAATAGCACTGATCCACCCATCGAGCTAAACAAGCTTAGTTGTACAAATTCATATCTGATATTATTGCTGATATTAGTAAAACTGAGAGATGTTTAATTGGTTAGCTAAATGTTCCTACTTTAGTTTCGAAATGCATGTGAGCCACATATGGAGAGACCGGAAAGAATAGTATTTCTCTGTGCGCTCTGGTTCATCATGGGTGGCCAACCGACATTGTATTGAAAGAGTTGTAATATCTTCAATCTGCTTGCTCTTCTACTCTTCTTTAAGATGATACTCTTCTCTTGCGGTCGACTGGTCAGGTCGAGTTGTTCTCCCTTAGTATATTTTGAATCTGTCAGGTCAGGTCGACTTGTTCTTCTTTACTATATGTTGAAGCTATCATCTGCGAAGTGTCATCACTTCTGGAGCTCTCATATTTTGAGTAGTAGGCCACATTATATTAATGCACACAACAAATTACAGCATGCATGGCATCTTTTAAAAGAATTGCAGAGATAGCACAAAGGGGTTTACAGGGAGCAGTATTGGATTAGAATCACTTCTGCATTACAAAGAAAATCTCACTTGTTTTTATGTTTTCATGCATGTCAGATATTGAACATTATCAAAATGAATATGAGAATGGGCGCACGAGAGGAATATTGCGGAACGATCCACTGGCTAACAAACTTGGCATGGTGGAGGATGGCCTATCTTATTCACCCATCAAGGTGCTTGCTCTAACTTTGCAAAGTTGTATTGGTCGCACATATTTTTCATCTGACCTCTTGCATTACTTCTACTTTGTTACACCATCTGCTTAGTTTAAGCATCATATATGAGTATATGCCATACCTATCCATCTTCTGTACCTATTCCATGTGTCTTCACACTATGTTTTTCCAGTCAAATGTTGTTCTTTCGTAATAGATGTCCAAAAGGAAGAGGGTGAGTGCAGGTCCTCAAGGAGTACAAACTAGGTATTTGGAAAAGGTAGTGATACCTGTTAAATCAGATAGATCAGCAGCCACAGAAAACACAGGCCCAACTGTACCACACTTTACCCCTACTCCAGTGGCCAAACCCCTATTAGAACTGCTGGGAGCCCAGCATCAGGTATTGTCTATGATATCAATTCAAAATTTGAACTCCTAAATTTCTGCTTGTGCCTTACCTTCTCTCTTGTATGAAAACTAATTTCAGATGAACCTCCTTGCTCAAAGGATCATACGATCTCAAAACAATAATGGGCTCTGCATTGCTCTTGTCAGTACCTCTCTCCCTTTTGCCTTGTAACGCTGTACTTAATTAATTGCTATTTGATTATGTATCATCAGTATGCACCTGAGCTTCATTATCCTCTGTTTCTTCCAATATTATTTGATCTATATTTACTCTTTGCAAAATGTAGAATAATGGCAACGCTTATAAAGAATTTTCTTTGGGGA
Organism: Triticum urartu; assembly: GCF_003073215.2. Lineage (NCBI taxonomy): Eukaryota > Viridiplantae > Streptophyta > Magnoliopsida > Poales > Poaceae > Triticum > Triticum urartu. The sequence continues at coordinate 50,511,879 of NC_053024.1, forward strand.
ATTTATTGAATTATCCTTCCATCAACATGGAGAAGGGCTTTGTCCAGCCCGTGTTAACATGTAATGTAAGTTCATCCTTCTCAAGCCTTCAAACTTTGTTCTAGTACAAATTTGGATAGGCATCATTTCCTCCACTGCTGTTTGCTTTGCTGTTTACATCTGATTGGATGTTTGCAACAACTACCAGTTTCAAATTGTAGTTGTAAAAACATGTTCCTTATGCAGAACAGATCCATTTATTTGCTTATATAATTGTGAAACCTGTTACGTGTCTCCTTGTTTCTCTTTCATACTCGTATCTCTTACGCCAGGCAGAACTTTAGGGAAGATAGTGAGCCAAACCATCTTGAGGACAGCGAGATGACCCCAAGGTCCTGTCTTGATGAAGACAGTGAGTTGAAGCTACTCACCAGCAGGTGTGAGACAACCTCTGTGCAGTCACTGCCTCAATCAGTTCGACTTCTTCAGTCTCAACTTAAAGCGGAAAGGCTTGCTTCAGCTCAGCTCCGACTTGAAGTCAAAGATGCAATGAAGATGTCAGAGGACTGTCGTGCGCACCATCATGCCTTAAATATAGTGTTGATGCATCTATGGTTGACACAACTGAGGTCTACTCAGCTTCTTTAGCTGTTTGGGGGCCCGACCTAGCCAGGCCTAGTGCCTTCTGAAGTGCTCTCAGTTTTGTATATTCTTTTGTCGGCGTGTTTATTAGCACTGGTGGCGAACTTTGATGCCCAGTGGATGTAATATGTGTGATAGCCGTGATAGCCTAGCGTAAGTTGCTTGCTTATTTATTTCCTTGTTGTCTTGTTTATTTGTTTGCTTGTAGTCATTGCAGTTCTTTTTCCGCGGTTTGCTAGTGGCTGCAGTAACCTATTTTCTAAAACTAGGCCACAATAACCATGGGCTAATATTTACTGTAGTGACACTGGGCCTCCTACGGGCCGTAGAAACAGTGGGCCTTATATGGGCCGTAGAAACAGTGGGCCTTCTACGGGCCGTAGAAACAATGGGCCTTCTACGGGCTGTAGAAACAATGGGCCTTCTACGGGCCGTATCATCAATGGGCCTTATACGGGCAGTATGATCGATTGGCCAAACATGGGCAAATAATAGGCCGTAAATGGGCTAGAGTTGGAATCGTCCATTCATGGGCCGACCATAACGGGCCATCGTTAATAGGCCGTATTTGATGACGCTATGAAAATGGCCCAACGTATTAACGGACCACAAACGGGCCGACTGTAACCACGGGCTGAATTTGGCCCACAAGCAGAAAATGACAGTAACGGGCCGTAAGTAAATAAATGCTGGAAATGAGCCCAAGAATAAATGGGCTCTGAGAAGGCTGAAAGATAACATGGGATGGAAACGGCCCAACGGAATAACGGGCCGTTAATGGGTATAAAGTGATACACTGTTCATTACAAGCCAGTTTCACCACGGGCCGTTAATGGGTGTAAAGTGATACACTGTTCATTATGGGCCAGTTTCACCACGGGCCGTTAATAGGCCAAGAGTTACATAGGGCCTCATATCGGCCGAAAGACGTCATGGGCCATACATGGGCCAGAAGTGAAAACGGGCTGGAATCATATTGGGTGGCCCAGATGACGCTACTGGGCCTAATTCGGATAGGGCGTAACGGGCCTTGGGTTAGCGGGCTATAAATGGGCTATATGCGAACATGCCGTTAACAGGCTTTACATGGGCTGGCCCGCCACCTTTTGACCAAGTCAAACGGGTCGGCCTTTTCACAGGAATGGGCCTCTGTTGGGCCGTGCCACGTGTCGACGTATCATAGGCGCCTTCTGTCCAATGAGTGGCTGACATCTGTCCCAACGATGAGCCGACACGTGTTTCCTCCAGCCAATGATGATTTTACACGTGGAAAATCCCCATTGGTCGGGGCTTTTAACGGGTTATCGAATCCAAAACCCGACCTGATAGCTTAACGGTGTTCCGTTACGATGGATGCCACATGTCGGTCACCCTTGACGAAAGCACTTTTGTGACACGCGATTTATCGTCATGGAAGTGGATAATCCGTGATGATAATTTTGGTAATGTCATGGAACACTTCTACGACAGCACAGGTATGACTATCTTGATTCTGTCATAAATTTGTCATGGATGTACATGCATGACAAAAAACGCGACCTACTGTGACAAACACGTATCATCACGGAAGTGTATTTTTTTTGTAGTGTATACATGTTCCTATGACTATGAGATTATGCAACTCACATTTACCGGAGGAACACTTTGTGTGCTACCAAACGTCACAACGTAACTGGGTGATTATAAAGGTGCTCTACAGGTGTCTCCGAAGGTACTTGTTGGGTTGGTGTATTTTGAGATTAGGATTTGTCACTCCGATTGTCGGAGAGGTATCTCTGGGCCCACTCGGTAATGCACATCACTATAAGCATTGTAACTAATGAGTTAGTTACAGGATGATGTATTACAGAACGAGTAAAGAGACTTGCCAGTAACGAGATTGAACTAGGTATTGAGATACCGGCGATCGAATCTCGGGTAAGTAACATACCGATGACAAAGGGAACAACGTATGTTGTTATGCGGTTTGACCGATAAAGATCTTCATAGAATATGTGGGAGCCAATATGAGAATCCAGGTTCCGCTATTGGTTATTGGCCGGAGACGTGTCTCGGTCATGTCTACATAGTTCTCGAACCCGTAGGGTCCGCACGCTTAAAGTTTCAGTGACGATTGTATTATGAGTTTATGTGATTTGATGTACCGAAGGTAGTTCGGAGTCCCGGATGAGATCGGGGACATGACGATAAGTCTCGAAATGGTCGAGACGTAAAGATCAATATATTGGACGACTATATTCGGATATCGGAAAGGTTCCGAGTGATTCGGGTATTTTCGGAGTACCGAGAAGTTACGGGAATTCACCGGGAGAAGTATTGGCCTTATTGGGCCATACGGGAATAGAGGAGAGAGGCCAAAAGGAAGGAGGCCCCCCCCTCTGGTCCGAATTGGACAAGGGGTGCAGCCCCCTTTTCCTTCACCCTCTCCCCCTCTTTCCTTCTCTCCTACTCTAGAAAGGAAAGGGGAATCCTACTAGGACTTGGGAGTCCTAGTAGGACTCCCCACACTTGGCGCGCCCCCTCTAGGGCCGGCCTCTCCCTCCCTCCTTTATATACGGGGGCAGGGGGCACCTCTAGACACAACAATTGATCTCTTGATCTCTTAGCCGTGTGCGGTGCCCCCCTCCACCATATTCCACCTCGATCATATCGTAGCGGTGCTTAGGCGAAGCCCTGCGTCGGTAGCAACATCATCACCGCCATCACGCCGTCGTGCTGACGGAACTCTATCGTGAAGCCCTGCTGGATCGGAGTTCGCGGGATGTCATCGAGCTGAACGCGTGCTGAACTCGGAGGTGCCGTACGTTCGGTATTTGGATCGGTCGGATCGTGAAGACATATGACTCCATCAACCGCGTTGTGCCAATGCTTCCGCTTTCGGTCTACGATGGTACGTGGACATACTCTCCCCTCTCGTTGCTATGCATCACCATGATCCTATGTGTGCGTAGGAATTTTTTTGAAATTACTACGTTCCCCAACACTTATGCCATGCTTAATTAGCTAGGATTTTATAATGGTCTATCTTGCATGCCAGCATGCTATTAAAATGATTGTGATGTGGTATAGTAGGGTGGTATCCTCCTTTGAATGATTCGAGTGACTCGACTTGGCACATGTTCACACATGTAGTTGAAACAAAATCAACATAGCCTTCATGATATTTATGTTCATGGTGGATTATATCCTACTCATGCTTGCACTCAATGTCTATTAATTTTAATGCATGTTCATGACTGTTGTCGCTCTCTAGTTGGTCGCTTTCCAGTCTTTTTCTAGCCTTCACTTGTACTAAGCGGGAATACTGCTTGTGCATCCAATCCCTTAAACCCAAAATTTATTCCATATGAGTCCACTATACTTTCCTATATGCGGTATCTACCTGTCGTTCCAAGTAAATTTGTATGTGACAAACTCTAAACCTTCAAATGAAATTCTGTTTTGTATGCTCGAATAGCTCATGTATCAACTAGGGGTGTCTGTATATTCCATGCTAGGCGGGTTATTCTCAAGAGGGGTGGACTCCGCTCCTCACTCACGAGAAAATGGCCGGTCACCGGGATGCCCAGTCCCATGCTCTAAGCAAATCAAATCAAAATAATTGCAAACAAAACTCCCCCATGATTGTTGTTAGTTGGACGGTACCCGTTGTTTCGGACCAGCCGTGGAGTGTGCTTGTTGGTGGTGGGGGAGTATAAACTTTACCATTCTGTTTGGGAACCGCCTATAATGTGTGTAGCATGGAAGATATCGAGATCTCTCGGTTGTTATGTTGACAATGAAAGTATACCACTCAAAATATTATTTATCTCTATTTCAAAATCGAGCTCTGACACCTCTACAAATCCCTGCTTCCCTCTGCGAAGGGCCTATCCATTTACTTTTATGTTGAGTCATCTGTTGGAAATATGCCCTAGAGGCAATAATAAATTGGTTATTATTATATTTCCTTGTTCATGATAATCGTTTATTATCCATGCTATAATGATAGGAAACTCAGATACATGTGTGGATACATAGACAACACCATGTCCCTAGTAAGCCTCTAGTTGACTAGCTCGTTGATCAATAGATGGTTACGGTTTCCTAACCATGGACATTGGATGTCGTTGATAACGGGATCACATCATTAGGAGAATGATGTGATGGACAAGACCCAATCCTAAGCCTAGCACAAAGATCGTGTAGTTCGTATGCTAAAGCTTTTCTAATGTCAAGTATCATTTCCTTAGACCATGAGATTGTGCAACTCCCGAATACCGTAGGAGTGCTTTGGGTGTATCAAACGTCACAACGTAACTGGGTGACTATAAAGGTGCATTACAGGTATCTCCGAAAGTGTTCTGTTGGGTTGGCACGAATCGAGACTGGGATTTGTCACTCCGTGTAAGCGGAGAGGTATCTCTGGGCCCACTCGGTAGGACATCATCATATGTGCGCAATGTGACCAAGGAGTTGATCACGGGATGATGTGTTACGGAACGAGTAAAGAGACTTGCCGGTAACGAGATTGAACAAGGTATGGATACCGACGATCGAATCTCGGGCAAGTACATACCGCTAGACAAAGGGAATTGTATACGGGATTGATTAAGTCCTTGACATCGTGGTTCATCCGATGAGAACATCGTGGAACATGTGGGAGCCATCATGGGTATCCAGATCCCGCTGTTGGTTATTGACCGGAGAACGTCTCGGTCATGTCTGCATGTCTCCCGAACCCGTAGGGTCTACACACTTAAGGTTCGGTGACGCTAGGGTTATAGAGATATTAGTATGCGGTAACCCGAAGTTGTTCGGAGTCCCGGATGAGATCCCGGACGTCACGAGGAGTCCGGAATGGTCCGGAGGTAAAGATTATATATAGGAAGTGCTATTTCGGCCATCGGGACAAGTTTCGGGGTCACGCGGTATTGTACCGGGACCACCGAAAGGGTCCCGGGGGTCCACCGGTGGGCCCACCTGCCCCGGGGGGCCACATGGGCTGTAGGGGTTGTGCCTTGGCCTATATGGGCCAAGGGACCAGCCCCAAGAGGCCCATGCGCAAAGAGAATGGGAAAAAGGGGAGAGTCCTAAAAGGGGAAGGCACCTCCGAGGTGCCTTGGGGAGGATGGACTCCTCCCCACCCTTGGCCGCACCCTTCCCTTGGAGGAAGGGGCAAGGGCTGCGCTCCCCCTCTCCCTTGGCCCTATATATAGTGGGGAAAAAGGAGAGAAACAAATCTAAAGGCCTGGCGGCCTCCCTCTCCCCCCCGTGACACATCTACCTCCTCCCGCAGCGCTTAGCGAAGCCCTGTTGGAATCCCGCTACTTCCACCACGCCGTCATGCTGCTGGATCTCCATCAACCTCTCCCTCCTCCTTGCTGGATCACGGCATGGGAGACGTCTCCGTTCCGTACGTGTGTTGAACGCGGAGGTGCCGTCCGTTCGGCGCTAAATAGGAGCAGGACTGGCCGGGAGAAGAGGAGGGGCAAGGCATGAGGACCAGCTCCAATCAAAGAAAGAGTATGCTAGCGAAAGCGATACGTGAAGGCGGGAGAAGTATCTGTAAGGGGAAATAGCTGGAACGGTCATAGAGAGATATGGAAGAAGAATGTCTGTCTAGAACAGAAGACTGACACGCGCTGTGGGGAGTGCGTCAAAGGGACAGAGAATCATCTAACACTAGCTAAGTGTGCAAACATCAATCAGAGCAGATGAGATTCGTGGCTAATCTTGTTATTCGGAAGTAAAGAACGGGGCTGTAGGATCTACTGGACAACTGCAAGATGATCTACCAGATACAGTATACATATGATACTGTCGCTATCCCAAGGTCCTAAGCTCAATACAGGCCATAACTAATGTTCGAGACAGCAAGTTTCGTAGGATTCTATACAGACTCATATATGCCCAACGCCTCATGTCGGTGTATTGAATCACGACGAGTACGACTCCATCAAGCCCGTTCACTTGAACGCTTCCGCTTAGCGATCTACAAGGGTATGTAGATGCACTCTCCTTCCCCTCGTTGCTGGTTTCTCCATAGATAGATCTTGGTGACACGTAGGAAAATTTTGAATTTCTGCTACGTTCTCCAACAGTGGCATCATGAGCTAGGTCTATTGCGTAGATTCTATGCACGAGTAGAACACAAAGTAGTTGTGGGCGTTGATTTTGTTCAATATGCTTGCCGTTACTAGTCTTATCTTGATTCGGCGGCATCGTGGGATGAAGCGGCCCGGACCAACCTTACACGTACTCTTACGTGAGACCGGTTCCACCGACAAACATTGCACTAGTTGCATAAGGTGGCTGAGCCGGGTGTCTGTCTCTCCCACTTTAGTCGGATCGGATTCGATGAAAAGGGTCCTTATGAAGGGTAAATAGCAATTGGCATATCACGTTGTGGTTTTGCGTAGGTAAGAAACGTTCTTGCTAGAAACCCATAGCAGCCACGTAAAACATGCAAACAACAATTAGAGGACGTCTAACTTGTTTTTGCAGGGTATGCTATGTGATGTGATATGGCCAAAAGGATGTGATGAATGATATATGTGATGTATGAGATTGATCATGTTCTTGTCAAAGGAATCACAACTTACATGTCGATGAGTATGCCGGTGACAAGATGATCATGGAGCCCCAAGATGAAGATCAAAGGAGCTATATGATATTGGCCATATCATGTCACTATTATTTGATTGCATGTGATGTTTATCATGTTTATACATCTTATTTGCTTAGAACGACGGTAGTAAATAAGATGATCCCTCATTAAAATTTCAAGAAGTGTTCTCCCCTAACTGTGCACCGTTGCTACAGTTCGTCGTTTCGAAGCACCACGTGATGATCGGGTGTGATAGATCCTTACGTTCACATACAACGGGTGTAAGACAGTTTTACACAGCAAAACACTTAGGGTTAACTTGACGAGCCTAGCATGTGCATAGACATGGCCTCGGAACACAGAAGACCGAAAGGTCGAGCATGAGTCGTATGGTAGATACGATCAACATGATGATGTTCACCGACGTTGACTAGTCCGTCTCACGTGATGATCGGACACGGCCTAGTTGACTCGGATCATGTAATCACTTAGATGACTAGAGGGATGTCTATCTAAGTGGGAGTTCATAAGATGAACTTAATTATCCTGAACATAGTCAAAAGGATCTTTGCAAATTATGTCGTAGCTCGCGCTTCAGTTCTACTGTTTAGATATGTTCCTAGAGAAAAATTAGTTGAAAGTTGATAGTAGCAATTATGCGGACTAGGTCCGTAAACTGAGGATTGTCCTCATTGCTTCCATAGAAGGCTTATGTCCTTAATGCACCGCTCAGTGTGCTGAACCTCGAACGTTGTCTGTGGATGTTGCGAACATCTGACATACACATTTTGATAACTACATGATAGTTCAGTTAAACGGTTTAGAGTTGAGGCACCAAAGACGTTTTGAAACGTCACGAAACATATGAGATGTTTTGAGGGCTGAAATTGGGATTTCAGGCTCGTGCCCACGTCAAGAGGTATAAGACCTCCGACGATTTTCTTAGCCTGCAAACTAAGGAGAAAAGCTCAATTGTTGAGCTTGTGCTCGGATTGTCTGAGTACAACAATCATTTGAATCAAGTGGGAGTTGATCTTCCAGATAAGATAGTGATGTTTCTCCGAAGTCATTACCACCAAGCTGCTAGAGCTTCGTGATGAACTATAATATATCAGGGACATATATGATGATCCTTGAGTTGTTCGTGATGTATGACACCGCGAAAGTAGAAATCAAGAAGGAGCATCAATTGTTGATGGTTAGTGAAACCACTAGTTTCAAGAAGGGCAAGGGCAAGAAGGGATACTTCATGAAACGGCAATTCAGCTGCTGCTCTAGTGAAGAAACCCAAGGTTGAACCCAAACCCGAGACTAAGTGCTTCTGTAATAAGGGGAACAGCCACTGGAGCAGAATTACCCTAGATACTTGGTAGATGAGAAGGCTGGCAAGGTCGATAGAAGTATATTGGATATACATTGTGTTGATGTGTACTTTACTAGTACTCCTAGTAGCACCAGGGTATTAGATACCGGTTCGGTTGCTAAGTGTTAGTAACTCGAAATAAAAGCTACGGAATAAACGGAGACTAGCTAAAGGTGAGCTGACGATATGTGTTGGAAGTGTTTCCAATGTTGATATGATCAAGCGTCGCACGCTCCCTCTACCATCGAGATTGGTGTTTGCGTTGAGCATAGACATGATTGGATTATGTCTATCGCAATACGGTTATTCATTTAAGGAGAATAATGGTTACTCTGTTTATTTGAATAATACCTTCAATGGTCTTGCACCTAAAATGAATGGTTTATTGAATCTCGATCGTAGTGATACACATGTTCATGCCAAAAGATAGTAATGATAGTACCACCTACTTGTGGCACTGCCACGTAAGTCATATCGGTATAAAACGCATGAAGAAGCTCCATGTTGATGGATCTTTGGCTCACTCGATTTTTGAAAAGTTTGAGACATGCGAACCATGTCTATTGGTGTATATGCATGAAGAAACTCCATGCAAATGGACCGTTTGGACTCACTTGATTTTGAATCACTTGAGACATGCAAATCATACCACATGGGCAAGATGACTGAAAGCCTCGTTTTCAGTAAAATGGAACTAGAAAGCAACTTGTTGGAAGTAATACATTTTGATGTGTGCAGTCCAATGAGTGCTGAGGCAGTGTAGTGGATATCGTTATGTTCTTACTTCACAGATGATTTGAGTAGATGTTGAGTATATTTACTTGATGAATCACGAGTCTGAATTATTGAAAGGTTCAAGTAATTTCAGGGTGAAGTTGAAAGATCGTCGTGACAGAGGATAAAATATCTATGATATGATCATAGAAATGAATATCTGAATTACGAGTTTGGCACAGAATTAAGACATTGTGGAAATTGTTTCACAACTAATACAGCCTGGAACACCATAGTGTGATGGTGTGTCCGAACATCATAACTGCACCCTATTGGATATGATGCATACCATGATGTCTCTTATCGAATTACCACGATAGTTTATGGGTTAGGCATTAGAGACAACCACATTCACTTTAAATAAGGCACCACGTAATTCCGATGAGATGACACCGTATGAACTATGGTTTAGAGAAACCTAAGCTGTCATTTCTTAAAAGTTTGGGGCTGCGACGCTTATGTGAAAAAGTTTCAGGCTGATAAGCTCGAACCCAAAGCGGATAAATGCATCTTCATAGGACACCCAAAACAGTTGGGTATACCTCCTGTCTCAGATCCGAAAGCAATAAGGGATTGTTTCTAGAATCGGGTCCTTTCTCGAGGAAAAGTTTCTCTCGAAAGAATTGAGTGGGAGGATGGTGGAGACTTGATGAGGTTATTGAACCGTCTCTTCAACTAGTGTGTGGCAGGGCACAGGAAGTTGTTCCTGTGGCACCTACACCAATTGAAGTGGAAGCTTATGATAGTGATCATGAAACTTCAGATCAAGTCACTACCAAACCTCGTGGGATGACAAGGATGCGTACTACTTCAGAGTGGTACGTAATCATGTCTTGGAAGTCATGTTGCTAGACAACAATGAACCTACGAGCTATGGAGAAGCGATGGTGGGCCCGGATTCCGATAAATGGCTCGAGGCCATATAATCCGAGAGAGGATCCATATATGAAAACAAAGTGTAGACTTTGGAAGAACTACTTGATGGTCGTAAGGCTGTTAGGTACATATGGATTTTAAAAGGAAGACGGACAATGATGGTAAAGTCACCATTAAGAAAGCTCGACTTGTCGTTAAGATGTTTTCGACAAGTTCAAGGAGTTGACTAATGAGACTTTCTCACTCGTAGCGATGCTAAGAGTCTGTTGGAATTATATTAGCGATTACTGCATTATTTATGAAATCTTGCAGATAGGATGTCAAAACATTGTTTCCTCGACGATTTTCTTGAGGAAAGGTTGTATGTGATACAACCGGAAGGTTTTGTCAATCCTGAAAGATGCTAATAAGTATGCAAAGCTCCAGCAATCCTTCTGAGGACTGGAGTAAGCATCTCGGAGTTGGAATGTATGCTTTGATGAGATGATCAAAGATTTTGGGGTATACAAAGTTTATGAGAAACTTGGTATTTCCAAAGAAGTGAGTGGGAGCACTATAGAATTTCTGATGAATATATGTTGTTGATCAGAAATGACGTAGAATTTCTGGAAAGCATATAGGGTTATTTGGAAAGTGTTTTTCAATGGAAAGCCTGGATTAAGCTACTTGAGCATTGAGCATCAAGATCTATAAGGATAGATCAAAACGCTTAATAGTACTTTCAAATGAGCACATGCCTTGACGTGATCTTGAAGGTGTTCAAGATGGATCAGTCAAAGAAGGAGTTCTTGCCTGAGTTGTAAGGTATGAAGTTAAGACTTAAAGCTCGACCACGGCAGAATAGAGAGAAAGGACGAAGGTCGTCCCCTATGCTTAAGACATAGGCTCTACAGTATGCTATGCTGTGTACCGCACCTGAAGTGTGCCTTGCCATGAGTCAGTCAAGGGGTACCAGAGTGATTCAAGAATGGATCACAGGACAGCGGTCAAAGTTATCCTTAGTACTAGTGGACTAAGGAAGTTTCTCGGTTATGGAGGTGGTAAAAAGAGTTCGTCGTAAAGGGTTACGTCGATGCAAGCTTAACACCTATCCGGATAGCTCTGAGTAGAGATACCGGATGCATATAATGGAGCAACAATTTAGAATAGCTCCAAGTAGAACAGTTATTTGGAATAGCTCCAAATAGAGCGTGGTAGCTACATCTAGGAGATGACATAGAGATTTGTAAAGCACACACGGATCTGAAAGGTTCGGACCCGTTGACTAAAACCTCTCTCACAAGCAACATGATCAAACCTAAAACTCATTGAGTGTTAATCACATAGTGATGTGAACTAGACTACTGACTCTAGTAAACTCTTGGGTGTTAGTCACATGGCGATGTGACCTGTGAGTGTTAATCACATGGCGATGTGAACTAGATTATTGACTCTAGTGCAAGTGGGAGACTGTTGGAAATATGCCCTAGAGGCAATAATAAATTAGTTATTATTATATTTCCTTGTTCATGATAATCGTTTATTATCCATGCTATAATTGTATTGATAGGAAACTCAGATACATGTGTGGATACATAGACAACACCATGTCCCTAGTAAGCCTCTAGTTGACTAGCTCGTTGATCAATAGATGGTTACGGTTTCCTAACCATGGACATTGGATGTCGTTGATAACGGGATCACATCATTAGGAGAATGATGTGATGGACAAGACCCAATCCTAAGCCTAGCACAAAGATCGTGTAGTTCGTATGCTAAAGCTTTTCTAATGTCAAGTATCATTTCCTTAGACCATGAGATTGTGCAACTCCCGGATACCGTAGGAGTGCTTTGGGTGTATCAAACGTCACAACGTAACTGGGTGACTATAAAGGTGCATTACAGGTATCTCCGAAAGTGTCTGTTGGGTTGGCACGAATCGAGACTGGGATTTGTCACTCCGTGTAAGCGGAGAGGTATCTCTGGGCCCACTCGGTAGGACATCATCATATGCGCAATGTGACCAAAGAGTTGATCACGGGATGATGTGTTACGGAACGAGTAAAGAGACTTGCCGGTAACGAGATTGAACTAGGTATTGGATTCCGACGATCGAATCTCGGGCAAGTAACATACCGATAGACAAAGGGAATTGTATACGGGATTGATTAAGTCCTTGACATCGTGGTTCATCCGATGAGATCATCGTGGAACATGTGGGAGCCAACATGGGTATCCAGATCCCGCTGTTGGTTATTGACCGGAGAACGTCTCGGTCATGTCTGCATGTCTCCCGAACCCGTAGGGTCTACACACTTAAGGTTCGGTGACGCTAGGGTTATAGAGATATTAGTATGCGGTAACCCGAAAGTTGTTCGGAGTCCCGGATGAGATCCCGGACGTCACGAGGAGTTCCGGAATGGTCCGGAGGTAAAGAATTATATATAGGAAGTGCTATTTCGGCCATCGGGACAAGTTTCGGGGTCACCGGTATTGTACCGGGACCACCGGAAGGGTCCCGGGGGTCCACCGGGTGGGGCCACCTGCCCCGGGGGCCACATGGGCTGTAGGGGTGTGCCTTGGCCTATATGGGCCAAGGGCACCAGCCCCAAGAGGCCCATGCGCCAAGAGATGGGAAAAAGGGGAGAGTCCTAAAAGGGGAAGGCACCTCCGAGGTGCCTTGGGGAGGATGGACTCCTCCCCACCCTTGGCCGCACCCTTCCTTGGAGGAAGGGGCAAGGGCTGCGCCTCCCCCTCTCCCTTGGCCCTATATATAGTGGGGAAAAGGAGGAGCAAACCAATCTAAGGCCTGGCGCCTCCCTCTCCCTCCCGTGACACATCTTCCTCCTCCCGCAGCGCTTAGCGAAGCCCTGTTGGAATCCCGCTACTTCCACCACGCCGTCGTGCTGCTGGATCTCCATCAACCTCTCCCTCCTCCTTGCTGGATCAAGGCATGGGAGACGTCTCCGTTCTGTACGTGTGTTGAACGCGGAGGTGCCGTCCGTTCGGCGCTAGGATCATCGGTGATTTGAATCACGACGAGTACGACTCCATCAACCCCGTTCTCTTGAACGCTTCCGCGCGCGATCTACAAGGGTATGTAGATCCACTCCTCCCTCGTTGCTGGTTTCTCCATAGATAGATCTTGGTGACACGTAGGAAAATTTTGAATTTATGCTACGTTCTCCAACATCATCACCCTCTTATTAAAAAGCACCAGTTGGGGGCACTGCTGTCATTTGCATCCATTACTATTAATTTAAATTGAGTATGACTGGATCTCTTTTACCATGAATTAGAATGTTTAGTCAGTCCTTGATCTTTAAAGGTGCTCTGCATTTATGTTTTGCGGTCTCAGAAAGGGCTAGCGAGATACCATCTTGTTATATCATATCATGATTGTTTTGAGAAAGTGTTGTCATCCGAGATTTATTATTATTGCTCGCTAGTTGATTATGTCATTGACATGAGTAAACATGAGACCTAAGTGTTATTGTGAATATGGTTAGTCATAATCTTTGCTGAAAACTTGAATGTTGGCTTTACATATTTACAACAACAAGAGCAAACAGAGTTTGTAAAAGTTTTTCTTTATCACTTTCAGTTTATCAACTGAATTGCTTGAGGACAAGCAAATGTTTAAGCTTGGGGGAGTTGATACGTCTCCGTCGTATCTACTTTTCCAAACACTTTTGCCCTTGTTTTGGACTCTAACTTGCATGATTTGAATGGAACTAACCCGGACTGACGCTGTTTTCAGCAGAATTGCCATGGTGTTATTTTTGTGCAGAAACAAAAGTTCTCGGAATGACCTGAAACTTCACGGAGATTATTTTTGGAAATAATAAAAAATACTGGCAAAAGAATCAAGGCCAGGGGGCCCACACCCTGTCCACGAGGGTGGGGAGGCGCGCCTGCCCCCCCTCGGTGCGCCCCCTGCCTCGTGGGCCCCCTGGTGCTCCAACGACCTCAACTCCAACTCTATATATTCACGTTCGGGGAGAAAAAAATCAGAGAGAAGGATTCATCGCGTTTTACGATACGGATCTGCCGCCAAGCCCTAATCTCTCTCAGGAGGGTTGATCTGGAGTCCGTTCGGGGCTCCGGAGAGGGGAATCCGTCACCGTCGTCATCATCAACCATCCTCCATCACCAATTTCATGATGCTCACCGTCGTGCGTGAGTAATTCCATCGTAGGCTTGCTGGACGGTGATGGGTTGGATGAGATTTATCATGTAACCGAGTTAGTTTTGTTAGGGTTTGATCCCTAGTATCCACTATGTTCTGAGATTGATGTTGCTATGACTTTGCTATGCTTAATGCTTGTCACTAGGGCCCGAGTGCCATGATTTCAGATCTGAACCTATTATGTTTTCATGAATATATGTGAGTTCTTGATCCTATCTTGCAAGTCTATAGTCACCTACTATGTGTTATGATCCGGCAACCCCGAAGTGACAATAATCGGGACCACTCCCGGTGATGACCGTAGTTTGAGGAGTTCATGTATTCACTATGTGTTAATGCTCTGGTCCGGTACTCTATTAAAAGGAGGCCTTAATATCCCTTAGTTTCCAATAGGACCCCGCTGCCACGGAAGGGTAGGACAAAAGATGTCATGCAAGTTCTTTTCCATAAGCACTTATGACTATATTCGGAATACATGCCTACATTACATTGATGCATTAGAGCTAGTTCTGTGTCACCCTATGTTATAACTGTTGCATGAATAATCGCATCCGGCATAATTATCCATCACCGATCCAATGCCTATGAGCTTTTTACATATTGTTCTTCACTTATTTACTTTTCCATTGCCACTGTTACAATCACTACAAAACTATCACTATTACTTTTATCACCGTTACCGTTACTTCCATACTACTTTGCTACTAAACACTTTGCTGCAGATATTAAGTTATCCAGGTGTGGTTGAATTGACAACTCAACTGCTAATACTTGAGAATATTCTTTGGCTCCCCTTGTGTCGAATCAATAAATTTGGGTTGAATACTCTACCCTCGAAAACTGTTGCGATCCCCTATATTTGTGGGTTATCAAGGAGTCAGTCTACTAATCTTGAACGTGATGCCTATATAATGATCATTGCGAGGATATCATCATCATTATTTGAAGTTTTATCAATTGCCCAACAGTAATTTGTTTACCCACCGTTTGCTATTTTTCTCGAGAGAAGCCACTAGTGAAATCTACGACCCTTGGGTCTCTTCTTTATTATACTTGCCTTTGCGATCTATTTTTATTTGCTTTTATTTTCAGATCTATTAATCCAAAAATCCAAAAATACCTTGCTGCAATTTATTGTTATTTATTTTATCTCGTATTCCCGTGAGATCTATTTATCCAATCTACTACAATTTTATCTATCTTTTTACCCATGAGGGATTGACAACCCCTCTCTGACGTCGGGTTGCAAGTATTTGTTCTTTGTGTGCAGGAGCTGTTTACGTGGTGTTGCGTGGTTCTTCTACTGGTTCGATAACCTTGGTCTCATCACTGAGGGAAATACCTAACGTTGTTGTGCTGCATCATCCCTTCCTCTTTGGGGAAATACTGACGTAGTTCTAGCAGACATCAATGCTCGATATTTCTTGTACTGGTTCTTTTATGAAGAAGACTATTGAATTCAGGTGGGATCTTCTAGAAAGAATTAAACGCAACTCTGAAGATTGGGAACTCGGTGAAGGTAAAGAGTTAGGTATTAAGCTACAGTTTGATTGTGTTAAATCTTTTATGAATAACGATGCTTTTCAAAAGTTTAGCACTAAATATGGACTTGACTCTGAGATAGTAGCCTCTTTTTGTGAATCATTTGCTACTCATGTTGATCTCCCTATGGAGAAGTGGTTTAAATATCACCCACCTATTAAAGATGAAATTAAAGAACCGGTAGACAAGAATTTTGGGACAGAGGGAGTATTATTTATCATGTTGATCCCGTTATACCTACTGCTTATATGGAAAACCCACCTTTTCCTGTTAGGATAAAGAAACATGCTAAGGTTTCAACCGTGGTCGATAAAAGCAATATTAGAGCACCTAAATTAAACCATCGGAAAAAATCAAAGTGAACCTACTGTTGCTATGGTTAAAGATCTCTTGGTAGAAAATATAGATGGGCATCCTATTTACTTCTATGATGAAGCTGCTAGAATTGCCAAACCCGGTGAGAAAGATAAATATATACCTGTTGTTGGCATGCCTGTGGTCTAAGTTAAAATAGGGGATAATTGTTATCATGGTTTATGTGACTTAGGTGCTAGCGTGAGTGCTATCCCTTTTACCTTATATCAAGAAATTATGAATGACATAACACCCGCTAAAATAGAAGACATAGATATTACTATTAAACTTGCTAATAGAGACACCATCACACCACTTGGGATCGTTAGAGATGTTGAAGTCTTGTGTGGGAAAATAAAATATCCTACTGATTTTCTAGTCCTTAGTTCCCCACAAGATGACTTATGTCCCATTATCTTTGGTAGACCTTTCTTGAACACCGTTAATGCTAAAATAGGTTGTGAGAAACAAACCGTTGGTGTTAGTTTTTGTAATGAATCTCATGAGTTTAATTTTTCTAAGTTCAGTAGAAAACATCATAAGAAAGAATTGTCTAGTAAGGATGAAATAATTGGTCTTGCTTCTATTGCCGTGCCTCCTACTGATCCTTTAGAACAATATCTGCTAGACCATGAAAATGATATGCATATGCATGAAAGAAATGAGATACATAAGATTTTCTTTGAACAATGACCTATGCTTAAAAACAATTTGCCTATTGAAATCTAGGAGGTCCACCTCTACCTAAAGGTGATCCTGTGTTCGAATTACAATTTCCTGACACTTTGAAATATGCTTATCTTGATGAAAATAAAGATATATCTTGTTATTATTAGTGCTAACCTTTCAGAACATGAAGAAGAGAGATTATTGAAAATTCTAAAGAAACACAGAGCTACTATTGGATATACTCTTGATGATCTCAAGGGCATTAGTCCCACTCTCTGTCAGCATGAGATTAATATGGAACTTGATGCTAAACCCGTTATTGATCATCAATGACGTTTAAATCCTAAGATGAAAGAAGTGGTAAGAACTGAAATACTAAAGCTTCTGGAAGCAGGTATAATCTATCCCATAGCTGATAGTAGATGGGTAAGTCTCGTTCATTGTGTCCCTAAGAAGGGAGGCATTACTGTTGTTCCTAATGATAAGAATGAACTCATTCCACAAAGAATTGTTACTGGCTATAGAATGGCAATTGATTTAAAAAAATAAAGCAACTAGAAAAGATCATTACCCCTTGCCTTTTATTGATCAAATGTTAGAAAGACTATCTAAGCACACACACTTTTGTTTCCTTGTTGGATATTCTGGTTTTTCTCAAATACCTTTTTCACAACCCGATCAAGAAAAAATCACCTTTACTTGCCCTTTTGGAACTTATGCTTATAGACGTATGCCTTTTGGTTTATGCAATGCACCTGCTACCTTTCAAAGATGCATGACTGCTATATTCTCTGATTTTTGTGAAAAGATTGTTGAGGTTTTCATGGATGATTTTTCTGTGTATGGAACTTCTTTTGATGACTACTTAAGCAACCTTGATCGAGTTTTGTAGAGATGTGAGCAAAACTAGTAGCAATAGTAACTTAGCAAGAACAATATGTGGAAAACTCGTAGGCATTGGATCGGTGAATCTGTTGGATGATATTCATCACATGACAGTCATAACCTAGGGCGATACAAAACTAGCTCTAGTTCATAAATATAATGTACGCATGTATTCCGTAAATAGTCATACGTGCTTATGGAAAAGAACTTGCATGACATCTTTTGTCCTACCCTCCCGTGGCAGCGGGGTCCATAAGGAAACTAAGGGATATTAAGGCCTCCCTTTAATAGAGAAATGGAACAAAGCATTAACACATAGTGAATACATGAACTCCTCAAACTACGACCATCACCAAAAAGTATCCCAATTACTGTCACACCGGGGTTTACGGATCATAACACGTAATAGGTGAATATGACTTGCAAGATCGGATCTAGAACATAGATATAATAGTGAAAACATAAACGGTTCAGATCTGAAATCATGGCACTCGGGCCCTAGTGACAAGCATTAAGCATGGCAAAGTAATAACAACATAAATCTCAGAACATAGTGGATACTAGGGATCAAGCCCTAACAAAACTAACTCGATTACATGATGAATCTCATCCAACTCCTCACCGACCAGCGAGCATGTGAAGGAATTACTCACTCCTGGTGGGGAGCATCATGGAATTGGTGATGAAGGAGGGGTGGTGATGACAAGACCAAAGATTCCCCTCTCCGGAGCCCCGAACAGGCTCCAGATCTGGCCTCCCGATGAAGAACAGGAGGTGGCGGCGGCTTCGTATCGTGAAACGTGATGAAACTTCCTCTCCTTTTTTTCTCCGAAAATAGTTATTTATGGAGTTGGAATTAGGGTCAGGGGGCCCACGAGGGGACCACAACCCACCAGGGCGCGCCAAAGGGGGGGCGCCCTGGTGTATCTTGCCCAGCTAGGGCACCCCTCCGGTGGTTCTTGGTTCTATTGTTTTTTATATATTCTGAAATAATTCTTCAAAAAGTTTCATCCAAATCCGAGAACTTCTATTTCTGCACAAAAAACAACACCATAGTAGTTCTGCCAAAAATAGCGCCAGTCTGGGTTAGTTTCATTCAAATCATGCAAATTAAAGTCCAAAACAAGAGAAAAAGCGTTAGGAGAAGTAGATACGACGGAGACGTATCAATTTCCCCAAGCTTAAACCTTTGCTTGTCCTCAAGAAATTCAGTTGACAAACTGAAAGTGATAAAGAAAAACTTTAACAAACTCTTTTGTTCTTGTTTACATAAATAAGCTTAAGTAGCACCCAGGTTTTCAGCAAAGATTATGACTAACCATGTTAACAATAACTCTTAGAAATTATATTAACTCATATCAATAGCATAATCAACTAGAGAGCAATAATAAGATATATCAAATACCAACACTTTGTCAAAACAATCATGATATAATACCAACACTTTGTTTACATAAATTTGGACGGGTAGCTAGTAAAGAAATAAAATTCCTAAATTGATAAAACAGTAAAATTAATTATCACAAAAGGCATAATATAAATTTTCTATTATTTTGTGACTAGTTTAATAATTAAATACTTAAAACACTTGATCAAATGGAAAATTGTTTTGGCGTACAAAGCAGACGGACGCCAGTACTGACAAATTAACACAAATAAAAGCAACGCCACCAGTGCATTCCAAACGGTGAGTGCATATACGGGCCAAAAGATTTGTGGCATTTCAAAGAAAAGCAACGTCAACACTAATCATATACAAGTGGCATGTTGATTTGTCCTACGCCAGCACTATTTAGAAAAAATACTGCTGGCGTTGATGGGAAATGGCGCGCCACCAATGATAGTTGTGGCTAGCTGTTTTTCCACTAGTGAAGAGTAGCTAATTATTCAAACTATAAACCACTAAAGCAAAAACTAAGTGGAGTAATAGTGGAGTCACATACTAAGTAGCAATCCCCCAAAACAGTTTCAGAAACGGAGCTTCGAGCAAAGAGATTGAAATCCGCGGGTTTGAGAGCAAGAACACGAGAGAGAGAGAGAAAGAGAGAGAAAGAGAGAGAGAGAGAGAGAGCTATGGTGATTTTTTTTCTGGGGGTAGGAGATGACATGGGCTAAAGGGATAAGTGAGGGGACCCATGTGGGGACCACAACCCACTAGCTAGGGCATGCCTGGGGTTGCTAGTGTGCCCTGGTGTCTTGTGGTCACCAGGGGCACCCCCTCTAATGTTATTTGTACCAGAAATTCAGAAATAATCAGAAAAAATCATATTAAATTCTCAGGACATTCTGAGTACTTTTTATTTTTGATCACTTTTTTATTGCATGGAAAATTCAGAAAACTGACTAAACATCACAATTCATTTTATTTAACCAAGAAAAACAGAAAACAAAAGGTGGAAGCAGAAGGTTGTGCCTACTAAATTCATCAACTTTATACCTCTCAAAAATGATTTATTAACAAGGTTGATCAAGTCTTATTAACAACCATTTTCGATTAGCATGAAACTGAAGAATTTTCGTAAAACACTAAGTTATCTCAACGGGGATATGTATATCCCCAACAATAAGTATGTCATATTTCTTTTTGGCAGTAGGTAGAGGTAGTTGAAAACTTTCAATAGTTAGTGTCAGAGATTTTTCAATAACATTAATACCATTGACTTGGAATTGTTCAATAGCAGCTTCATCACAAAAATAAATAACATGCCCATCAATGTTTTCGACCAAGAGATCTATTACCATAGCAACACTAGGTTTTACTTTGATTTGTTCAGAGGTTTTAGGTGCTTTAATATCACTTTTGCGAACCACGGTTGATACCTTAGCATGTTCATTTATCCTAATTGGGAAATGTGATTTTTCAATATAAGCAGTAGGCACAACTGGATTAACATTGTAAATGATAGTTTTACCTTTAGCTATAACCCATTCTTTAATTTCTTCTTTAATAAGGGGATGATATTTAAACCACTTCTCCTTAGGGAGATCAACATGAGTAGCAAGTGATTCATAAAAAGAGGCTAATATCCTAGAGTCAAGTCCATATTTAGTGCTAAACTTATGAAAATCATCGGTATTCATAAAAGATTTAAGAGTAAAATGCATCATAAGACCTAAAACCATTGGAGATGTGTCAATTTAATCCTATAACTTTGAAACTGCAGTTTTTGTCCCAAAACTATTGGAGATGTGTCAATTTAGTCCTATAACTATAAAACCGCAATTTTTGGTCCCAAAACTATGCAAGTTTGTTCGTCTCAGGTCCTAAGCTTGCAAGGCCAGCATCTATGGTGCATTTTTTTTCAATTGATCCCTTTATATGTGTTTACTTCCCTAAAACTGGTCCATATGCTTCCATGTCGCAGTGTGCGTTGCAATCTGCACGCCATCACCTGCATGGCCATGAGCTGCAATGCAGCCTTGCTAAGAGCTTTGGCCCGGCACGTGGGAGACCCCAAGGCAGTCGACATGGAGGACGACATCCCTTTTCCTCATCAGGCCAATAGGGAGACCTCGAGCCAATCGGGATGGAGGATGCCATCCCACCTCTTGATCTCTCTCATGACATTGTTGTTCCCCCGACACCCTTGCAGTAGAGCTAGTTCTACAAGTTGTTGTTTGGGCACGATCATGGCGATAGGTAGATAATTGTGGTTGTCGCCGAAGAACGCGAGGAGTGCGAGAAAACTGTAAAGCTGGCGCAAAGGTTGGCAAGAGTGATGCATAGGACTAATTTGACACACCTCTAATAGTTTTAGGACTTAAAACTGCAATTTCGAAGTTATAGGACTAAAATGACACACGTCCAATAGTTTTAGGACATAAAACCACAATACCAAAATTATAGGACTAAACTGACACACCTCCGATAGTTTTAAAACTTCCGATGCATATTACTCTTTCCTCAATCTAAAGCACTTCCGTTCACCCATTTCCGATAGTTTTAGAACTTCCGGTGCATATTACTCTTTCCTGGATCTAAAAACTCCCTAGTCCACCCATTTGCCTACACACGTCCACACATTTCACCTCGTCCCCAACCTCCTCCGGCGTCGTCAGATCCGCCGGCGGGAGCCCCCTGCTACAGCGCCCCGACCCGGCTGCCCCTCCTCCTCGAATCCTCCCCGCCGGGCCGCCCCTCCTCGACTCCTCCCCGCCCGGGCCGACCTCCAGTGCCGTGCAGCAGGACGCGCCCGGCAGCAGGACTCGACCGGCCGCCCGCCTGCCCGGCCCTCTCTTCCCTCCGCCCGGCAGCAGGAGGCACCCTCACGGCCGGCCCTCCCTTCTATTTGCTGGTAAGCTCCGCGGCCCCTGCCTCTCTTCTCCCTCATGCTCTCTCCCTGTTTATCTCTCTGGTACTATATAATTTGTATGTTTATGAGACTGATGACATGTTTATGAGATCTCTCCGTGTTTATGAGTTTGATGACATGTTTAAGAACTGGCCCTTACTAGTACTATGTACAGCCACAATGGTTTTATAAAGGCTAAGTCAGATCTATTTCTTACATCTCCCAGGTTACAACACTTCTGAAGTTATTTCACTTGTTTACCAGAAAGAAAACAGAGTTAAACTGCTGATTGTCAAGGTAATGAACAGTACTGTATGCTTGATGCCGTTTAATATTTGACCGATTTCATTATTTTGCTGTTGCTTTTAGCTCTTTCTTTCTTTTACATATGCAGTCGCACAGTGATAAGATGGTCCGTCTTGTCATAGCTGGTGATGGTTTTACACCATACTAGTTGAATGCTGCTCCATATACTTGCTGACCTGTTTTTGTAGCTCTATTAAACCTTCCACCTGGTATTCTCTTGAAACCAGAGTATATATTCCTTAGCCTTGTTATCCCTGGTCCTGAACATCTTGGTAAAATTTGAGTGTCCTAATGCAACCTTTAGCTGATGAACTGATGCAATTGTGGGCGGGGGCTGAAACATGGGATGCTTATCACAAGGTAAACTTCCCAATGAAAGCGGCATTTCTATGGTCAGTCCACGACTTTCCTGCCTTTGGTATGTTTGCTGGGTGGAGCACCCATGGCAAGCTAGCATGCCCTGAATGCATGAGTGATTCCAAAGCATTTACTCTTCAATACGGGTGGATTGTCATAAGCTAGCATGCCTTTGGCATCTACTCTTCAATACGTCCGACTGACAGGCAAAAGCGAATTTCCCTATCAAGCTATCCCTGTCGTCTTTCCCTGAAGGGTGACCGACAGGAAATACTTTCCCTGTCGGGTTCCCCCCTTTTCCTGTCTGTTTTCAGCCCACAGAAATATTTCAGATTCTGGTAGTGATCATCTTGGAAATAAAAATGTTTTACCTTGTCATAGTTGCATACCTTAGTTGGCACTGTTTTGCCTCTTGAAATTATACTAGCTGAACTAAAAGGAACATTCATAGAAAGAAATGCTTGTGCACGGACAAATGACTTAGCACACACTCTTGTGGTCCTCACATACCATATGCACTCTTCAACTTCAGCCACTATGAGGTTCAACGCCTCGCTTGTGTCCACCGTCCTTTCTGCAGTGTGTTCCTCTCTACCTCTTCAAGATATTGTTTTCATATGCCTGGTCTTTCTCTTTAGTTCTGATGACTTTTGTTTAGAATAGTTTGCAAACCCTAACATAAACCTTTAGTCCCAAATTAATATATGAAGGAAAAAAATATAGTATGGATAGTCCCGAAGAATAAGTTATATGTTTCCACACAGCATGTTAACAAAACGGAAATGACAAATCCTGAACGTTCAGGATTTTACCATGGCAAATCGAACGTTTTCGATGGCAGTTTTAGTGACGCGAGGATGGCAAGTTTAGTTGACACCCAAGACAATTTTCTGGCAAAAAAATACACTGAGCACGGAGTTGCCATGCTTGCCAACTAAAATTGACATCCTCGTGTCACTAAAATTGCCATCGAAAACGTTTGATTTGCCATCGTCAAATCCCAAACGCTCGGGCGTTATCAGGATCCTAACAGAACACCCCCTCATCCCCTCCGCCCTCCCCTTTTCGCTACCACAATCGACCTTATTGTTGAATAAGCTACCTTCCTATGGCCTTCAGCAAAGGTTTCCGTCCAGTACTATGAACAGAATAATATTCTCTTGGGGATGAAGAGTTGTCCCTTTACAATGGAAAAGCATGTTACTCCTCCATCCCTATTTCCATGACCACTTGTTTTTCTTGATTACATTTAAGCACCGGTTCTGCCAATAATATATTAATTATATGTCATAACTGTTAAAACCTGCATTTTAATATGAATTATATTTCCCTTCATTCGAACTCTAAAAAGGCCATATGATAGCTTTACAAGAAGACACATAGTTTCACATCGCATTATAAGAATGCCCTTTAACATGGGCATGAATCTTATGTTAAAACAAGTTAGAGTCAACCAAAAGAAAAGAAACAAGTTAAAATATTCCTTTGCAGTCCATTTCCTTCAAGAAACATTTAAATATCCTCAAGAAATGCAGAACCCCAGTAATGTTTGATACTCTACAACTTTTTGAAGCAACCTGAACCAAACACTGTTTCATAGATTAGTTTTAATGAAACTATTTCATAATCTAAAACATGTACATAACATGTCTGTTTCCCATTCCTTGCGAGTATTATCACTTCCTAGGCTACAAGAACCATACTCCAAACCGAAAGATATCAACAAAAAATCACTATCTTTTCAAAGGAAAAAGGGAACGTCCCCCCCCCCCCCCCCCCCCCATTTGCACCTTCTTCACAACAACGATCACATCTACAAGGGGAAGACACAAATAAAGAGAACAAACAACTTTGCGGGAAAAGTACATCACTAAACAAATTGAATGTCATCTTACCACATCCATCTTTTAGTGTCAGGTCTAAGTTTGCGAGAGTCAATCCTGGGCACAACTCCTGTAGTTCCAAACAAACCAAGCAGAATTAAAAACCAAGATCCAAAATTAGAGATCAACAAGCACATGTGAGGCTCCGGTTCTTACATCGATCTGCTTCTGCAAATAACACGGCGGCTTTCTTATGGGCAGTTAATGTTCAGTCATGTTCCACCACTCAGTGGCGGAGCTTGATGAAGCTTGTTCAGTCATGCCCTTATTTTGGATGGGCCCTAGGCTGTCACACTCACCGCCCTTACAGGGTTCTGAAGGGCTGATGGGTTGAACTTTACCATCACTAGCACTACCGGTAAGGTGCACAGGTTGGATCTCAAGTTTTAGTTTTCTCTCTTTTTACTACTCCCTCCGTCCCATAATATAAGAACGTTTTTTACACTAGTGTAGTGTTAAAAACGTTAGTATATTTTGGGACAGAGGGAGTAGTTTGGAAACTTTGCCTTCCTAAATTGCAGGAAAGTCATCAATATAATGTATCTACAAGGAAGGTGGTGCCTCCACTCATCTTGTTGTCTCATGCTGCTACAAGCTTGCCACCATAAGACTTGTCAAGGTCCAATGGGGACGTGCCACTCAATACTATGGATGGGTCCTAGGCCGCCGCACCTTTTGCCATGGCCCAGCCCATGACAGGCAGCAGCAAAGGGTGCCTTTCCAGAGCAAGGTGGTTGAGATGGGTGCCCATGCGCCCATCCATCACTGCCCTCAACAATCTTCATCAAGCTTGGGCCGCTGCACCATTTGCCATGGTGCAGCCCATGACAGGCAGCAGCCATAAAGGACGCCTCTTCAGAAGAGCAACGTGTTTGAGATGGGTGCCCATGCGCCCATCCATCAGTGCCCTCAACAATCTTCATCAAGCTTGGGCCGCCATGGTGCAGCCCATGACAGGCAGCAGCCATAAAGGGCGCCTCTTCAGGCGCCCATCCATCAGTGCCCTCAACAATCTTCATCAAGCTTGGGCGGCTGCACCATTTGCCATGGTGCAGCCCATGACAGGCAGCAGCCATAAAGGACGCCTCTTCAGAAGAGCAAGGTGTTTGAGATGGGTGCCCATGCGCCCATCCATCAGTCCCCTCAACAATCTTCATCAAGCTTGGGCGGCTGCACCATTTGCCATGGTGCAGCCCATGACAGGCAGCAGCCATAAAGGGCGCCTCTTCAGAGCAAGGTGCTTGAGATGGGCGTCCATGCGCCCATCCATCACCACAACAGCTGCTGAGTACATCCATTCCATCCATGGTGTTTGCCCATTCTTGGCAAAGGAAGAAGTGATGCAACTCCAATGGAGGTGGAGCAGCCCACAATGTGCCCATTGTTGGCAAAAGAAGGAAGAGATGCAACTCCAATGGAGGTGGAGGGGCCCACGATGCTATATGTTGTATATTTTTTTATTTTTTATTTATTGATGCCTGGTGGTGATGTTTGGCCATTCTTGGCAAAAGAACAAGAGATGTAATTATTTATACTCCATTTAGAGGTATATATAGATGCTGCACGTGAACAGAGGCGGAGTTTGAGCATAATCCAAGACGGGGCCATTAGCTGAAGGGAGGCAAATTAATAGGGAAGGAGAGGCTAATCTCTAGTTTAAACACTAGTTAGGCCTAAAATAGAGCATATTCTTCAAATGGTTGTAAAAGTTAAGGGGGGGCTATTGCCCCGTTGGTCTACACAAAGCTCCGCCACTGCACGTGAACGCTGAATGAAGTTACATCAGGGCTGACGAGAAGTGCATCGATGCACAGCCTGTACCCGCACAACCCAGCTACACTTCATTGTCAGGAGTGTTTCAGTTAGGCCAACTCCACGGCACGATCCCAAACGGATGTCCGGTTTGGCCGGATTTTATTTCTTTGGGACGGCGATGGGTTCGTCCGTGTCTGGTCTTGTCCGTTGGGTTGTGCGTACGCCCACCGTGCGGCCGCACCCCAAATTACGTCCGCGTTGGACATGATTAAAACAACAGAAAAACGTAAATAAAATGACTAAAAAAGTATATAAACTCAATGCACAGCCTGTACCTGCACAACCCAGCTACACTTCATTGTCAGGAGTGTTTCAGTTAGGCCAACTCCACGGCACGACTCCAAACGGACGTCCGGTTTGGCCGGATTTTGTTCCTTTGGGACGGCGATGGGTTCGTCCATGTCCAGTCTTGTCCGTTGGGTTGTACGTGCGCCCACCATGCGGCCGCACCCCAAATCACGTCCGCGTTGGACATGATTAAAAAAACAGAAAAACATAAATAAAATGACTAAAAAAGTATATAAACTCGATGCACAGCCTGTACCCGCACAACCCAGCTACACTTCATTGTCAGGAGTGTTTCAGTTAGGCCAACTCCACGGCACGATCCCAAACGGACGTCTGGTTTGACCGGATTTTGTTCCTTTGAGACGGCGATGGATTCGCCCGTGTCCGGTCTTGTCCGTTGGGTTGTGCGTGCGCCCATCGTGCGGCCACACCCCAAATCACCTCCGCGTTGGACATGATTAAAAAAACAGAAAAACGTAAATAAAATGATTAAAAAAGTATATAACCTCAGTTAAAAAAACATAAAACATAGTTAAGGGGTCACGGCCACAAAACGGCCCAGTTTAGCAGTTCACTTGACGGCCCAGTGCCATAATTGACATAAAAAAATAAAAAACGTCGCCCGCGTTCTCCTGCTGCGCCCGTCGATGCCGTGGTCCTCGCCGTCTTCAGTGGCCGCTGGTGTCGTCGTCGTCGCTGACGAGGTCGACGTAGGCCGGCGGCGCGTGGTACACGGGGGCGGCCTAGAAGGCCGGAGGTGCCTGCACCACCTCCTCCCGTGGCGAGGCCTCCCGCTCCGGTGACCACGGCGGCGTGGGGCACCAGTTCACGCCCCCCATGGCGTCGGCCATCTTCGGAGCCGTGCATGACCAGCTCCAGTGCTGGCCCACCAGATCCGGGTGGAACGCGACCACCAACGCGTCCTGCATCGGCTCCTTCGCCGCCACCATGTCCAACTCGGGGATGGCAACGTCGCTTGGACGCAGAGTGGGCCATCGTCTCCTCGAGGCCCGACCATTGGCGCTCATCATGCGTGTTCATGGAGTCCTCCATGACACGCTGCATGAGCCGGGCCTCCTCCTCCGCTGTCATGCGAGGAGGTGGAGGTGGTGATGGAGACGGGGAAGGCGACGGCGTGGGCGTGAGGCCGCGCACCCGCGTACGCCCGCGCACCTCCCGACGTGGCCGCCGCGGCCCCGACATCCTGCCGACGAAGTAGGACGCGCGCCGCGTGTCGTGCTCGTCCTGGAGCCAGGTGTCCCAGAGGCCGGAATCGGGGGCGTACCTTTCGTCGAATTAGAGGTCGTCGGGGAGGAGGCGGCGGCGGTGCTCGATCTCATCGCGGCGTGCACGGCCGCTCGTCGGCATCGGCGGGATCGGGACCCGGTTGGCGCTGATGTGCCAGTTGTTGGGGAGGTGGACGTCGCTCCACGGGACCGGAGTCCTCGTCTCCCAGTAGCGCCGTCACACGTCGGCGCTGAGGTACTGCCGATCGCGCTCGCCAGCGGGCCTAGGGGCGATGGTGAAGGGGGCCGGCGCGGGGGCTCGACGGGAGGAGCACGGCGGTGACGCGGGCTCCTCCTTCTTCATGGAGCCGCGGCGGCGGCCCAAAAAGGAGCCGACCTTGCGGTCGTGCTTCCCCTTGCGGCCGTAGTTCCATAGCCCCATGGCTGCGGCCGGCCGACGACTTCGAGGACGTGGAGCGGCTAGGTTTTGGGGGTGTTGGTTTTCGAGGAGGCAAAGAGGGGCCGGAGTGGGAAGTGTGGACGACGACCGGTCCACGGGTTCCCATTTAAGAAGGACGGCGGCTGTTTAATGACCGGATGACAGATGGGGCCATCCGCGCGTGCGCATTGATGTTGGCGGGTGGGAGGTAGGTGGCCGCCTGCTACACGGCCCCGACGCGGATGAGCGCGTGTCCGTTTGCCGTCTGCCGCGACCCAAACCTGGCGCAAATTTGCGCTTGAAATGGGTCGAACCAGACACAAAATGGACAAGAGGGTCAATCTCATTCATCCTACAGATTTTTGCTCTGTGTATCTTACTTCTCTTATTTGTTCTTTAATTCTGTTTGGTCATATTTATGGGTGCTGATTCTGTTCTCAACGATTCAAATATTTCTGAAAATAAGTACTCCCTCCGTCTCAAAATTCTTGTCTGAGATTTGTCTAAATACGGATGCATCAAGTCACATTTTAGTAGTATTAGATACATCCCTATCTAGATAAATTTAAGACAAGAATTTTGGGACGGACGAAGTAAATAGAAAATCCATCTCACCATTATAGCAAGTACACATGTTAGTTCTTGCTCTCTTTCAAAAATATGTGTCATTTATAGAGGAGCAAGAGCATGTCGTAATTTGTGCTCATGTATGGAAATTAGGCTATATCTTTGATTATTTTCTAATAATTTTTTAGGTAAATCTAAATTTCTTAATCAAATCCTGAAAATATTTTGAATCGCAAACCATAAAACCAAGCCACGATCCCTTCTTATTGTCAGGTTCATCTCGACGAGGGCTTCATCAGATACATCTCACTTGCTTATCCTAGCATACTTTTGCCCCTGGAATTATGCTTGTTGTTATCTCTTGAGTTACTTGTTTTCTCCAACTCTTGCCATAACTGTTTAATGGTAAATGTATGCAAAAGGGAAAAAAGATCTTATTTATATCTCATGGGCGTAAACCCCGTGGCCTGATGAGCGACATGACTGACCATGGCCTGGCGCAAATGCCATGAATCACACATAGCTAACGATGCGTAGTACTCGTCCAAGTTGCCGTTTTTTTCCAACCCCCCTCGAACTGGAGTATTTTGATCCGGCGTGGGCCAGAGTAATATGTTATTTTTTTTGTTCCTCCGCTTCTATTTTTGTTTCTCTTTTCGTCTTCCTTTTTCCTACATTTTTCAAATAACACAAAGCATTTTTTAGAAAACACAAAATTAGTTACATGAACATTTTCCTAAAATACACAAACATTTTATATTTTATAACATATGAATTATTATTGTATTTATTGTTCAAAATTAGTTTTTAGTTCTACATATGTAAAAATAAAAAACAAGGCTTATCTATTTAGTGGGCCGCATTTAACCTAGCCCATTAGCTTAAAAACGATCTTAAATAGGGGTATCCTATTATATTTAAGTAATGGAAAACGATCTTGAGTGTTCTATATGATACTGTGATGGAGAATTATAAAAAATTAGGTAGGGCACCCTATATTCGAGTGTAACATTTTAGTATGGCAAACTGGTCCTCCGAGCAAGTTTTCTTTTTCATTGTACTGTCTTTTCTCCTATCCCAGTGAAAGTCCTAAAAGTGCCCTGTTTGCTTATCAAATAGGAGTAAATATTCTGCTATTGCGAGTTTGCGCATTAAGACACATTGGAAGGATAAATATCAGACAAATGAGCACAAATTATTGCTCTTTAGCTCTCCCTATTAAAGATCAAAGTATCCACTTCACTAATTTAATATGATTTTGCATGTACTTATTCTTCTCCAAGAAGGGTTATCAGGGGAGGAGGGGCATACAGAGGCAGGGCACAAATGGGCACGCAAATAGTTTAAGGTACATCTGCCATGTATAAAGTTAGATTCTACTCACACCCTAAAAAAACATATCCTGCTATGAATAGTAGAGAAAGTCACTATTCAAATGAGAACTTGAAATTCCTACTGTTTACAACATGGCCTTTTCTCTTTTGTTTGTCAAGAAAGGGTTAAATCTGGATACTGAAATTTCTTGCATGCTAGGCTCATAGTTCACCATGTTGTTCCGTGATTTTTGTGTGATCTTCTGAGGTTTCTAATGTACTATGTGTTGCTAGCAACTTATGAAGGCATACTAGCTTTCCCTTGATTCCTAAAATGCATGATTTCTCTTAATACAAGAATTATGTATATATTTCACAAGCTTGTTTGCCTGTCAAATCTAAGCTTTGTTTTATCAGTCACTCCACCCAATTAATGTGAATTATAATGATTAATCACGTAAATACATATTACTAGAAAATGACTCGCTCAAAATGGTTACTTTAGGAGTTTGGTGTTTTAGCTTGTTCAACTTGCTTAAATCTACTTGCAGGTTGATTTTTCTGTAGAGTTTGTGAACTAGGACTGCACAGGACTGTACGGGCAGGTGAGCTCAACCTCCTCTCTTTTCATTATCTCTATTGTGCATGTCTATATATAATATGTTAGCGCAACATAAGTCATGAGCTGTCTAGTGAATTAGTCGACAATAAATGTTGTAAACAATAAATGAAAAACATTACGAAAAATGAAAAAGGCACACACTTGTCAACGATAAAGCAAAGTTTTCGTGGGTATACCTGTAAAACAGCGCTAAGACCTCACCTTTTAGAAATAATTACAATTATGAAAACATGGATCAAATTGCTGAATTGAATAAATTTGGTGCTATCATATACCTACCATGTTCATGACTAGAGGTAAGCGGAACCAAATCAGTGACACCTGTTATAGGGTGAACCACCACCTCTGAAAATGTATTATGCGAAAATGATTCCCTCGATCAAATTGGCTAGTTGAAGTTAGAGTTTGATGTTTTAGCTTGTTTGACTTTAAATTGGCCAGTGGGCCGCATTTAAGCCAGCCCATTAGCTTAAAAATTATCTTAAATAGGGGTATCCTATATTTAAGTAAAGGTAAATGATCTTGTGTGTTCTATATGATACTGTGATGGAGAATTATAAAAAATTAAGTAGGGCATCCTATATTTGAGTGTAAAATTTTAGTATGGCAAACTGGTCCTCCGAGCAAGTTTTCTTTTCCATTATACTGCCTTTTCTCCTATCCCAGTGAAAGTCCTAAAAGTGCCCTAACAGTATCTCAAATGCTGGTACTATTACATAGTTACTATATAAGCTATATATACTGCTAAGTGAATGACTGGCCATGATCGCGGTTTTTTTTCTTGACAGTTAAGATCAATAGCATGGTTGCTGTAGTAGCATTCAGACATGATTCTATTGCTCATAGAGGCCATATTTGTGTCTCTGAGAAAGCTTGTTGCTTATCAAATAGGAGTACATATTCTGCTATTGTGAGTTTGCACATTAAAACACATTGGAAGGATAAATATCAGACAAATGAGCATGAAAGTTGGCCTCCTCAAATTATTGCTCTTTAGCTCTCCCTATTAAAGATCAAAGTATCCAGTTCACTAATTTAATATGATTTTGCAGGTACTGATTCTTCTCCAAGAAGGGTTATCAGGGGAGGAGGGGCATACAGAGGCAGGGCACAAATGGGCACGCAAATAGTTTAAGGTACATCTGCCATGTATAAAGTTAGATTCTACTCACACCCTAAAAAAATACATATCCTGCTATGAATAATAGGGAAAGTCACTATTCAAATGAGAACTTGAAATTCCTATTGTTTACAACATGGCCTTTTCTCTTTTGTTTGTCAAGAAAGGGTTAAATCTGGATACAGAAATTTCTTGCATGCTAGGCTCATAGTTCACCACGTTGTTCCGTGATTTTTGTGTGATCTTCTGAGGTTTCTAATGTACTGTGTGTTGCTAGCAACTTATGAAGGCATACTAGCTTTCCCTTGATTCCTAACATGCATGATTTCTCTTAATACAAGAATTATGTATATATTTTCACAAACTTGTTTGCCTGTCAAATCTAAGCTTTGTTTTATCAGTCACTCCACCCAATTAATTTGAATTATAATGATTAATCACATAAATACATATTACTGGAAAATGACTCGCTCAAAATGGTTACTTGAGGAGTTTGATGTTTTAGCTTGTTCAACTTGCTTAAATCTACTTGCAGGTTGATTTTTCTGCAGAGTTTGTGAACTAGGACTGCACAGGACTGTACGGGCAGGTGAGCTCAACCTCCTCTCTTTTCATTATCTCTATTGTGCATGTCTATATATAATATGTTAGCGCAACATAAATCATGAGCTGTCTAGTGAATTAGTTGACAATAAATCATGAGCTGTCTAGTGAATTAGTTTTCTCCTATCCTAGTGAAAGTCCTAAAAGTGCCCTATCTCAAATGCTGGTACCATTACATAGTTACTATATAAGCTATATATACTGCTAAGCGAATGACTGGCCATGTTTGCGGTTTTTTTTTCTTGACAGTTAGGATCAATACCATGAATGCTTTAGTAGCATTCAGACATGATTCTATTGCTCATAGAGGCCATATTTGTGTCTCTGAGTTTGCTTATCAAATAGGAGTACATATTTTGCTATTGTGAGTTTGCACATTAAAACACATTGGAAGGATAAATATCAGACAAATGAGCATGAAAGTTGGCCTCCTCAAATTATTTCTCTTTAGCTCTCCCTATTAAAGATCAAAGTATCCGGTTCACTAATTTAATATGATTTTGCAGGTACTGATTCTTCCCCAAGAAGGGTTACTAGGGGAGGAGGGGCATACAGAGGCAGGGCACAAATGGACATGCAAATGTATAGAGGTGAGGGCCACCACCCTGTAATATGTAAAATGCTTATCCAAACATGTTCTCGATACCCCCCAAAATTCAGAATTTGTTTTTGGCAAAATTTGATAATATTGATAGAAGGTACATCTGTCATGTATAAAGTTAGATTCAACTCACACCATAAAAAACCAAATAATAATAATAATACATATCCTGCTATGAAATAGAGAAAGTCACTATTCACACGAGACTTGAAATTCCTACTGTCTACAAAATGACCTTTTCTCTTTTGTTTTTCAAATTTTTTTTTGAGGAAAAGAGTGATACAGATCACTCAGATGGCACATTACAATCAGTAATTAGGATATCCCTAATCACTTCTGGCACAGCAGCCACCATATACATGTCTCCACCTCCACCTCCAGCATAGCTTGCGCCTCTGCTTCCTCCAGTGTCACACTCGAATTGACCTGCCTTGCCAATGAGAAAAAACGGCTGCCCCCTGCGGTCTCTTGCAATAGGCCCAGCAGTACTCACCCCGGAGTCAGCCGAGTAACCAGCGTCCATATTTAACTTAACCCAACCATCCTCAGGGGGAATCCATCTAGTAATATTGTGTGTGGAAGCTTTTGCAGTCTGTATTGACGGAGATTGCTTGTTCTCCTGGTGCCGATCATCTGGGAAACAGGGGGTGTTGAACCACTGTTGCACAGCTTCTTTCCCTGAACCTGCTAGCGAACCATGGCCACCAACACCAAGTTCAGCAACATGTTGCTCCAGAAACGCTGCCGATTGGCCTACTGTCTCTTTCCCAGACTTAAAAATGCAGTCATTTCTCAGGTGCCAACAACGCCAGAGAAGAAGTAGAATTTTTGCCCGGGTTTCAGTGCTGCATGTAGATAACAGATTCTGCAGCCAATCCTCTCCCGACTCCTGGAATATATTTTCACCTGGGAGCTCCCACAGTGCTCTCATTTCATTCCTTGCTTTTTGTGCATGCCACCACAGCAGGAAATTCATTTTCCTCCACACAGCCGCAAATACTACAAACGCTGCTGATCTCCAGCGAGCGCTTCCACCTATTCTTCTTTGTAGCCAGTGTGCCTGTAGCAACCCTCCAGCCGAATACTCTAACTTTTGCAGGAACTTTGGACTTCC
This sequence comes from Triticum urartu, assembly GCF_003073215.2. Classification (NCBI taxonomy): domain Eukaryota; kingdom Viridiplantae; phylum Streptophyta; class Magnoliopsida; order Poales; family Poaceae; genus Triticum; species Triticum urartu. The sequence goes on from NC_053024.1 coordinate 50,546,266, forward strand.
AAATAATGTCCCAAATACTTCAGTCATACGGCTCGTTAGACGAACAAGAAGCACGAGTTCCACTTTGAGATTTGAAGAGAGTATGCCAATTTGTAGGCGCTCTTAACAGTAAACATACCTGTTTTTTCATAGTTCCAAGCCAGACAATCCTCCACATTCTCCCTTGGAATTTTAATGTTACATATTGCCTCCGCATCAAACGGGTAGAAGATCTGGTTAACTTCTTGCATCTTTTGTTTTTCGAGAAAGGGTTAAATCTGGATACTGAAATTTCTTGCATGCCAGGCGCATAGTTCACCACGTTTTTCTGTGATTTTTGTGTGACCTTCAGAGATTTCTACTGTGCTGTGTGTTGCTAGCAACTTATGAAGGCATACTAGCTTTCCCTTGATTCCTAACATGCATGATTTCTCTTAATACAAGAATTATTTATATATTTTCACAAGCTTGCTTGCCTGTCAAATCTAAGCTTTGTTTTATCAGTCACTCCACCCAATTAATGTGAATTATAATGATTAATCACGTAAATACATATTACGGGAAAATGACTCGCTCAATCAACCTGCAAGTACATAAGCAAGTTGAACAAGCTAAAACACCAAACTCCTACAGAATCTGTCTTCTGGTCATCCAAGTCCCAGTAGTGTTTCTTTAGGATTGTTTTTTTCCTCTTAAATAGCCAAGAATATTGTTTCTGGAAACTGCCAGTTTAACTAGCTCATTTAGAATCTATTTGAATAAAACTGAGAAGCGGCATACGGGAATGACTGAAAATCTCATTTTTACAAGATTACTAGCTACATTTGTTGAGTTCATGTTTGTGCTTAGGGTGTAGAGTCGTAGAGAAATGATTATGTAAATAAGGCTAAATTTCAGTTCTTGCTTCTTGAACTGCATCACTTTTCATATGTCACTAACTTGCTGCTCATCTATCCTTTTCAGGTCACGCCGTCGTGGCTGCACTGGTTCTGCTTACCACCGTCACTGCAGCAAGCCCAACTGGCTACTGGGGTTACCTCTGTGATGGTGGGAACTACAGTGCGCCCAGCAAGTACCAGCAGAACCTTGAACAGCTCTCCGCCACGCTGCCTGAAGCAGTCGCCTCCTCCCCCACTTTGTTCCACACGCAGGCAGTTGGCTCCAGCCACGATAGAGCATATGCTCTGGCAAGATGCCGCGGTGACACAGAGGCCGACGACTGCAGGAGATGCCTTACACAGGCCTTCCAGGACGCCCGGGCTGTTTGCACGTTCAGGAAGGGTATTTCCATCTACTACGACACGTGCAGCCTCTGGTTCGCTGAGAAGAAGATCAAAATTCATCTTGGAGATTCGCAGTCAGTCCTTAGGGCGGATGGTCCCCCTATACCTACCCAATGCAAGGCCTTCCAGAACGATGCCAGTACACTTATCGCAGATGTGGCGAGGAAGGCATCAGATTCTTCTCAAAGATATGCCACGGGAGAAAAGGGTCGTGATGAGCGTGCCTGCAACTACACACTATACACTCTTGCTGACTGTCTACCTGGAATTTCAGCTGCTCAGTGTCAGGTCTGTTTGGAAGATCTAACCTCTACACCAGGCCTGAGTGGTGGGCAAATGGGTGAGCGAAAGGCTACCCTGTTGTGCAGTTACCGTTTGGAGCCTTATCAGTTCTTCAGGGATACAAAAGGTGAGTTACCATGAGATGCAGAATTGAATGCTTCTTCTGTTGGTCATATGCTTTCCTTGAATAATGTGTCAACTACATACAGGACACAAGAACAAGACTGTTTGGATCGTGGTGGGTGTAGCGGGAGGCGCAGTGCTACTGGCAATCGCCTTGCTACTTTGGTGGTGGCTTCTGGTAAGTTTTTCCCGATTCTCAGTAATCCAACTAATGATGTATTGCATCTTACCCTGGACACCCTTTGCTCAATTTAGTACACGCACAATGTTAATATCACACACTCCCCCTCAAGATATAATCATGCCCATCTTGCTACAAATGGTGGCTAGATGTTATCACCCCAGCCATCTGTCAGGAACCGAACTGTAATCGAGCTAATCTAACACTCAATTGTCACAAATTCAGAGAAGAATTGGGGAATTTCGGCTAGGGTTTATACTGCTTAAAATGGGGAAAGTAGCTCAGCACGCCACTGGGGAAAGTAGCTCAGCACGCCACAGGTGGCTAGGGTATACACCCAGATACATCAATCATGTCCAGAATGGAGAGGAACGAGTTGGCTTTATAGCCATTACAGCAAGAATGCAGCGAAGGAAATAAAACAGAGCATATGCCGCTCTGGAAAGTAAACAGTGACAGGAGCGAGACTCGTAGCCGTTAGATTGAAGATCGACGAGCGACTGCAATCAGCCGTTGGCGAACCATTATCCTGACGAGCGAGCCACAGGATGATGCATCGATGGCTGAGAATGAATCTGGCATGCAGAAACAGGGGATATTCTGTAGTGTTTCTTCAGATAGCAGCAGACAGCATGACAATTCCCCCTGATTAAGACTGAGCTTGTCCTCAAGCTTGAAATGATGGGAACACCTTTTGAATGAACGCCGAGTCCTCCCAGGTAGCAGCTACAAGGGGCAGGTTAACCCATTTAACAAGCCATCTGACTACTGGTGTACTTATGTTGCCTTGTGGTCTGGGGATGAGTTTTCTGTCCAAAACTGCTTCAGGTTCCATTCGAATCATACCATCTGATCCTACCAAGGGCAGGTGCTTGGAGGGAACCACCAGAGGACCAATATGCTTCTTGAGCTGGCTCACATGAAAGGTGTGGTGCAATTGGCAGCCTTCTGGTAGGAGCAATTTATAAGCAACCTTGCCAATCTTCTGAAGAATTTTGAGGGGACCATAAAACTTGGAGTGCAGTTTGAGGTGCCTGTGCAAGCTTAGGGATGTATGCCTATAAGGCTGTAACTTCAAATATACCATATCTCCCACAGAGAAGTCCCTTTCTTTCCTTCTTTTGTCAGCATAGTGTTTCATCCTAGCTTGTGCTTTGAGGAGATTTTGTTTGATAACTTCAAGGGCCCCTTCCCTGTTCTGAAGAAGATTGTCACTGTCCTCACAGATAGTGTCAGGGAGGGCTGATTCTGCAAATCATGGGGGGAGGGAATCCATATAAGGCCTGGAAGGGTGTCATTTGCAATGCAGTGTGGAAACTGGTGCTGTACCACCATTCAGCCAAGGATAACCACCCATGTCACTTTTTAGGCTGTTAAAAACACATGCATCTGAGATAATTTTCCAGGCATTGGTTTACTCTTTCCGTTTGTCCATACGATTGTGGGTGGTAGCTTGTGCTCATGTGCAGCTTGATCTTGAGGGACTTGAACAATTTCTGCCACAAGTGACTAGTGAAGATTTTATCCCTGTCAGTTACAATGACCAAGGGCATGCCATGCAACTTGAAAACTGTATCAGAGAAGGCTCTTGCCACAGATTGCACTGTGATGGGGTGTTTCATGGCTATAAAGTGTGGATACTTGGTGAACCTTTTGTTCTCAGATAGGGGCAATCCTTCCACAAAGTCCATGCTGATGTGTGCCCATGCGAAATCAGGAACAGGCAGGGGTTTTAGGAGACCAGGGTAAGGGGAGTGCTCTGCTTTGTTGAGCTGACAGACTGGGCATTCCTTGACAAAGGTAATTACATCTTGTTTGAGGCCTTGCCAATGAAAGACAAGTTTGACCCGTTGGTAGGTGGCTCTTTCACCAGAATGGGCTCCTAATTCCGAAGCATGAAAGGTTTTTAAAATGTCTGTTCTGAGGGAAGTTGATGTGCCAACCACAACTTTGTTATGGAATCTCAATATGCCATTTTTGTAGGAGTAAGAGCTTGGACTGTCTTTACTGACAGCACATTCAGCTATGAGTTCCTGCACCCTTGTGTCAGACTTGTAGCTCTTGACTACCTCTTTTATCCAAGTAGGAGTGTTGGTACTCACAGTGAGCATGGACGCCATGTATTTGACTCTGGATAAAGCATCAGCAGCTTTATTTTCTTTCCCCTTCTTGTATTCTACTGTGAAATTGTATCCCAAAAGCTTGAGCAGTAATTTATGTTGTATGCCTTCAGTCAACTTTTGCTCCTGAATGTATTTGAGGCTCTCTCGGTCTGTTCTAATCACTAGAGAAGTTGCTAAGTAGTGCTTCCACTTCTTTACTACTTCAATAATTGCTAAAGCTTCCTTGTCATATGTAGACATGGCTGCTGCTTTTGGTCCAATAGTTCTGCTGAAATAGGAAACGGGCCTCCCCTCTTGCATTAAGACAGCTCCTAGTCCATAGCCACAAGCATCTGCCTCCAAAATGAAGGGCTTAGTGAAGTCAGGTAGGGCTAGGAAAGGTGCATTTGTTAACTTGTCCTTAAGTGTGAGGAATGCTTGCTCTTGTTGTTCTTGCCAAACAAATGCATCCTTCTTCAAGCAGTCAAACAGGGGTCTGCAAATAAGGCCATATCCCTGGATAAACCTTCTGTAATACCCACTTAGTCCAAGGAAGCTTCTGAGCTCAGTGACATTTGTGGGTGCTGGTCATTCTTGAATTGCTGTGATCTTTGCAGGGTCAGTGGCTACTCCATCCTTGCTGATAACATGGCCTAGATATTCTACTTTAGATTGACCAAAGGAGCACTTGTCCAGTTTGGCATACAGTTGGTTTTCTTGGAGTGTAGCAAATACTTTGGACAAGTGGACTTTGTGTTCTAGGGTCTGACTGAACACTAGGATGTCGTCAAAGAACGCTACCACAAATTTGAAAGGACCAAACAGCAAGTTCATGAGAGCTTGAAATGTTGGAGGGCCATTTGAAAGGCCAAAAGACAGTACTAGAAATTCAAAGTGCCCCCGAAGTGTGGAGAAAGCAGTTTTGTGGATATCGTCCTCTGCCATTCTAATTTGGTGATAGCCATTTCTGAGATCAATCTTGGAGAAAATCTGAGCTCCCTTTAGCTAATCTAGGAGATCTTCTATCATAGGTATTGGGTACTTGTTTTTAATTGTGATGGAGTTCAACTTCCTATAATCAATGCATAGTCTCCATGAACCATCCTTCTTTTTCACTAAGAGAAGAGGAGAAGAAAATGGGCTGGTACCTGGGCCTAATGAGGCCAGCTTTTAGGAGGTCCTGGATGATTTTCTCAAGTACCTCTTTTTGGTGGTGAGGAACTCTGTAAGGTCTCTGGTTTACAACCTTTGTTCCTTCAACCAATGGAATTCTATGATCACAGGGCCTGCTAGGGGGTAAGCCAGTAGGGGAAGAGAAGATTTTCTCATATTTCTGGAGTACTGGTTGGAGCTCTTGAGGTACTTGCTGGGCTGCTGCAATTGGTTCAGAGCAGGCAGTAGTAAACAAGAAGAAACCACAAACAGCTTGGTCCATGACCTTATCAGCAGTGTCTACAATCTCAGGAGGTCTTTCCCAGGGTACAGTCTCATCCACAAAGGTCACTAGTGTCTTCTTTGGTGTTGTAATCCGTATTTCCATTAAGATGAAATCCATTTGTAAAGGGTTATGTTTCCTCAGCCAATCCACCCCTAAGATCATGTCATACCCTTAAGATTCAGAACCCTGAAAGTGTCTGTAAACTGATGACCTTGTATGGTATATGGACAGTTGTGGGCTGTGAAATCACTCCATAGGACCCCTCCACTGGCCACAACTACTTTAATCTTGGGTGTATCGATGATGAGGGAACCACAGGATGATGCATCGATGGCTGAGAATGAATCTGGCACGCAGAAACAGGGGATATTCTGTAGTGTTTCTTCAGATAGCAGCAAACAGCATGACACCATCATTGCTGCCAAAGCTGCTTTTGCCAAGCCATTCTTCATGGAGGTATTCGTCTTGGTTGTCTGGTGCATTTGGAAGCAGAAGGAATAGAAAGATTTTTGAGAATACTAACCCTGGTTTCTCCTCTTTAGAAAGGAATGTACATCTTTATATTTTAGGCTCTCCTCTGAGCTTGCTGCTCCTCTTGGCTGCTGGCTCAACTCTCTGGCCTAGGCCCTTGTACAACCCCTTTCTTTCTCTTTGTATATACTTGTACGAAGTGGCCCAAGATCTTTCACTTCAAATGTTTTCCCCAATCTCTCCTTGAGGTATTTAATTTCTTCAACATCATCATCAGTTACCATTATATCATCAACATACACCACCAGGATAGCAGGGGGTATCAGGTGGAAACACACTATCTTCTGAAAATCTGGAAATTTTTGTTGTGGTCAATTTGATGTCATCTCAGCCCCCTCCCAGTCATTTTGCAGAAAACTACCTGCAAACCACATTCTGCAGTTTGCAAAGAACCCCTTCTTAAATGTCTGTCCTCAAAATTCAGCCCGCTGGTACACTTTGTGGATGCATGGTCCTGGACCTTCCCGGGCCTGTGCCATTTGGGCCTGTCAGAGATTTCCATCAAAAGTAGCACTAGTGTTGTTAGCTGACAGTCAACAAGTTTTCTATTAGAGGACAACTGAAATATTTAACTATCCAATTCTTTTCGAGCAATGCATTTGGTTACAACCCATTCATTTTGAAAACTGCAACACTGATTATGCTGGAACATATATCTATATCTATAAAAATAAACCAAAATTTGGAGTATGGATATTGGTAGGAGCTAGGACCCTACCGGGTCTAGGGTGGAGGTTGTAGGGGAAGGAGGGTGCTGGACGTGGCGGAGCTCGCGGTCGCCGGCGACAGGGCGCCGTCGTGCTGCGCGAGGGAGGAGGCGGCGGCGCAAAGAGCAGGAGGCGGCTAGGGTTAGGGTCCGGCTCCTCTGGGAGCCGGGCAATAGAATTATTCTTATTGCTTCCTCATGAACGAGTCTTACAACTAGTATATATAACCACAATGGAAAATAAAATAGATAACTTGCGGGCTAAGCCCCTAACTAAATATGCCCAGTGGGCCTCCTACGGCTGCCCGGTCATAACATCTCTCCCCGCCTGCGCAAACAGCTCGTCCTGGAGCTGAAAGTCGGGGTAGTGTTGGCGGAACTCGTCGCGCTGCTCCCAAGTAGCGTCCTCCTCTGGGAGGCCAGCCCACTGAATCAACACATACCACACCCCGCGACGAAGCTGCGCCTTCAAGACCTTCTCCGGCTCCGGAAGGAGGCGCCCGCCGAAGGTCGGAGGAAGCGCCAGAGGGGCCGCGGGTGACTCCCCGCGGAAGGGCTTCAGCAGCCCCACATGGAAGACGTCGTGGATGCGGGCACCCGCCGGAAGCTGAAGACGGTAGGCCACCTTCCCGATGCGCTCCAAAACAGCAAAGGGCCCGGCGTAGCGAGGGCCCAGCTTGCGCTTCGCGCGTGGGTCCAGCGACTGCGTAGAGCGATGAAGGAGATGCAGCCAAACCCAGTCACCCACCGCGAACTCCGCCTCGCGATGGTGGTCGTCGTAGTAGTGCTTGGCCAGCTGTTGGGCCTGAAGGAGGCGTTGCCGGACCTCGGCCAGCATCTCGTCATGGCGCCGCATGAAATCACCGGCCACCTTTGTCCGAGCCGTCGCCGGATCAACCGGCAGTATGGGCGGGGGCGGCCAGCCGTAGACCACCTCAAATGGAGTGGCGCGCAGGGCGGAGTGATAGGAGGTGTTGTAGCAGTACTCCGCCCACGAGAGCCAATCCACCCAAGCGCGAGGATGATCACCTGTGACACAACGCAAATACATGGCAATCACCTTGTTGACAACCTCAGATTGGTCGTCCGTCTGAGGATGGAAGGCCGTGCTCAGGCGGAGCTTCACGCCCGCCAACCGGAAGAGATCGGCCAGACATGGCCAGTGAACACCAGGTCTCGATCGCTGACGATCGAAGAGGGAACCCCGTGGAGGCGGACGATACCGTCGAAGAAGGCACGAGCCACAGATGCAGCAGTGTAGGGATGACCGAGCGCGATGAAGTGAGCATACTTGGAGAAGCGGCCGACCACCGTGAGAATGACCGATTTGCCGCCCACCTTGGGGAGGCCCTCAATGAAGTCCATGGAGATATCCGCCCAGACCTGAGACGGCACCTCCAAGGGCTGGAGCAGATCAGCCGGCAGGAGTGTCTGTCTTGTTACACTGGCACGTCACACAAGACCGGACCCAGTCACGGACCAGGGCCCGATCACCTGGGATGTAGAAGTCGGCACGGAGACGATGGAGGGTTTTCAGCACACCCTCATGGCCCGCTGAGTGGGCCAGCAGCAGCACCTGGTGATGGAGATCGTCGTGCGCCGGCACGAAGACCCGGCGCCCATGAAGGAGCGATCCGTCGGCAAGGCGCCACGACTCCTCTAGCTCACCCGCAGCCAGTTGCTGCTGAAGGAGGAGGGCGTCTGGCGCGGCGGCTGTCACCCGGTGGATGTCGATGAAGAGAGCGAACGTAGGCCCCGAGCGTATGCAGAGTGCCGCCCCTTCGGAGTCGCCCCCGGTAGTGTCGTGGTTGGCGTCGCGGCGAGACAGGGCGTCGGCCACGGTGTTAAGGCGGCCCGGGCGGTACTCGACGGTGAAGTCGAAGCCGAAGAGCTTGCTGATCCACTGGTGATGCGGCACGGTCGAGAGCCTCTGGTCCAACAAGAACTTGAGGCTGTAGTGGTCCGTGCGAATCCGGAAAGACCGACCCCACAGATAGGGCCGCCAATGGCGCACTGCCTGCACCAATCCAATGAGCTCTCGCTCATACGCCGCGAGCTTAAGATGGCGCGCGGCGAAGGGCCTGCTGAAGAATGCGAGGGGTCCATCGCCCTGATGAAGGACGACACCGAACCCTGCACCGGAAGCGTCGCAGTCCACAATGAATGGCCGGTCGAAGTCCGACATCTGAAGGACAGGCCCTGTCGTGAGGGCCCCCTTGAGGGCGTTGAACGCCACAGTCGCCTCCTCATCCCAGGCAAAGGCGTCGCGACGGAGCAGGCGCGTGAGTGGAGACGCGATGAGGCCGAACTCCCGGATAAATTTCCGGTAGTAGCCCGCGAGGCCCAGAAACCCGCGAAGAGCCCGCGGTGAATGCGGGTTCGGCTAGGCGGCGACGGCCGCCACCTTGTCAGCGTCCATGGCCACCCCCTCGGCCGAGATGACGCGGCCGAGGTAGGCGTCCCGAATGAGCACTTCGAGTGCTTAAGGTGAAGATGCGCTCGAAGCTCGTTGAAGACGATGGCGACGTGATGAAGGTGCTCCGTCCACGAGGCGCTGTAGATAAGAATATCATCAAAGAAAACGAGCACAAACCGGCGCAAGTAAGGGCGGAGGACATCGTTCATCAGAGCCTGAAAAGTCGTCGGGTGCATTGGAGAGACCAAACGGCATGACCAAGAAGTCGAAGTGGCCGTGATGAGTCCGAAACGCCGTCTTGGCGATATCATCCGGGTGCATGCGCACCTGGTGGTAACCCGACCGGAGATCGAGTTTGGTGAAGAAGCGCGCCCCATGTAGCTCATCCAGGAGCTCATCGACCACCGGAATAGGAAACTTGTCCTTAAGTGTCAGGGCATTGAGGGCGCGGTAGTCGATGCAAAAGCGCCACGTGCCGTCTGACTTGCGGACGAGGAGTACCGGCAATGTGGAGATCCAGATGATGCCCGCGGCGAGCATGAGTGCACACTAGCACTCAAGCTCGTCCTTCTGCAGCTGCGGATAGCGGTATGGCCGGACCGCCACCGGCGCCGAGCCCGGCAGGAGATGAATGCGGTGATCGTACACCCGGGCAGGCGGAAGGCCCCACAGCTCGTCGAAGAGGTCGCTGTGCTGCTGCAGGAGGTGCTCCAAGAGTGGGTGCTCAGCCTCGGTAGTGGTCGTCGCCAGCTGAAGTTGGGGCGTCATCGGTGAGGCGCCCTCCCACCGGACGCGGCGGCCGAGACGCCAGAAGGACATCGTCAAGGCGTCGAAATCCCAAAGGATGGGACCGAGGGTCCGCAAGAAGTCGACACCAAGGATGAAGTCGAAGCAGCCCAAGTCGATGCCTGCACACGTGATGGTGAAGTGCTCGTCGCCGATGGTGATGGGTATGTTTCGCGCGAGCCCATGACACCGGAGACGATCGCCGTTGGCCACCGTGACCCGAAGATGCTCGCCGCCCGTCGGCTGAAGCGCTAAGCGGCGCATGGTAGCCTCGGGCAGGAAGTTATGTGTGGAGCCCGTATCCAAAAGGGCCACCAGGCGCTCGCCGTGTATCATCACTGGCAAGAGCATGGTCCGCTCATCGCGGATGCCGGCAAGCGCATGGAGCGAGACCACGAGTGCTGTCACTGGGGCGGCCGCGGGCGCGGCCTCGGCAGCTGCGGCGTCGAGCCCCTCACCCGAGGCGTCCTCCTCAGTGTAGTCGGCCATCTCCAAGTGGAAGAGTCGCGGGTAGACATGGCCTGACGCGTAGGGCTCATCGTAGTTAAAAGCAAAGCCCCAAGCGCTGACGCTCCAGCTGCTCCGCCTGAGAGAGGCGACGGAAAGGCCACGTCGCAGCCGGGGTGGTAGTCACCGGAGCGGCCGGGGGTGGCCGGGCCGGTGCCGGGGATTGTCGGGCGGCCCGTCGGCCTCCTCGAGCTGGGGCTGCCTGCTGCACGGCCTAGACGCGGCACTCGGAAGGCGTGGGCGTAATACATGGCCGTCTGGAGATCCTGGGGTCCCCGGAGCTCCACGTCCACGCGTATGTGATCCGGGAGTCCACCGACGAAGAGGTCGGCCCGCTGCTGCGCCGTCACACCTGACACGTGGCAAGCCAACGCCCGAAAATGGTCGGCGAAGTCCTGCACCGTGGAGGTGAAGGGAAGGCGGCCTAGCTCTGCCAGGCGGCTCCCGCGGATCGATGGCCTAAAACGAAGGAGGCAGAGCTCGCGGAAGCGCTCCCAAGGGGACATACTGCCCTCGTCCTGCTCGAGGGCGTAGTACCAGGTCTATGCCGTGCCGCGGAGGTGGTAAGAGGCGAGCCAGGTACGCTCCGAGGCAAGGGTGCGCTGCCCGCGAAAGAACTGCTCGCACTGGTTGAGCCAGTTGAGGGGGTCCTCCGTGCCGTCATAAGTGGCGAAGTCCAGTTTGGCAAACTGCGGCGGTGTCTGTGGCGGGGCGCCGTGGCCGATTGCCTCGGAGGTGCGAAGCAGCGAGGACTGGGGCGCCCGATTAGCATGGCCGCGACCCGTGTAGTTCCCCGCCGAGTCGGAGGGATCGCCGTACTGCAGAGTGGGCCGGCCACTGTGACAGGGGTGGCGATGATCCGGTCAGCCAGGCCAGTATTGGGGACGGCGACGGCGGAAAGCGCACTTGCTGGATCGGTACGCCTCCCTGTATGGTAGACCCAGGCCCTGTGCTGGACGGTGGCGGGGCCGGCAGCTGCGGCTGCATCGGCACGGACCCGGGTGGCGTGGGGGGCGCGGAGAAGGCCGGGGCCGGCCACTACGGCCATTGGGGCGCGACCGCGAGCGGCGGCGGGGCCGGCAGCTGCGGCTGCCCGGACCCGGGCGGCGTGGGGGGGGGGGGGGGCGGCGAGGGCCGGGGTCGGCCATTGCGACCACTGGGGCGCGACGACGGGCGGCGGCTGATGCGGCCAGGGGTGATGTAGAGGCCTGATCGGTGCCGCAGTTGCCGAGTACCAGGGCAAGGCGGCTGGCCCGGTCATGGCGGCCGACGGCAAGGGCGGCGGCTGCCCGTAGGGCCCGGCCAGGTAGAGGCGTATGCCCTGGACGGCGATGACGAGATCATTAAGGACTCCGGTGATTTCCGCCGGGGAGTAGACGGCGGCAGGCGGCGCAGTGAGGGGCGGCGACTGGCCGGTGGAGGCCCCCGCGGTGGAGCCGAGCAGGAAGGTCGGCAGCGGCGGTGGGAAGCGCCAGTGGCGTGGTGGTGGACATCGGCGAGGTGGGCAGCGGCGGGGTGGGTGGTGGAGCAGACATGATCGGACCCAAGCTACCTGATACCAAATTGGTAGGAGCTAGGACCCTACCGGGTCTAGGATGGAGGTTGTAGGGGAAGGAGGGTGCTGGACGTGGCGGAGCTCGCGGTCGCCGGCGGCAGGGCGCCGTTGTGCGCGAGGGAGGAGGCGGCGGCGCAAAGAGCAGGAGGCGGCTAGGGTTAGGGTCCTCATGGAAGAGTCTTACAACTAGTATATATAACCACGATGGAAAATAAAATAGATAACTTGCGGGCTAAGCCCCTAACTAAATCTGCCCAGTGGGCCTCCTACGGGCATAAGTCTGCCCGGTCATAACAGACATCTTTTTAAGTTGAGATGAATTTGTGTATCAAATAATTACAAAAAAATGCAGTTACACAGGTAGCTGCATATAATTTCAGAAAGTCACACGCTTGTGGTTCTCGATGTTCTTAGAAAAACCATCAGCGTGTAATAAGTTATATACTATCTGTTAAACTTGTGTTTCAAATTTGTTACTTTTTATTCATGTTACCATACATTCCTACTTGTGATTTTCTGAATTTGAATGAAAATGTGTCTTCTAAAAGTCTACATTTGCATAATCATACTTTTTAGTTTTTTTTGACTGACTTATGCAAAGCATTTTCTAATGTATGTTTATTGCAGGCTAAACGTCCTTCTGCGATAGATTCCTTCAACAAAATCACAGCCAACTGGCAGGGCAAGACGATAGCCCTCTTCTTGGACTACGACGGAACCCTGGCGCCAAAAGTAGATAATCCTGACGAGGCATACATGTCCAGCGAGGTAAGTATAATGAAAAGAAAAATTCTTGCATGTTACTTGATATTTGTAGATCTTTTGATAGGAGCTAGGGTCCTACCAGGCCTGGACCACAGGTTGTAGGGGTGGAAGGTTGGGTGGCGAGAGTGTTAGACCTTTGAACCTGAGCATTGATAGTTGTGGATGACACTAGGAGAGTTGGGACAATATCTTGTTAGATCTTTGAACCTGAGCATTGATAGTTGTGGATGACACTAGGAGAGTTGGGACAATTTTCGTTGGTTTATTTCTCACACAATGCCATGCCAACCTGAGGGGTTGGGGATACATACTTATAGGCTGCTAGCCAGCCAAGCATATGCTGAGATGCTACTAAGATGCTAGTCTAAGATGCTATCCTAACTGCCAGTCCTTATGGTCAGGAACTCTATCCTAACTGCCACAAGGACCATGTGCTGCAGCCCCACAAAGACCCTAGTACACAGACTTATCCAACATTCTCCCCCTAAGTCTTGTACGTCGTCTTGTGGGAGTGTTGAATCATCCCGATCCTGGAGCAAAGCTCAAGGAACTTGACCCTCCCAAGAGGCTTGGTGAGCAGGTCTGCGAGCTGATCCTTGGTGTTGATGTACCTCGCCTTGATGCTCCCTTCTTCCACACAGCTGCGGATGAAGTGATACCTCAGCCGGATGTGCTTGCTCCATTCATGGAACACGGGGTTCTTTGCCAGGGCCAGGGCGGACTTGCTGTCCACCAGGAGCTGCACCGTTCTGGTGTCTTGAACGAGAAGATCACCAAGCAGTCGAGCGAGCCAAAGCGCCTGAGTGCAGGCGGTGGAGGCCGCTATGTACTCAGCCTCACAGCTGGACAGGGCCACCACCTGCTGCTTGACTGATTGCCAGCTCACGAGACACTTGCCGAGGAAGAGGAGGATCCCGCTCGTGCTCTTGCTGGTGTCGATGTCGCCGGCGTGGTCGCTGTCGCTGTACCCGACGAAGTGTGCTGCCCCCGGACACCTAGGGTAGTGGAGGCCGTGGTCGAGGGTCCCTGCTATGTAGCGGATGATCCTCTTCACTGCCTGCTGGTGTTCCGACGTCGGTCGCTCCATGAACCGACTGACATAGCCGACGGAGAATGCTAGGTCCGGCCGTGTGTGGGTGAGGTAGCGAAGGCTCCCCACAAGGCGTCGGTACTCCGTAGCATCCACTTCCTCCGTCGTGCTGTCGCGGCTTAGTTTCAGCCTCTCCTCCATCGGAGTGAGAGCTGGATGGCAACCGGTGAGCCCAGCTAGCTCAACGATGCGCTTGGCGTAGGCGGACTGTCGAAGCGCGATCCCGGAGTGATCCTGGTGCACCTCAATCCCTAGATAGAAGGAGAGGAGCCCCAGATCACTCATCTGGAAGGTGGCCTTCATGTCTTCCTTGAATGCCGCTACCTCTGCATCTTTGGTGCCGGTGATCACCAAGTCGTCAACATAGACGCCCACCAGCAGGGCATTTCCTCCACTGCCCTGTCGGTAGACAGCGACCTCATGCGGGCTTTGCTCGAAGCCCATCTTCTTTAGCGTGGAGTCCAGCTTGGCGTTCCATGCCCTAGGTGCCTGCCGTAGGCCATAGAGGGCCTTGCGCAGGCGGAGTACCTTGCCCTCCTGGCCGGGAATCGCAAAACCTGGTGGCTGATGCACGTAGACTTCCTCCTTCAAGTCACCGTTGAGGAATGCCGACTTGACATCCATGTGATGGACACGCCAGCCCTCCTGGGCAGCCAGCGCAAGGAGGAGTCGCACGGACTCCATCCGTGCCACGGGAGCAAAGGCGTCGTCGAAATCGACTCCTTCCTGCTGCAAGAAGCCTCGGGCCACCAGGCGAGCCTTGTGCTTGATGATGGCGCCGGCTCCATCCCTCTTCAGCTTGAACACCCACTTAAGGGTGATTGCGCGGTGACCACGGGGGAGGTCAGCGAGCTCCCAGGTGCGGTTTTGCTCGACCGCATCCATCTCCAACTGCATCACGGTGCGCCATGCCGCATCTCTCTCGGCCTCTGCAAAGGACCGTGGTTCGCCGTCCTCACACGCGAGTAGATCATCCATCGTGCGATACGGCAGCTGTTCGCCTCCATACCACGCGTCGACCCGCTCCTCGTCGTGAGTGAGCGGGAAAGCGAACTTCATCGGGTTGTGCTCTGCGTGAGCTGGTGCTGATGAAGATGAACCCGGAGTGGCGACCGCCGGGGCTGGAGTATGCGGCGTTGCCAGTTGTGGTGCCCTCGGCGTAGCGGGCACCGCAGTCGATGTAGTTTTGGGGCCGGGGTAGACGTGCCCGGCGGAGAGGAGCTGCTTGCTTCCCCGGCTTCCTTGAAGTGAGCGTACTCGATAATGAAGTCGTCATACGTCGGCGTCGCGCCGTCGTCCACCGCCTTGTCCCATTGCCACCCTCGCCCTTTGTTGAACACAACGTCTCGCGTCGTGCGCACACGCTGTGTCTTTGGGTCGAGGATGCGGTAGGCCTTTGAGCCCTCCGCGTAGCCGATGAAGACTCCCGGAGTGCTCCTGTCGTCGAGCTTGCCAATGTGGCCAAGATCCTTAGCGAACGCAAGACAACCAAAGACCCGCAAATGGGAGACCGCCGGCTTCCGCCCATGCCAGGCCTCATACGGTGTCCTGCCGTCGAGTGCCTTAGTAGGCGAGCGATTGAGGATGTAGACGGCCGTCAGCACCGCCTCTCCCTAGAAAACAGCCGGCATCCCTCGCTGCTTGAGGAGAGCCCGAGCCATCCCCACAACCGTCTGGTTGCGCCGCTCGACGACTCCGTTTTGCTGCGGGCTGTACGGCGCGGAGTAGTGGCGCTGGATGCCCTCATTGGCGCAGTACGACGCGAATTCGCCACCGTTGTCAGTGCGCAACACGCGCAATTTGCGGCCGCTCTCCGCCTCCACACCAGCCTGCGCGCGCCTGATGGCGTTCACCGCTTCTCCCTTGCTGCCGAGAATCATCGCCCACATGTAACGAGAGAGATCGTCGACGAGCAGCAGGAAGTAGCGTCGACCTCCTGGTGTGGCTGGCGTCACCGGGCCGCACAAGTCTCCGTGCACGAGCTCCAGCTTCTCCTTGGCCCGAAAACTCGCCTGTTGGGGAAAGGGGAGTCGTCTCTGCTTCGTCAGTACGCAGATGTCGCAGAACTGTTCCACATGGTCGAGGCATGGCAGGCCTCGTACCATCTCCTTGGCACTTAGACGCTTCAGGGCCTCAAAGTGAAGATGCCCAAAGCGCTCATGCCATTGCCACGCCTCGTCGTCCCGACGGACAGCGAGACAAACCGGTTGTGCCACCTGCACATCAAGGACGTAGAGTCGATTTCCACCTCTGGGTACCTTGGCGAGAAGGTGACCCTGGCGATCCCAGATGCGTAGGACCCCATGCTCAATCAGCACGCGTGAGCCGTTCTCATCCAGCTGTCCCAAGCTGATGATGGAGTTCCTTAGCGCGGGGATGTAGTAGACATCGGTGAGCAGCCGGTGCTCTCCCGTCTTGGTGGTGAAGATGACGGAGCCAACGCCCTTAATTTCCACAGCGGAGGCATCCCCAAACTTGACGGAGCCTCACACATCGGAATCGAGCTCGGCGAAGAATTCCCTTCGACCGGTCATGTGGTGGGTGGCGCCGGTGTCGAGGCACCACCCCGTAGTCTTGTCCTTCCCGGAGGCATCGCCGAGAAGAGCGTGCGCCTTTGGCTCGTCGAGGTGGATGAGAGCTTTTGCGACTGGTGTCGCTGAAGATAGCTCAATGCTTGCATGCGCCATGAACAGAGCCGTCTCCTCCTCCTTCGCCTGTGCGACGTGAGCCTGGCCTTGTCGTGGTTGCCGACACTCATTGGCCCAATGGCCAAACCGGCCACAGTTGTGGCAGCTGTTGTCTTGTGCAGGCTTGGGCTTGCCAGCGGCGCCGTCCTTGGCGCCTCTGCGGGCGTCCCCTTCGGCACGTCCTTGTGCCCTGCCCGGGGGGCCTCTTCGCGTCTTACACTGCTTGCTACGCTTGCGGCCGCCCGTCATGGAAGAAGGCTCCCCCTTCTTCCTGTCACCAAGGCTGGCATCCCACGGCTCCCGAGTTAGGAGCAGCTTCCCGCCGGTGGTGATGGGCCCCGAGGAAGGCTGTGGCTCGTCGGTGTCGACGACCTTGAGGGGACCTATCGCCTCCTCGATTGTCATCGTGGAGAGGTCCAGCAAGGACTCGATCGACCGAGCCATCTGCTTGTACTTCTCGGGGATGCACCGAAAGAGCTTCTCGACAGCTCTCTCCTCGGTGTAGGTGGCATCACCAAACTTCACCAACTTCTGCAGCAGAGTGTTGAGACGGAGAGCAAAGTCATCAACGTCCTCACCTGGCTTGAAAGCCAGGCTCTCCCACTCCTTACGAAGTGCCTGCAGAGTGGACTTCCGAGCACGGTCGCTGCCGATGCGTGCCGCGGCGATGGCGTCCCAAGCTTCCTTGGCAGTCCGCTTGCTGGAAAGCAAGAACTGCATCTCGGGCGGGACTGCGGCGATGAGGGCGTCCAGCGCCCGTCGGTCCTCTTGGTGGTCGACGTTGCTGTCCTGGACTGCCTCCCACATGCGCCGCACCTGGAGCCTGACCTTCATGATCCTGGCCCACTCGACGTAGTTGGTTTTAGTGAGGGTAGGCCACCTAGCACTGGGACCAACATCCCTGACCACAGTCCGGATCTCGTAGAGGCCGTGGTCCTGGTCGTTGCAGCCGCCGTCGCGGTGCACACCTCCACCTGGAGCGCGGGCGTGCTCGGCTGCCCACTGCGCCGTCCGCTCTTGCGCCACTTTGGCGCGATCTGCGTCAGCGCCGTCGTCCGCAGGCGCGGAGCTGTTGGAGCTGCCGGAGCCGCCGCGGAGTGCTTTGGCATCTGCCGTAGCCTCACGTGTTGCGTCCGCTGCTGCTGCTTCTAACTCCGCCCTGGCTGCTTCTACCTCCGCTTTGGCTGCTGCCAGCTCCGCTGCAGCCAGCCTCGACACCCTTGCTGCCGCCGCAGCTGCTGCTACAGCTGCTCGCTCACGCTCCTCAGCCACGGCGCGCTCGGCCTCCTGCCGGCGCCGCATGCTCGAGGTAGCCGTGTGCTGAGAGCGACCTGCAGACATGGCTCGCTGCAGGGGGGCTGTTGCGTGAAGAGGAGGTTGTTGAAGACGAACTGTTGCTCGACAATCCGGAAGGAGGAATGTAACCAGAGGCAGACGGAGCAGCTGCTGCTACCGACTTGGGCTGCTCAGGGTACAAGATAACGAGGCTCTGATACCACTTGTTAGACCTTTGAACCTGAGCATTGATAGTTGTGGATGACACTAGGAGAGTTGGGACAATATCTTGTTAGACCTTTGAACCTGAGCATTGATAGTTGTGGATGACACTAGGAGAGTTGGGACAATTTTCGTTGGTTTATTTCTCACACAATGCCATGCCAACCTGAGGGGTTGGGGATACATACTTATAGGCTGCTAGCCAGCCAAGCATATGCTGAGATGCTACTAAGTTGCCAGTCTAAGATGCTAGTCTAAGATGCTGGTCTAAGATGCTATCCTAACTGCCAGTCCTTATGGTCAGGAACTCTATCCTAACTGCCACAAGGACCATGTGCTGCAACCCCACGAAGACCCTAGTACAAAGACTTATCCAACATAGAGGTTGGGCGCGGCCGGCGGCGCATCGGCGCCGTGATCGCGCGGGAGGAAGGCGGCGGCGGTGAGGGAGAGGCGGCTAGGGTTTAGAGTTCCGGCTCCTAAGGGGAGTCGGGCAATAGTTTATGACTTATTGCTTATTCCAAAAGGTAGCCTTACAACTGTTTATATAATCCTTGCTAATAAAAATAAGATAAGTTGGGCTGAGCCCCTAACTAGACACGCCCATTGGCCTTCTCCGGCTATAAGTGACACCGGTCATAACATCTCTCCCCGCCTGCGCAAACAGCTCGTCCTCGAGCTGGAAGTCTGGAAAGTGTTGGCGGAACTCGTCAAGCTGCTCCCAAGTGGCATCCTCCTCCGGAAGGCCTTGCCACTGGATCAACAAGTGCCACACCCCACGACGTTGCTGGACCTGCAACACCTTCGCCGGTCCTGGAAGAAGGCGCCCGTCGGAGGTCGAAGGGAGCACCGGCATGGTTGCCAGCGGTTCCCCGCGGAAGGGCTTCAGCAACCCCACATGGAAGACGTCATTGATGCGGGCATCGGCCAGAAGCTGAAGACGGTAGGCCACCTTTCCGATGTGTTCCAGCACGGAAAACGGCCCTGCGTAGCGAGGACCCAGCTTGCGCTTCGCGCGCGGGTCGAGGACTGCGTGGAGCGGTGAAGGAGGCGCAGCCACACCCAGTCGCCCACCACAAACTCCACCTCGTGGTGGTGGGCATCGTAGTAGTGCTTGGACAGCTGCTGGGCCTGGAGAAGTCATTGGCGCACCTCCGCAAGCATCTCATCCCTGTTGCGAAGGTCGCCAGCCGCCTCCGCCCTAGCCATCTCGGGGTCAACCGGTAGGATGGGCGGGGGCGGTCGGCCATAGACCACCTCAAAAGGCATGGCGTGCAGGGCAGAGTGGTATGAAGTGTTGTAGCAGTACTCCGCCCACGCGAGCCAGTCCACCCAAGCACGGGGACGATCACTTGTAACACAACGCAAATACATGGCAATCACCTTGTTGACCACCTCAAATTGACCGTCCGTCTGGAATGGAAGGCCGTACTCAGGCACAGCTTCACGCCCGCCATCCGAAAGAGATCGCGCCAGACATGCCCAGTGAACACCGGGTCCCGGTCGCTGACGATCGAAGAGGGGAACCCGTGGAGGCGGACGATGCCGTCGAAGAAGGCACATGCCACGGAGGCGGCAGTGTAGGGATGGCCGAGCGCGATGAAGTGCGCGTACTTGAAGCGGTCGACCACCGTAAGGATGACAGACTTGCCGCCCACCTTGGGAAGGCCCTCGATGAAGTCCATGAAGATGTCGGCCCAAACCTGAGAGGGAACCTCTAGGGGCTGTAGCAGCTCGGCCGGTCGCAGCGTCTCCGTCTTGTTGCGCTGGCACGTCAGGCAAGACCGCACCCAATCTCGTACCAGGGCCTAGTCACCGAGGATGTAGAAATCGGCGCGGAGACGGTGGAGGGTCTTCTGCACGCCCTCGTGGCCGGCTGAGTGTGCCAGCAGCAGGACCTGGTGACGGAGGTCGCCGTGATCCGACATGAAAAGTCGATGCCCATGCAGGAGCAAGCCATCCGCCAAGCGTCATGGCTCCTCCAGGTCGCCAGCGTCGGGGCGCTGCTGAAGGAGTTGAGCGTCCGTAGCGTCCGCGGTGGTCCTGCGGATGTCGTCAATGAGGGCGAAGGAGGGCCGCGAGCGGATGCAGAGGGCCGCGCCCGCGGGGTCGATGGCGTCCGAGTCGGGGTCGGCGTCGCGGCGCGACAGGGCATCAGCCACGGTGTTGAGGCGGCCCGGACGATACTCGATGGTGAAGTCAAAGCCAAAGAGCTTGCTGATCCACTGATGCTGCGGCACGGTGGAGAGCATCTGTCCAATAAGAACTTGAGGCTGTAGTGATCCCTGCGAATACGGAACGGCCTCCGCCAGAGTTACGGCCGTCAATGGCGCACGACTGCACCAAGCCAATGAGCTCCCTCTCATAGGCCGCGAGCTTATGATGGCGCGCGACGAAGGGCCTGCTGAAGAACGCAAGCGGCCCGTCGCCCTGATGAAGGACGACGCCAAACCCAACGCCTGAGGCATCACCGCCCACCATGAACGGCTTGTCGAAGTTAGGCATCTGGAGGACTGGGCCCGTAGTGAGGGCCTGCTCGAGGCTCTTGAACGCCTCGGTCGCCTCAGCATCCCAGGCGAAGGCATCGCGGCGCAAAGTCGCGTGAGCGGGGACGCGATGAGGCCGAACTCCCCGATGAATTTCCGGTAGTACCCCGCGAGGCCCAGGAAGCCTCGTAGGGCCCGCGGCGAGTGTGGCATCAGCCAGGCCGCAACAACCGCCACCTTGTCGGCGTCCATGGCGACCGAAGGCGTGCGAACGAGCACTTCGAGCGCTTGAGGTGAAGATGGTGCGCTCGAAGCTCGTGGAAGACGATGGCGACATGCTGAAGGTGCTCCGCCCACGAGGCACTGTAGATAAGAATGTCATCAAAGAAAACGAGCACAAACCGACACAAGTAGGGGTGGAGAACATCGTTCATCAAGGCCTGAAAGGTCGCTGGTGCGTTGGATAGACCAAAGGGCATCACCAAGAACTTGAAGTGGTCGTGATGAGTCCGAAACGCCGTCTTCGCGATATCGTCCGGGTGCATCCGCACCTGGTGGTAGCCTGAACGGAGGTCGAGCTTGGTGAAGAAGCGTGCCCCATGTAGCTCGTCCAGGAGGTCGTTGACAACTGGAATGGGAATTTTGTCCTTGAGCGTCTGTGCGTTAAGAGCACGGTAGTAGCGTCTGTGCGTTAAGAGCACGGTAGTCGATGCAGAAACGCCACGTGCCGTCCGCCTTGCGGAAGAGGACCGCCGGCGCCGAAAATGGCGAGGTAGAGATCCGGATGATGCCCAAGGCTAGCATGACCGCGCACTGCCGCTCCAGCTCGTCCTTCTGCAGCTGGGGGTAGCGGTAGGGGCGCGCCGCAATAGGGGTTGTGCCCGGCAGTAGGTGAATGCGGTGGTCGTACGCCCTGGCTGGCAGAAGGCCCTGTGGCTTGTCAAAGAGGTCGCGGTGTTGCTGCAAGAGATGGTCCAACAGGGGGTGCTCGGGCCTTGCAGCAGTCGCCATCAGCTGCAGATGCGGCGTCGCTGGTGAGGCGCCACCCACGCCCTCCCACCGGACGCGGTGGCCCAGGCGCCAGAAGGTCATCGTCATGGCGTCGAAGTCCCAGAGGATGGGACCCAGGGTCTGCAAGAAGTCAACACCGAGGATGAAGTCGAAGTAGCCCAAGTCGATGCCGGCGCACGTGATGGTGAAGTGCTCGTCGCCGATGGTGACGGGGACGTTCCACGCAATCCCATGACACCGGAGGCGGTCGTCGTTAGCCACGGTGACCCGGAGTTGCTCCCCGCCCGTCGCTGAAGCGCCAAGCGGCGCATGGTCGACTCGGGCAGGAAGTTATGGGTGGAGCCCGTATCCAGGAGGGCCATGAGGCGCTCGCCGTGGATCATCACCGGCAGGAGCATAGTCTGCTCTGCTCGTATACCCGGGAGGGCATGGAGGGATACAATGAGAGCCGTCACCGAAGCGGGCGCCAATGCGACCTCTGCGGTAACTGGGGCGGGCAAGTCGTGGAGCCCGTCGGCAGCAGTGTCCTCCTCGATGTAGTCGGCCGCCTCCAAGTAGAAGAGCCGTGGGCAGACGTGGCCCGACACGTAGGGCTCGTCGCAGTTATAGCATAACCCCTGGCGACGGCGCTCGAGCTGCTCGGCCGGGGTGAGCCGGTGGAAGGGCCGCGTCGCGGCCAAAGTGGTGGTCGCTGCAGAGGCCGGAGGCGGACGCCCCGGCACGCGTGGTGTCAGGGGCAGTCTGGCGGCCTGTCGGGCACCCCGAGACGGCGACGCCTACTGCAAGTCCTGCGCGCGACGCTCAAAGGCGCGGGCATAATACATGGCCGTCTGGAGGTCCTGAGGTCCCCGCAGCTCAACGTCCACGCGGATATGATCCGGCAGACCGCCCACGAAGAGCACAGCCTGCTGGCGAGCCATCACACCGGGCGCGTGGCACGCCAGGGCCTGGAAGCGGTCGATGAAGTCCTGCACCGTGGAGGTGAAGGGTAGGCGGCCCAGCTCCGCCAGCCGGCTCCCGTGTATCGGTGGCCTGAAGCGTAGGAGGCAGAGCTCGCGGAAACGCTCCCATGGGGGCATGCCGCCCTCGTCCTGCTCGAGAGCGTAATACCAAGTCTGTGCGGCGCCTCGGAGGTGATACGAAGCGAGCCAGGTGCGGTCCGACGCGAGCGTGCGCTGCCCCCGGAAAAACTGGTCACATTGATTAAGCCAGCTCAAGGGGTCCTCTATGCCGTCATAGGTGGCGAAGTCGAGCTTGGCGAAGCGCGGCGGCGTGTGGTTATGGCCGTCGTGGGGGTACACCTCGTCAGCGCAGAGCAGCAAGGAGGGCGGCGCCGGGTCGGTGGTCATGCCCCCCCCCCCCCGTGGAACGGAGGCCCGTCGAGGCCAGCGTAAGGGCCGGTGGAGCTGGAGGGCCCGCCGTACTGTGGGGGTGGCGCCGGCGGTGACTACACGTGCGGCGGCCCTGAAGCCATCATGTAGACCGGCTGTGACGACCCGGCCAACCAGGCCGGTAACGGGGACGACGAGGGTGGAAACCTGACTTGGTGAATCGGGACCCCCGCCGGCGCAGTAAGGGCCGGCCCGGAGCTGGTAGGTGGTGGTGGCGGCTCCTGCAGCGGCCCAACGGACGCGGCAGAGGCCGCCAGGGGCGGCGGCTGCCACGGTAGCCACGACGGCGTGGTGGCGGCGCGGCCGGTTGCGGCCCGTAGGACCCGGCCAGGAACAGCCGGATACCCTGGACCGCCTGGGTGAGATCCCGCGGCGCCTCGGTCACCTCCTCCAGTGTGAGGACAGCGGGGGCGGGCGCGACGAAGGAGCCCGGCGCGGGCAGGAGCGGGGCGACAGCCGTGGTGGTCACCGGGGGCGACGAGGTGGTCGGCAGCGGGAGGGACGGGGTGGGCTGCGGCATAGACATGATCGAACCAGAGCTACCTGATACCAGATTGATAGGAGCTAGGGTCCTACTAGGCCTGGACCGCAGGTTGTAGGGGTGGAAGGTTGGGTGGCGAGAGGTTAGCGCGGCCGGGGGCGCGTCGGCGCCGTGATCGCGCGGGAGGAAGGCGGCGGCGGTGAGGGAGAGGTGGCTAGGGTTTAGAGTTCCGGCTCCTAGGGGGAGCCGGGCAATAGTTTATGACTTATTGTTTAATTCCAAAAGGTAGCCTTACAACTGTTTATATAATCCTTGCTAATAACAATAAGATAATGTTGGGCTAAGCCCCTAACTAGACGCGCCCATTGGGCCTTCTCCGGCTATAAGTGACGCTGGTCATAACATCTTTCTTATCCCTGATCCATATAATCAGATGCGCGAAGTTGTTCAAGAACTTGCCTCCTTGTGCGCCACTTCAGTCGTCAGTGGAAGGGCCCGCGATAAGGTATTACCGACTAATGGGTATCTTAATTTGGATGCTCTATACATTTGTAATTAGCGACTCACTTGTTTTGCTATTCATCTGCAGGCGGAAAGTTTCGTAATGATCGAAAACCTGCACTATGCAGGGAGCCACGGAGCAGAAATCAAACTCGTAAGCCATTATTAAATTTAGCAATGCCTATATGTAGTTTATTCTTTCTCTTTGACGCGCTCTAAATATTTAATCTGCAGATTGACGAAACAGAAGCCTACGAACCTGCCCGCAAGTACGTGCCTGTTATAAATCAGGTATAAAATACAACGAGCCATGATCCTACCTTGTTTAGGGCGTAGGTTGTAGGGGAAGGAGGGGGCTGGGCGTGGTGCTGCTCGCGGTTGCCGGCGGCAGGGCGCCGTCGTGCGAGGGAGAGGAGGCGGCGGCTGCGCAAAAGGCGGCTAGGGTTAGGTCTCCCGGCTCCCTTCGGGAAGCCGAGCAAATAATGATTGCTTCTTGCTTGATTAGATTGATATATCTCCTCTCCTTAAATAGAGAGGTTTACTTGACTCCTAAGCAAACGATCCTAATAATGATAAGATAATTGGGCTAAGCCCCTAATAACGATAAGATAACTTGGGTCACACCCCACTGGGCTAAGCCCCTAACATGCCGGTCATAACACTTCTCCCCGCCTGCACAAACAGCTCGTCCTCGAGCTGTAAGGTGGGGAAGCGCTTGCTGAACTCCTCAAGTTGATCAACCAGCGTCAAACACCTTCGCGACAGCTGGGGCGGCCAGGTCGGCGGCGACGGCGTCCTCCTCAATGTAGTCTGCAACCTCCAGATAGAAGAGTCGTGGGCAGACATGGCCGGGCGTGTAGGGCTCGTCGCAGTTGAAGCACAACCCTTGGCGGCGACACTCGAGTAGCTCGGGCGAGGTGAGCCGGCGGAACGGGCGCGCCGCGGTCGCGGCGAGGGTTGCCGTGGAAGCCTGAGCAGGCTGGCCCTTCGCGGGAACATCCGGCCAGGGTAACGGCCCAGCGGCCTGGGACGGTGATGCCTGCTGGATGGCCACCGCGCGGCGCTCGAACGCGCGGGCGTAGTACATGGCCGTCTAGAGATCCTGGGGTCCCCGAAGCTCCACGTCCACGCGGATGTGATCCGGAAGTCCACCGACGAAGAGGTCGGCCCGCTGTTGTGCCATCACGCCCGACGCGTGGCATGCCAAGGCCTGGAAACGGTCAGCGAAGTCCTGAACCATGGAGGTGAAGGGAAGGCGGCCTAGCTCTGCCAGGCGGCTCCCGCGGATCGGTGGCCCAAAACGAAGGAGGCAGAACTCGCGAAAGCGCTCCCAAGGGGGCATGCTGCCCTCGTCCTGCTCGAGGGCGTAGTACCAGGTCTGTGCCGCGCCGCGGAGGTGGTAAGAGGCGAGCCAGGTACGTTCCGAGGCGAGGGTGCGCTACCCGTGAAAGAACTCCTCGCACTGGTTGAGCCAGTTGAGGGGGTCCTCCATGCCGTCATAAGTGGCGAAGTCCAGTTTGGCAAACCGCGGCGGTGTCTGAGTCGGAGTGTCATGGCCGGCTGGCTCGGAGGTGCGAATCAGCAATGATTGGGGCGCCCGGTCAGTATGGCCGTGGCCCGTGGAGTGCCCCGCCGAGCCGGAGGGATCGCCGCACTGTAGAGTGGGTGCCGGCGGGTCTCCAGCCGACGTGTAGACGGGTGGCGGTGATGATCCGGTCAGCCAGGCCGGTATTGGGGATGGCGACGGCGGGAAGCGCACTTGTTGGATCGGTACGCCTCCATGCGAGGGTGACCCGGGCCCCGTGTTGGGCGGTGGTGGGGCCGGCAGCTGCCGCTGCGGCGGCACGGACCCGGGTGGCGTGGGGGGCGCCGCGAGGGCCGGGGCCGACCACTGTGGCCATTGAGGCGCGGTAGCGGGCGGCGGTGGGGCCGGCAGCTGGGGCTGTGGCTGCCCGGACCCGGGAGGCGTCGGGGGCGCGATGATCACCGGAGCCGGCCATTGCGGCCAGTGGGGGCGACGGCGGGCGGAGGCTGACCGGGCCAGTGGTGGTGTAGAGGCCCGATCGGCCCCGTGGTGGCCGCGTACCAGGGCAGGGCGACTGGCCCGGTCGCGGCGGCCGGCTGCAAGGGGGGGGGTTGCCCGTAGGGCCCGGCCAGGTAGAGGTATATGCCCTGGACGGCGATGACGAGGTCGTTGAGGATCCCGGTCATCTCCGCCAATGAGTAGACGGCGACGGGCGGCGCGGTGGAGGGCGGCGGTGTCTGGCCGGTGGAGGCGCCGGCGGCGGAGTCCAGCGGCGCGGTGGGGAGAGCCAGCGGCACGGTGGAGAGAGGTAGCGACGTGGTGGTGACGGGCAGCGGCGCGGTCGTGACGGGCAGTGACGGGTTGGGTGGTGGTGCAGACATGATCGGAACCGAGCTACCTGATACCAAATTGGTAGGAGCTATGATCCTACCTTGTCTAGGGCGTAGGTTGTAGGGGAAGGAGGGGGCTGGGCGTGGTGCTGCTCGCGGTCGCCGGCGGCAGGGCGCCGTCGTGCGAGGGAGAGGAGGCGGCGGCTGCGCAAGAGGCGGCTAGGGTTAGGTCTCCCGGCTCCCTTCGGGAAGCCGAGCAAATAATGATTGCTTCTTGCTTGATTAGATTGATACATCTCCTCTCCTTAAATAGAGAGGTTTACTTGA
Organism: Triticum urartu; assembly: GCF_003073215.2. Classification (NCBI taxonomy): domain Eukaryota; kingdom Viridiplantae; phylum Streptophyta; class Magnoliopsida; order Poales; family Poaceae; genus Triticum; species Triticum urartu. Next base: position 50,572,746 of record NC_053024.1, read on the forward strand.
CTCCTAAGCAAACGATCCTAATAATGATAATTCAATTTCATTACATCAATTTCATTACATTCCAGAAATGCTAATGCATTACTTGCATGACAGGCAAGAGAGCGTTTGGAGGAGGCTATCAAAGAAATAAAGGGTGCAAGCATTGAACATAAGAAATTCGGGATTTCCGTGCACTACCGGTGTGTTGAGGAGGAGGTATAACTAAAGCTAAAGCTTCATTGTTTTTGCCTCTTGTTATGTGGGGTCAGACTTATAGCCGTAGGGCCCACAACAGTACAGCAAAGGAACGACCATAGGAGGAGTGAGTAGCAGGGAGACTGTTTCCTGTTTGTCAGATCCAAAATCTTAAGGACATCATGTAGAGGTCTGCAGATTTTGCCATAATCTTTAGCAAATCGTCTGTAATACCCTGTGAGGTCCAAAAATCCTGAGTTTAGTGACATTGTCAGGTTCTTTCCAGTTTAACACCTCTTGGATCTTGCTAGGGTCAGTAGAAACTCCTTGCTCAGAAATGACATGGCCCAAGTAAGAGACTTGTGAAACAGCAAAGGAGCATTTGGACAGTTTAACAGAGAGCTGGTGTTCCTGCAGAATTTCAGAGCTTGGTCTAAGTGCTCAATGTGTTCTTCTATTGATTGACTGAATATCAGAATGTCATCAATGAAAACCAAGATGAATTTCCTCAAGTATTTCCCAAATATCCAGTTCATGAGGTTTTGAAAAGTAGCTGGAGCATTTGTCAACCCAAAAGGCATCACTGTGTATTCATAGTGGCCTAAGTGAGTTTTAAAAGCTGTCTTAGGAATATCATCAGTAGCCATTCTGATCTGGAAAGCTTTGCTCCATATAGTCTTAGCAAAAGTTTTCACAAAGTTATTAAAAGCTTTCTGGTGGTGAGGGACTTTGTATGGTCTCAGGTATGGAGGTTGTGCTCCTGGTTTAAGAGGAATTTGATGATCACAATCTCTTGAAGGAGGAAGGACTGTGGATTCAGTAAATACTGCCTTACACTTTTCCAGTAAGGGAGCAAGTTCAGCAGGAACTGCTGGTGCTGTCTGTAGTGTTTCAGTGTCGAATGTATCCCATTACACCCTTTTGTAGCATCTTGTCCAGTTTGAGAGCAGAGATAATACACTTCTCCTTTGGAACAGTGTGATCAAATAATGTAACAGGAGACCCATTCTTAGTGACAGTCAGTATTCTTTCCACCAGATCCAAACAAATAGGACTGTAGCTGTAAATCCAATCTGCTCCTAGGATGATGTCATAGCTGCCCAGGTCTAGTAGCTCGAAGGAACTAGAAAAAGGACTTGTCCTGTATAGAGAAATTTCTGTGAGGTACTATACTGTTGGAGATTAGTTGAGCACCTCCAGCTACTGTAACTTTCTTTGGTGACATAGCTTTCTGGTGGCAATTACTTTTAACTGCAAATGTATTGCTCATGAAAGTATCAGATGATCCACTGTCCACTAGGGCAACAGCCTGTTTGCCATCAATCATTAGCAGAAGGGAAAATGTGCTAGGACCAGTAGTTCCCTCTGCTGCATGGCAAGAAATATACATGGCCTGTTTTGTTTGTTCCTGTTCAGGGGTATTAGGGGCTGTATGAAAGGTTTGCTCAGGTGACTGCACTTCTTCCAGGGAAGTATCAGTGTCACTGTCATCTTCCACTTCTTGTAGAATATGGAGGGTTTTCCCAAATTCTGCATTTATGTTGTCTGGACCAAGGTTCTCTGCAATACCGGCAGGCCCTAGCATTTGGTAGGGGATTGTTCACTTTATCTTGTTGAACTTGCTGTGGGAGAGGAGCCAAGGGAAAATTATTTCTGAAGGGCTGATTGTATTGTCCTCTTGGCCTAAATTGATTTGTGGTTAGAGTTCTTTTGGCAGCAGCTGCTTTTTCATATATCTTTGAGTACCAATAGGCTTCTATCATTCCAGTAGGTTTTTGCCCACAGACATCATGTTTAATATCTCCTTTAAGGCGTGAGTAGCAGGGAGACTGTTTACCAAAGCCTTTACTTTGAGTCAGAATCAAATTAGTTAAAAGATTGCAGAGTCAGTTTAGGTAAAGAGATAAAGAGTCCAGATTGTAATCAGTTTAGTTTTGCCTTGATGGCCAAGTTAGTTCACCTATAAGAAAGGACTTGATCACGATGAATAAGCATGGATTTCGAGTTCTTCCACCTCTTTGCTATATTGAAATAATTTTCCTAACGTTCGTTTTTTTATTTTGCAGGAACAGGAACTGGTTAAGAAGCTTGCCAAGCAAACCATTAAAGGTTTCTCTGAGCTCACAGTAACTAAGGGTGACAAGGTAAGTAGATTTGGTTGGACATCAATCAAGTTTAAATGTTTTGATTGTCAAGCTTCATGCACTAGCTAATGCAACCAAAATTTTGAACTAATGGAAATGGCTAGGCAATCCACATGTACACTTCAATACCCCCTCTCATGTATGACGCGGGAAGTCAACACATGAATAGACTCAGAGGTATGGCTCAAGAGGCCTAAACGTGGACACAGAGCGGGGCAACATCAATTTTTGGATAAACTGCGAAAGTCAAGACTTGAACTCAAGACCCTGATACCATGTCAAGCTTGAGTGCAAGTCCTGGCTTTCGCAATTTATCTAAAAATTGCTGCTTCCTCACTCTGTGTCCACGTATAGGCCTCTAAGTCTATTCACGTGTTGACTTCCCGCGTCACACGCGAGGGTGGTGTTGAAGTGCATATGTGGATTGCCTAGCCCTTTCCACCAGTTCGGACTTTTGGTTGCGTTGGCTAGTGCATGAAGGTTAACTTTGATCATATTCATTACATTTACACTTGTATGCAATTATATAGGTTGTTGAAGTTCGTCCTAAGGCTGAATTCAACAAGGGGTTTGCAGTCAAGTATATACTCGAGCAGCTAGCCCGCAAAAACAACTGGGACAGTTCTCAGGTGGTCGCTATCTTTATCGGTGACGATAAGACAGATGAAGATGCATTCAAGGTAATATCATCTAAACGCGGAAACCCAATCTTGTTAAATCATTATTTAAATAATCTCTCCACTTTTTTTGCGATTAGGTGCTTTGGAAACGAGTTGGCGGACTGGGGATCCTTGTCAACAAGAAACGCAAGTGGACCAAAGCCTCGTATTCCCTTGAAGACCCGGCTCAGGTAATGTATTCAACCTCAAATGCATTGCATTGTGTAGTCTTGTTAGTTGTACCCAGTAAAATAACTACTAATATTTTAACTTTGATTCAGGTGCAAAAATTTCTTCAAATGCTCCTGAGCTGGAAGAAGAAGGCAGAGGCTGAAGTTTGAGCACAGCTTTGATACATGTCATTCGGTTGTTAACTTGTTATATAAAACTTCTGAATAACAAGTACTAGTTTATGTTCCAAGCAAGTTGGGTAGAGGCTAGAGATGCAACCCAACAGAAAACCGTGAGAACCTAAACGAGAAGCGAGAAAGCACTAGTAAATAAAATAAAGCCCTTTTGTGTGTAATAAGTACATAATTGAGTTGGATCTGTGTGGATTCTTTGTTTCTCCACACATGGCAAGTTACTTATCCGTCCGATATCTAAAGCCCTTTGGCTTTGCCTATAGGACAGTTGTGCTCTTTTTTGTGTGACAATTTTTCTGCTCTCCTAAGATAAGAAGCAATGCAATGTGCTAAATCGCTAAAGAAGTTATCAAATAAATCCTGCAAATATTTCTGAATTTGGTTCAGAATGCCCTCTCTTTGGGGAAGTTACAAAAAAAAATACAGTATGCAGTGCAATGCATGTGCCGCGCCAGAGTGAAGGGGACTAAGCGAGAAGGGAGGGAAAAAGGAGGAGAGCGAGCGTCACCTATCGGCCGGAAGTAGCTGAGGCCAGCCGCCGGGCGCGGGCGTGGCACTCCCTCCTGGCGCCCCCCGGTCGGGTGGGGTGGCCCTCCCTCGGAGCAGAGAGAGACAGTGGGGCGGGGATGTCCTCCGAGGGAGGACTAGTCCCAGTCTCGCCGCCTCCGCTGGCCGCCGAGCCGCCGACCGAACCCCAGTCTCGTCGCCTCCGCCGGCCGCCGCGCCGCCGACCGAACCACACACTCGCCTGTCCGGTCGCGGCACCCACCACATTGGGCCCATTCCCCCCCCCCCCCCCCCCCCCCCTCTCTCTGTTTCCCAAAATCGGAGGGGAGTGGACCTTTGTCTGTCCAGCGTGGCAAAAACAAACCCCCGTAGCCAAACCGGGTTGCCGCCGGCCGGCTCACTTCTCTTAGTCCGCCGGCGGCGATGGCTGGCTATTCTGCGGCAGCTCCTCTTCGTCACACGCGTCCCTCTCGCTCGGCACGCGCGTGGATGGTACTCCGCCGCGGTTCAGGACAAGGAACGCCCCTATTTGCTTGCTACTTTTAGATCTATAACCATGGTACTACCGTCAGCTGCCACATATCATTCGTCTTATTTTGGAATTTCTTACTTGCCCCATTGACGTACTCTCAAAAAAAAAACCACCGGATTTCACAACCATCTCACTTTGTTTTTCTTTTGACAGAAATATGCAGACATCAATTATTCAGGTAAGAGATTCAAGAAAGTTAATCTAAATATGTGTGGAATATCAGCATTTTTGCGGATCCAGTCCATTTCCACGAGTGCTAGTAGTTGTTTTACAGTGTTGTGGAGGTGGAGAGGCCTAGCACAAATTCCACCTCTCCTTCAAGCCCACGCCGTCGCATGCCTCTTAATAAATAGTATGTCTCAGTTGTAAGCCTCTGAAACTGCATCCAATCCTATTTTTCTTGAACTTGCATATAGTTATTTCTTATTTATGATAATGTTTGATGTTGTCTTATTATTCTGGGTCGGCGTGTTTTGCACTGTAGCTAGATAGATGTCATTGGAACCAAAACAACAGAGCAATAGAAACTACAAGTCACATGCCGCTTCCAGGCCATAGCAATTCACACCTCATACTTTTTTTTGAGCTGGGAACACACGTTCCAATTTACTTAACCACGCGTTGTCGCTGGCAACCAAGTCAACAACACAGTCCGGGACCTGCTCCATCCACCAGGAGTTAGGCACGCCCGCCCTGAATCCGAAAGCAGCCAGGCTATGGGCAACCCTATTACAGGAACGTTTACAAAAAGTGAAATCAAAGGCGTCGAAGGACGCACAGCAGATGCTTCGAACTTCTCGTAGCAGGACTCCAATGGAGGACTTGTCATACTCGCCTGTCTTCAGAGCATTAACCAGCTGCAACGAATCTGACTCAAAAATAACCCGATGGATGCCCAGTTCGCTAGCAGCTTCAATGGCCTTGATGCATGCAGTAGCTTCTGCCTGGAGTGGTGAGGCAAGGAACTCAAGTTTTCCAGCACAAGCAAAGATAACCTCACCATGGTCCGAGCGGGCAACACAGCCCCAAGCCCCGTGCCCCACAGCCACGTGAAAAGCTACATCAAAATTGATTTTAATGAATCCCTCCTCTGGTCTGCTCCAAGATGCCGGGTCTGGTGCTACCTGCACGCCAGCCTTGCTTCCTAGTGCTGCAAGATCAGTCACAAGCTTCCTGACAGTAAAACAGATTTCCTCGCATGTATGAGTCCTTTCCCCTGCATTAGTTTTATTTCGAACATTCCACCACTCCCACAACATGGTGAGCGCTAGCTCACGTCGTTCACTCTCTAGAGCCCACAATTGGTCAAACATTGCCATGGGATTGTTTGACTGGAGGAGGTTCAACTTGATGTCCTCAATCAGTAAGGCTCTCCAGACTTGTTTTACTTGTTTGCATTTAAGGAAAAGATGTCCGCCATCCTCGTCAAGACGCATGCACATCGGGCACCTAGTATCCAGCTCAACATGCTTGCATTTAATATTCATCCTCACAGGCAAGCTATTATACGCAAGTCTCCAAAGAAACATACAGATTTTTGGAGGGAGGTTTAAGTTCCAAATCCTGTTCCACTTCTACGCATCCGCGGGTGCCGGTGCCGAGGGGCTCGCATCTCTGTTTTTCTTTGTCTCCCTGAGCTTGATCCCCAAGTGGTAGGCAGACTTAACAGAGAACACTCCTTTTGGGTCAAAAATGCCAACTTGGTCATCCATTCCATGCTTCACTGGGATTGCCAATATCTCCTTTGCATCCTCCTGGCAGAACAGCTCCTTGACTAGTTCTTCATCCCAATTTTCAGTGACTGGATCCATTAGATCGCTAGCTCGATCAATCAGCACGCTGCCCCGACGAGTTCGCGGCCTCCTCGTCTCTCCCCTCGGAATCCACGGATAGTCCCAGATTTTAACATTCTCACCAGACCCAATCCTCCAAACAATACCTTCCTTCAGCAGCTCGATCCCCTTTAATATGCTGCGCCATGTATAGGACATCTCTGTCTTTGCCACAACATCAAGTACCGAGCATTCTGGGTAGTAGCGAGCCTTCAGGATTTGTGCACAAAGCGTATCCGGCTCCTGCAGGAGACGCCAACCTTGTCGTGCTAACATCGCGAGGTTAAAGATGTGCAGCTCTCGGAAGCCCAAGCCGCCCTCCTTCTTGGATTTCGTAAGTTTATCCCAACCTATCCAATGGCACTTGTCCATCTTGTCTTGCTAGCTCCACCAATATCGATTAATTAGGGTACCAATTTCCTCACATAGCTTCTTTGTTAGATCAAAGCATGACATCGCGAATGTAGGGATTGCCTGGGCTATCGATTTTACCAAGGTTTCTTTGCCCGGTTTAGATAGTAACCTCTCGATCCAGCCCTGCATTCTCTGCCATATCATTTGCTTGATGTATTCAAATTCCTTACTTGGGGCAGCACCAATGTGAACTAGTAACCCCAAATATCTTTTACAGCGCGACTCGTGGGGGATACCGAGGATATGTAGGACCTCACTTTTAACTGCTGATGTTGTGCCCTTGCTGAAGGTTGCCGAGGACTTATTCTTGTTTATCATTTGACCTGATTGGGATTCGTATAAAGTCAAGATAGACTACAGTCTAGCTGCACCTTGAGCAGTTGCCTTCATCACTATAAGGGAATCATCCGCAAAGAAGAGATGGTTTATCTTTGGCGCCCCATTACAGATTTGGATGCCCTGAATAATATCATCTTCCTCCGCTTGTCGCAGCAGCGCTGAGAAGCCTTCAGCACACATGATGAACAGATATGGGGACCAAGGATCCCCTTGGCGCAGCCCTCTCTCTGGCACGAATAGATCGGTGAGGTTTCTATTCACTTTCACTATTTTACCGATCTAACACACTTCATAATAGTGCCAATCCACACCTCTCCAAACCCCATCTTGCGCATCATGCACTCCAGGAATTCCCACTCAACACGGTCATATGCTTTGCTCATGTCAAGCTTGACTGCCACAAACCCATCACGCCCCCCTTCCTCTTATGCATCAAGTGGTTGATCTCATAAGCCAACAACACATTATCAGTAATCAACCTTCCCGGTACAAAGGCTGATTGGGTCGGTGAGATAATCTTCGGGAGCATTTCCTTCAGTCTATTTGCTAGGACCTTGGAGATCATCTTGTACAGAACGTTGCAAAGACTGATCGGTCTGAACTCCGTTATCCTCTCAGGATTATTCTTCTTTGGTATTAATACGATGGTGGTTTCATTCCAGGACTCGGGCATAGGATTACCATTAAGCACCCCAACACCTCTTCTTGCACCTTCATTCCCACCAACTCCCAGAACTTCTTATAAAACACAGTAGGCATACCGTCCGGTCCTGGTGCTTTCAGGTCACCAATTGACTCAAGAGCTTTTTTTACCTCCTTTCCTGAATAAGGCCTGATGAGCCGCGCATTCATCTCAGGGGTGACCATGGTGGGAACCCTTGATAAGAGATCATTTGTGAGAATACCTGCAGAGGATGTGAACAAACTTTTGTAGTGGTTAGCTATATAATTCCCTAACGCCTCCTCTCCCTCCACTACACTCCCATCCTCCTTCCGCAGCCTTGTGATTATGTTTTTCCTTCTCCTCTCTGACGCATAGGCTTGAAAGAACTTTGTGTTACGGTCTCCCTTCGTCAACCAATTAGCATGTGCACGCTGTCTCCAATACAGTTATATTGATCTTCTAGTCTACTCAACTTGTATCACAGCAAATGCTCTCGGTTTACATGGTACTGGCTCAAAGGACTCCTCCGACACCTCTCCAGATCCCTCCTAGCATTCCTTATACGACCCTTCAACTCCCCCAGCACCTCCCTATCCCATCTTGACAGCTCGGTCCCCACCCGCCTTAACCCTTCCATCATTGTTCGTCCTCCCTCCTGAAAAGCACTATTCCATGCCTCCTCTACAACCTTCCCACACATTCTTCCTCTTGCAACCAGCGGGCTTCGAACCGGAATACATTTGGGCCTGCCATATGTTCATACCGATCAGACATACCATTCAGCTCTGCGATTATAGGCCGATGATCAGAGTGTCTTGGGTCCCCATTTATAATTTTGTGCAAAGGAAAGAGACCACGCCAACCCGCATTTGCTACTGCTCGATCCAGCCGCTCCCTAGTATACCCCTCCAGTGAGTGCCAATTGTTCCGCCACATGAACGGGTCCCCAACAAAGCCCAAATCCTCAAGACCACAACCCTCCAAGGTGTTCTGAAAAGCATCCATACAAGGCTGGGCCCGAGCCGGTCCTCCCTCCTTCTCATTTGCGAACAAGATCTCATTAAAGTCTCCTTCTACTTAACAAACGAACGGCCGTATCTTTGCAACCGCAACTCCGATTCAGGTGATTCAAAAGCCCACGTTCTCTGTTCGTCGAGTCCATTCCGTTGGTATCATTTTCATGATGTTGTAACATTCTAAAAATGACCATTTTCCCCCTGCCCTATATTCAACTCCTCCGAGAGAGAACCTTTCCGGCAAATCTTTCCGCGAACTCCTCACATCTCTTCTCGGTGAATCCACCCACCCCAGGCAAGCCACACCCTCCATTTTGCATGATTGCAATGCAATGATATGGCTTATTTAATTCAATTGCTTAATTTTGCATTATTTAGAAATGATTTCTTCATGGCATTTCTTGGAGTACTTTTGTTCTTGCTACTGTCATGATTATGCTTGGATTCTTTAAGGGTTATGCATTGCTAGTTTGATGATATTATATTATCATTGGATTATTAGGAGTAATGCTTATTTTCATCATGATCATATGGGATATTTTGATTTTGAGTATTATGTTGGATTTGATTGATATTTTTTGGATCTGATAGTGGGCTTACATCCTGATAGTAGCATCATTGTAGTCTTTGGATTCATCAGGATACTAGTTATGCTACCCTTGGAGTTTATTTCGATGCAACTATATTATTCATAGAATATTCGATGGATATTAATATTACTTGGATTGCAGGTGGATATTTGATATCGGAGTATCAGTTATCACCGTTATACTTTGGCGACAAATTCTGTCATTTCGTTGATCAGGTGCCACCGAACCTGGCTTTTCCAGTGCAGTCACATTTGCCTCTATGGGAAGGCCCTAATGCGGTCTATTGTCATGCCTCGCGCCGGTGCCTCCAACTAGGGAAGGTTATGTGCTCGTGCTGCCCTGGCCCGGTAGGTGGCAATAACCTTGTGAGCCCAAGTTTGGTAATGTGCACATGTCCCTGTTTGGGACTGTTTTTGTTTTTGCCACGACGGTGGCCGTTTGATGTCCAGAGTGGCATCCGGGGCCACCCATGACTATAACCTTGTAAGCCCAAGTTTGGTAATGTGCACATTCAAAGTACTCACCTAGTGTGCCATGCCAGTTTGCAGGTGATGCCGTGATTGATTGCTTGTCGAGGAGTCCGATCGTGCGAGCTAGACTGTGTCCCAGCCAGAGTCCCTGCGGAGTGGAGTTCACCACCGTCGCCATTGTTCTGCTGCTAGAAGTTATTCCGCTACTACGAGTTGTTCTGCTGCTGGCATAGAGCTACCTTAGCAGGCGTAGTGTCGCCGTGTTGATGTGATCCTTTGTAACGTCAGACCCTTGTACCCTTATTCCTTGTAATAAGAGTTAATTTGTTCTATGCCAAGCAGGGCCACATTTGTCGGCGTCCTGGGAACGGGGGTCCCCAGACTTGCCTGCCTGCGGCCCACGACGTGGCTCCACCAACGGCCTGGTACGGCCCAACATCGACAGCAGCAGCTCAAGACCCTCGCGAGGGGCCAAGCCTCGCGAGGCGGACGACACCAAGACCTCCCTAGGGGCAGCCTCGCTAGGCTGGCTCCCGAGGAGCGGAGATATCTATGCAAGGGGCACCTCGCAAGGTTCACGTGACTTGAGCCATGACGATCAAGGCCAAGCGGGCGCCAGCGGGCGTAGTGTACCAGCTTTCCCTTTGGTGCCAAGGGGCAAGCGCAGGAGCGGAGTCCCGAGGCATCAGGAAAAGGTTTCCATATCGGTGCAACAAGACCAAGACCAGCAGGACGACAAGACGGAGGTCATCGTGGAGCCCAGGGCGGCGTCACCACCAGAGCCTTTGGCAGGAGAAGACTACTTTTGTCAGGATAACTTGTACTAGCTGCCCCCCTTCAAATTGGCCGTTGGGGAATCCCTTCCCGCCTGATATTTGGGAAGAGGGCCGGGGCCTCTATAAATAGGACTAGCCACCACCATAGAAGGGGTGACTTATCTTGGATTGGAACCACTCCATCCGAACTCTCACCAGCTCTCTGAGCCCAAGAACACCTCTCCTCCCGAGGCTGTTCGACCATTGTACTAGTTCACCCTCAGCCCACGAGGCAATCCACCACCACACACTGGAGTAGGGTATTACACCACAACGGTGGGCCGAACCAGTATAAACCATCGTGTCTCTTGTTCCTCGGGTTCGTCGAGCTAGGCCGCGGATCGTTGAGCGAGCGAGCTAGTGAGAGAGAGAGAGTTCTTTGTGCGCACCCCAGTGTTCGAACCTCAACGGTTTGCCGGAACCCAAAATCCGACATTTGGCGCGCCAGGTAGGGGTGTGCCGAAGCTTTCCCTCCATTGATCCACGCTCCACTGTTCCACCAGTTCCATGGCCGACGCTCGCCGAGCCCGCGCCGAGTGCCGAGCCGCTCTCAACGCCCGCGTCGCCCAGACGACGCCCGTCGGCGGGCCTCCACATCGTTCTCCATCATCTGCTGCCAACGCCGCCACTGGCCCGGCGGGGAATGAGCAGCAGGCCTCATCACTGCACCCCCTCGTGCGGCGGGACGGGCGCACTACTACGTCTTGAGCTTGTGTTGGTTTTCCTCGAAGAAGAGAGGGTGATGCAGCAATAGTAGCGTAAGTATTTCCCTCAGTTTTTGATAACCAAGGTATCAATCCAGTAGGAGGCTCCTCAAAAGTCCCACGCACCTACACAAACAAACTGAGAACTCGCAACCAACGCAATAAAGGGGTTGTCAATCCCTTCACGGCCACTTGCGGAAGTGAGATATAACAAAGATAGTAAGATAAGATAAATATATTTTTGGTATTTTATAATATAGATGCAAAAAGTAAAGATGAAAATAAAAGTAGATTGAAAGCAAATATGATAAGAGATAGACCCAGGGGCCATAGGTTTCACTAGTGGCTTCTCTCAAGATAGCATAGGTATTACGGTGGGTGAACAAATTACTGTCGAGCAATTGATAGAAAAGCGAATAATAATGAGATTATCTAGGCATGATCATGTATATAGGCATCACGTCCATAACAAGTAGACCGACTCCTGCCTGCATCTACTACTATTACTCCACACATCGACCGCTATCCAGCATGCATCTAGAGTATTAAGTTCATAAGAACAGAGTAACTCATTAAGCAAGATGACATGATGTAGAGGGATAAACTCAAGCAATATGATATAAACCCCATCTTGTTATCCTCGATGGCAACAATACAATACGTGCCTTGCAACCCTTTCTGTCACTGGGTAAGGACACCACAAGATTGAACCCAAAGCTAAGCACTTCTCCCATGGCAAGTGTCGGTGTCAAAACCGGCGGGTCTCGGGTAGGGGGTCCCGAACTATGCGTCTAGGCCGGATGGTAACAGGAGACAAGGGACACGATGTTTTTACCCAGGTTCGGGCCCTCTCGATGGAGGTAATACCCTACTCCTGCTTGATTAATATTGATGATATGGGTAGTACAAGAGTAGATCTACCATGAGATCAAGGAGGCTAAACCCAAGAAGCTAGCCTATGGTATGATTGTTGTATATATTGTATTTCTATCGACTAGCCTGGCCTCGGTTTATATAATGCACCGGAGACCTAGGATAACAAGAGTCCTAGCCGAATACACCGGTGGGGAGAAGTCCTTGTCTTGATCGCCAAGTCTTGTGGAATCTTCCTTGTATGCGGCAGCCGTCCGAACTGGCCCATGAGTATACGGCCACGGGGGTCCTCGGCCCAATCTAATAGATCGGGAGATGACGTGGTGAGTACCCCCTAGTCCAGGACACCGTCAGTAGCCCCCTGAACCGGTCTTCAAGTTAGGGATGCTCCTTGATTCTTCCGAACTGTTCTTCATCTTCGGTTGACGGTCTTGAAAACTGGTTCAACAAATCTTCTTATCTTCGATCTTGAGGATCGCCGAAATGCATTCGGCGAGTTTACACGTCGGGTATCCGAGGAGCCCCTTTAAGTTTCTGGCCTTTATCAATGCCTTGTTATTTTTATGCCACACCTTGGGTTTGAAATTGTTCCCGGGCGGCAGCGTCCTCTTGCGTCCGAGCTCCAACGCCGGACTGCATTTGAGGTATCTTTTGCAGCCGAGCACCAACGCCGGACCGCTTCCCAGCTCTAGCGCCAGAATGTATCCGAGCTCCAACGCCGGACTATGTATCCAAGCTCCAACGCCGGACTGTATATCCGAGCTCCAATGCCGAAATATATCCGAGCTCCAGCACCGGACTGTGTCCAGGCTTCAATGCCGGACTATATGTGAGGTGTCATATCACCTTGGTTCAAAAAAAGTTGAAGGAGTTTAGCCGAGCTTAATGCCGGAAATGCCCTCTATGGAGCCAGCCACTAGCGCCCGAGCTTTATGCCGGACTGCTTCCGAGGTGGTGCACCACCCCGACTATGGGCCGATTTTTCGTCAATATTTTTTATCGGTGCAATTTATTCTCTGCCGAGATATATAGCCAGTAGCCCTCAAGGTGTGTATCGGTCTAAAACCCGAGATGCACCTGAAGGATGATGTAAGACTGCTGATCCTAGTAGCCGCTGAGACTCAGGTTGATTTGCAAAATCGGCCTGAGGATCAAGTCCAAGCTCGGCAGAATACTTCGGGACACTAAAAGCGGCGTGCTCAGTCCTCGAGACTCAGGTTGGGTGCGGCCGACCAACCCGAGGATCAAAATCTCCTCGGCAACTGTATTGCACTTAAAATTTTCTGCATTGAACAGGCAATGCAGTAGCCCCCGAGACACTGGTCGGGTGGCAACACCAGATCAGGGGATCGATGTGCCCCTTTAATATTTGTAAATAATAAGCCCGAAGCCCAGTAGCCCCCGAGCCTTAATGCGGGCACGGGTGGCCGAATTAAGGATCAATATCCATAGTAAAATCACAAATTATGTGTAATGACTCTATGTATCCAAGTACTTTACGTCATTAATGCTCGGATCCGCATTGTACAAAACTTTGTTTGACCGACCATCGGCTTCCACCTCCTCGGCCAGTAGCCGAGGAGTGTTTGTCCTACTTTATAAAGCCTTTATGAGGGCAAAGATTTACAACAAACAAGGCAATCTGGCCATACGGTTTTATAAACAAAGGTACGTAGAGAGTTATATCACCGTTTAACAGAAGAAATGTCTTCCAAAGAAAATAGTCCCGCTATCGGTTCCTTTCTTTGGGTTGTCATGCTAAGCATGATCATTAAACCTCAGCTCTAATGTAAGAGCAAAATATCGAGGATTTAGTTTGGGAGGCCAGTTAATAGCCCCCGTAGTGTTCAGTGACAGTCGGGGTCAAGCCGTAAACACTTCGACCAATGTTATGAACGGCCCGTCATAGTCATCGGATCGCTGACCAGTTTACGCTTATTGTGACAGTCAGTTTTCGGCTTTCTCCACTAAGGTGCTTAACCATGTGAGCTGGAAGCATAATCGCAGTGGTTCTCCCTTTGCACGCCTAGCCGAACAAAACAGAACGTAGGAAGCAAGTGCAGGAGCCGGGCAACCCAACTATTGACCGAAGACACAATTCGAAACCGATGCATATATAGCACTATCTGAGAATGTTTTTGCCGAATCCCTAAAGGTGTCCGGCGTTGCACTGCGAGACTAATGCTGGAAAAGCATAAATAGTTTAAAAGTGCCAAAAAGCTTGGAAAACCAAGAAACGTCAGTAAAAACATGACGTCCGAACAAGATCAAGTGTTCGGTGCCAATCCGAAAGTTGGTCTGAGAAAAAAGAAGTGCTTCTGTCGTGCTTTAACATGATACATCCTATCTCAAGACTTCGAGCGGGTCAGCCTACGGCTTCAACCTCCTATCCCAAGGGTGGAGTACTTCTCATCAGGCCAGTTTAGCAAACTAAACTCTAGCGGCTTTGAGAGAGAAATTAGGCTCCCCGGCTAGTGACCGCACACTCGTGTCGAAAAAGGAGTGATAAATAATAATAAAACTTTGCAACGACTAAGAAGAAGAACACTTATTATAAAACGGCTCAAATAAACTTAAGAGCCCCCAAGTGACTTGGGTAGAAGAATGATTGCATGTACCGAAGTACTTATATCATATCTATGTTCAACCGAACTTTAAACGCGTCTTAACCGACCGTCAGCTTCTCCCTCTTCGGTCAAGGACCGAAAAGTGTTATGTACTCCATCGGTCGAGAATATCGATGGTGTTTCCAATAACCAGGCAATCAGGCCATAAGGCTGTAACAGACAAAGCGCGCTCAGGGAACTTATGCTATATTACCGTGAGGTGTAAGAAGCATCTTTGAAGAAAATAGTACCCCCACCGATACCTTTCTTCGGTGCTCATTGTTATTATGAGACTTGTGCAATAGATTTTTTGTACTCATGAGTTCCGTTGTGTGCCGACCATCATTGAATAACTATAAGAGCGCTAGCTTTCGGCTTCACCCAGTCTGAGGTCCGGCTCGGGCGACCCGATCGTGACAATCGCAGAGGTGCTCCCTTTACTCCCTAGCCGAACAATCGGGAACGTAGGGGTAAACACAGGAGCGAGGCAACCCAGCTTGCAAATCGCTTAAGTCAATGTGGTGCATATTGTGGCATAGTACACGAACAAGGAACGAAGCCGTACAAGTATAATCATATGCAAGTGGAAAAGCTTCATAAATGAAGCCCCCAAGTGAATTGGGTCCTTGAATTTGTGTGTCACAAACAAAGTTTGGACAAGGAAATTTTTTACAAGCAACTTTTTTCCAAAAAAGTATAATGCTTGGTCGAACCGAACACAAGTTAGAAATTAAAGCTTTGAGCATGAAAGCGACTTAGCTGGTTAATGTGTTCGGTATTGATGACGCGGTCCGAGCTTGATGCGGGGCAAGGTTCCATCCCCCAAGCTGGTCCTGAGGTGGCGGAGCGGAGAGCTCGACACGCCGAAGTGGTGACATAGCACGGTCAATGCAGACCGGCAGAGTGACGCCGAAGTCCCCGGATCATTTTCCTGTGCACAAAAAATAGTGCAAACCGGAGATAATAGTAATAATGATAATTAAAAAAATGTGTTGCATAATAAATAATTTATGCAAAGTGAGGAATAGAAGAAATATGGCCTGGCGCCGAAGTCAATGTCGATGCAGGGCATCGGCGTGTTGTAGTAAAGGTGTGGCAAAGCCTGAATTCACAGGTCGATCCGAGCTCCGGATGCGGCGTTCGCCGGACTATGTACGGAAACTGATCGAACCACCACGCGACCGTCGTTAATGCGGTCATCATTTGATAGACCTGTGTACATATCATGGACAAACCAGAGTAATAATTCCTTGGGAAAAATGAACCCAAACAAGCAAAAAATACTGGGATTAATAGCACCTGGTTTATTTGTTGTAGCAATCCGAAGGAAGGTGATTCCTAAAATTGGGACTTCCTCCCCACACCCATTGCCTGATGGGCGATAAAACGACGGCATGGCAATGCTGGTAAAGGTGGACTCGCCGAGGCAAAGCCCTCGGCCCAGCTAACGTGACGGAGCTGGTCGGCTAGTGACGCCGAAGTGTCCGGAGTAGGTTGATGAAGAGATGGCGAAGCCCCCGGTCCGGCCGAGATGTCGAAGCCTCGACGTCAGCCGATGAGTCGAAGTAGGTCGGCGTGATAGACACCAGCTTGAAGAAGCAATAGTGCGGCCCTGTCGATGCAGGTTGTGACGTGGTCGATGCCGGCTTGATGAAGCGACCGTGCGGCGATGCCGGTATGCCCGCTCCGTGTAATACGTGGGGCGGCGATGTTGGTGATGTTTTATCCTTCGCGATGCCGGACTCTTCTTCGTCTTGCCGAGATGATGATCCTAAGAAGTTGAGCTCGGCTCAACAAAGTGACGCCGTGTCTTAGCGCAGGTCGGCAGCCGTGGAGTAATATTGCCGGACTGGTTTGACACCAGCATGATGTTGAAGATCATGTTCAAAAGATTTTAAAGTTAGTGGGATGTGTTCGGGAACAAAACACAATACCCCATACAAAACTTCCTTCAAAAGGGATGTCCGAAATCCCGTTCATAGAAAAGATGAACTCGGGTCGGATTCATTTTTGCGCAGAAAACAGATCCGAAAAGTGATGCACTAATCGGAAGGTTCCCAGAGTTTGGACGGTCGGATCGAGCTGAAATTTTGACAGGTGGTAGATAAAGGAATTCCGCAGCCGATCAACGGTTGGATCTTCCAAAGAACGTCCGAGCTAGAAGCTGGACACCACGCCCTAAACACATCCAAATTCCCGTCCAGATTTGACAAGGCTCTGGTATATCGTGGATTGCCAGAGATTCCTCCATCGGAACTCGACGAAATTTTCCAGAGTTGTTGTAGACTCAATTCCGCATAATTCCACCAAAGCGATCGTCAAAGCGATACTTGAGGAGGTGGTGGCAGCAGATACGAATTCGCTGTCCAGAAAAACAGCACGGTCGCTTGAGGGCAATGTTGACGTTGAGCCCCCGAGCTCCATGGATGATTCCTCCGTGATCTTGATAGAGATCGGAGTTGATGTTTGATGAAGGCCCTCGTCCAAACATGGTGATCCGAACACGGGGCGCAATTCTTGGTCGAACCAAGGTGACCAGTCGAGCTGGTGACGAAGATGCCGAAGTCGCAGTTGATCTGCAGGCGAGCCATCGATCCTTTTGTCGATCACACAGCGGAATTCTCAATGAAAGCACCAATGTCGGTGTCAAAACCGGCGAATCTCGGGTAGGGGGTCCCGAACTATGCGTATAGGCCGGATGGTAACAGGAGACAAGGAACACGATGTTTTTACCCAGGTTCGGGCCCTCTCGATGGAGGTAATACCCTACTCCTGCTTGATTAATATTGATGATATGGGTAGTAAAAGAGTAGATCTACCACGAGATCAAGGAGGCTAAACCCCTAGCCTATGGTACGATTGTTGTATATATTGTATTTCTATCGACTAGCCTGACCTCGGTTTATATAATGCACCGGAGGCCTAGGATAACAAGAGTCCTAGCCGAATACGCCGGTGGGGAGAAGTCCTTGTCTTGATCGCCAAGTCTTGTGGAATCTTCCTTGTATGCGACAGCCGTCCGAACTGGCCCATGAGTATACGGCCACGGGGGTCCTCGGCCCAATCTAATAGATCGGGAGATGACGTGGTGAGTACCCCCTAGTCCAGGACACCGTCAGCAAGAAAGATCAATCTAGTAGGCCAAACCAAACTGATAATTCGAAGAGACTTGCAAAGATAACTTAATCATACATAAAAGAATTCAGAGAAGATTCAAATATTATTCATAGATAAACTTGATCATAAACCCACAATTCATCGGATCTCGACAAACACACCGCAAAAAGAGTTTACATCGAATAGATCTCCACAAGAGAGGGGGAGAACATTGTATTGAGATCCAAAAAGAGAGAAGAAGCCATCTAGCTAATAACTATGGACCCGTAGGTCTGTGGTAAACTACTCACAACTCATCGGAGGGGCTATGGTGTTGATGTAGAAGCCCTCCATGGTCGATTCCCCCTCCGGCAGAGTGCCAGCGAAGGCTCCAAGATGGGATCTCGTGGATACAGAAGGTTACGGTGGTGGAAATTGTGTTTCATCTGCCCCCTGGATGTTTTCGGGGTACGTAGGTATATATAGGAGGAAGAAGTACGTCGGTGGACGCCCGAGGGGCCCACGAGACAGGGGGCGCGCCCTATAGGGGGGGGCGCCCTCCTACCTCGTGGGAGCCTCGGCTGCTTCTTGACTTGCACTCCAAGTCCTCTGGATCACGTTCGTTCCAAAAATCACGCTCCCGAAGGTTACATTCCGTTTGGACTCCGTTTGATATTCCTTTTCTTCAAAATACTGAAATAGGCAAAAAAACAGCAATATGGGCTGGGCCTCCGGTTAGTAGGTTAGTCCCAAAAATGATATAAATGTGTAAAATAAAGCCCATAAACATCCAAAAAGGGTAATATAATAGCATGGAACAATCAAAAATTATAGATACGTTGGAGATGTATCAAGCATCCCCAAGCTTAATTCCTGCTCGTCCTCGAGTAGGTAAATGATAAAAAAGAAATTTTTGATGTGCAATGCTACTTGGCATAATTTCAATGTAATTCTTCTTAATTATGGTATGAATATTCAGATCCATAAGATTCAAGACAAAAGTTTAATATTGACATAAAAATAATAATACTTCAAGCATACTAATCAAAGTAATCATGTCTTCTCAAAATAACATGGCAAAAGAAAGTTCATCCCTACAAAATCATATAGTTAGGCTATGCTTCATTTTCGTCACACAAAGATGTTCCCAACTTCTATACCCCCGATGACAAGCCAAGCAATTGTTTCATACTTAAATAATCTCAAACTTTTTCAACCTTCATGCAATACATGAGCGTGAGCCATGGATGTCGTGGATTTGTCACGACAGATGTCCTTAGTGCCAGGACTTAGTCGCGAGGCCAACGCATCTATGCAGTAGCTTGAAGGGGTTGAGCGGAATCGAGAGACGCAACACACAAGACGAGGATTTAGACAGCTTCGGGCCCCGGGAAACATCATCCGGAAATAACCCTACATGCTGTTTGTGGCTAGGTCTCATCATGATCATCAGAGAGTCGCCGGTAAACCGGCTCTTTGTGTCTAGCCCTAGAGATTGTTTCTTCTTTTTTCTCCCTCTTTGGGGAGCCCCGCGCCTCCTTATATATGTTGAAGGGGCGGGTTACATGTGGAGTCCTATTAGGATTAGGACTAGTCTATTACAAGTGGAATCCTAGTCTGCCCCCTTAAGGGAAAACTCTTTATGCCTTTCCTCGTAAACCGGCCTACTATAACATGAGCCGGCCTTCTGGGCCTTGGGCCTTGTCGTCTGTCTGATCCACCCTCCGGGTCTCCAGTGAGTCACAATATCCAAGCGGGTTATATGTAAACCGCCATGTCCGGGCGGATCGCCAGTGAGTTGCCTAGCTCCAGCCGGGTCTCTGGTGAGTCGCCAAGTCCGGCCGGGTCATCATTCCGTCCGGGCCATACCGCGGGGTATATCCCCGACATTAGCCCCCAGTTTAATTTGGATTTATCCATGTTAAACTGATCCTGCAAAATAAACACCAGAACAACTTTGACAGGTTGTGCTCCGGGTTAAAATTCTTGTAAGCCGGCACCTGATCATCTTTAAGTCCTTGACATTTCCTCCTGGATATGTATCCATGATCTCATAGTAAATCTCCTTAGCAGATATGTCCCAATTTTACCAATGCAAAAAATCCAGATACTTCCTTTGAGAAATCCGGGTCAACAGGCCAGCTTCAAAGTCAATTTGCTGACATTGGTCACTTGTTGAGAAATATTATAAGAAATAATCCATTTGAGTCGGTTTCCAAAGCTCCGGCTTAATAAACATATTGGACTCAAGATTCATCTGGTGATCCACCGGTTTAAAGATGTAAAGGCTGGCTAGTTATAACTGCCAAAATTGCCGGCTTGTAAATATTGATAGTACCGGGTCATAACTGTAGCCGACGCCGGGTCATAATTATTGGTGACACCAGATCATGATTGTTGCAAACACCGGGTCAATCCGATCTGCTCAAAACTGAGAATTTGAACATATTTCTCCCTTATATCCATATTACCTGTAGCCCCCAAGGGCCGGTTTAATCAGCATGAATAAGCCGGGACTTATCACCATGGCTTTAAATAAAATCCAGCTGTGTAGCCCCCATGAGTCGGCTATAGTCATAGTAGTGTAGCCGGGTCATCCTAGAATTGTCTTCAGCAAAGAGCAATATGCATTAGCCCCCCAAGTGTCGGGTCATTATGTAATAATGAGCAGGGACTTTGTAAATATGATGATGTAAATTTGAGCAGTAACGTGTAGCCCCCAAGGGCCGGCTTAGTAAGATAATACTGAGCTGGTACTTTTCATTGAAAATAATATCATATGATGTAACCCCCATCCTGGGGCTTGAACCCACGTCCACAAGGTTAAGAGCTTTGTGCTTTACCAACTGAGCAATGGATCCTTCAATATAATGGAATAAGGCTTGTGTATCTTGAATTTTAATAGGAGCAATTGGTAGCCTCCAAGGGCCGGCTCATTACAATGGGATGAGTCGGATCATCGATAAGGCCAATAAAAATGACTTTGCATTAGCCCCCAAGTTCCATGGTGCATGCTGGCAGTGACATGGGAGTTGCATATTCAATGTAATCTCAATTTGAATAATGTAATCCGGTATGAAAACTTCAATCATTCAATATCATCATGAAAATCCAGCCAGTTTTGGCCATTAAAGATTTGAATACCTCATCGGTTGACAAGTAAATCCGGAGTTTAAATACCTAGCGGCTCTTGGCCGATGATGACTTAATGTGCATTCATTGTAAGCCGGAATTTTTGTAACCCGGTGGCCTATAGCCCTTGAGAAAATCAATAATTGATAACCCTTTTGAGACACCAATTTCAGTGGTAAGCTTGGACTGAAGCATTTATATAAGTCATAGTTCTGCAAATCCTGCACAGAGTTTAAACAACATATGCCCTGGAGACTTAACGTCAAAAGCCAGGGCGGGTAACCACCCAAATGTAGTCTTATCTTGCACACAAGTAGATCACAAGATCCCTATGATCCTTTGAATGATACCGCCGGTTTATGTGACCCGGACAGTGAGGGTGAGAACCCAATTCTGTAAAAGCCGGCACATATGATGTTTGTTATGTGCTGACAACTCTATTGATCAAGGTTAAGCCGGTGGAATCAAAGCCACTCCCTAGATGCTTTCAAATATGATCAAAAAAGTCTCAAGACAAAGTCAAATAACTGCGATTGCAAAAAACTGTACAAGAAACAGACAAAATTTTGAGGCTTCTGATTCGAATACGATCAGTAAACCGTTCCAAAGGGGTTAAGCTAAGATTCGAATACGATCATATAGCCCCCAGTGGCTTTGGCGATGCCGATCAAGAGGGTATCGACAGCTATGTTCTCTTTGGTTCGAATACGGCCTATGTTTGAACAGGAAGCCCCCAAATGACCTTAAGAGTTGTTTAGCGACGCTGATTCGAATACGATCCACGTCGATTCCCAAAGGGGTTGAGCTAGGATTCGGATATGATCAAGAAGCCCCCAAGTGGGTTCGGCAGTTTGCCAATCAAAAGGGTATCAACAGCTATGTTCTCTTTGGTTCGAATACGACCTATGTTTGAACAGGAAGCCCCCAAGTGACCATATAAGTTTTGGCATTGCGCCGATCAAGAGGGTACTGATAGCTATGCTCGATGAGAAGGAAGCCCCCAAGTGATCATAATAAGATAAGCCGTAAGGCAGGATATCCAAGTTTGAACCGCGCATCATGGCAGCAAGTTCTTTTGGCAACCTTTAATTTTTCTGAGAACTCGAACTTGCGAGAGATTAAATCTTTTTGAACCGGAACTTTAAACCGGATTTAAAAGCTCCAAAACTTTGTGAGAGACAAATTTACCTTGAGCCGGATTTTGAACCGGATTTGATAGCTTCAAAGCTTTGCGGGAGAGAGATGTCTCTTGAGCTATATTTTAAACCGGAATCTTCATTTTGAGCCGGAAATTTTTCTGACGACCTTTAAATATTCGCCAATAAAGAGTAGCCTCCGGGGCCGGGTTATCTTCCCTTCAATGACCCGGAGTTCTTGAATTCATTAAAACCAGCTAATTTTGCCGAGCCATACCATTGTAGCCCCCGAGTCTCAAGATGACTCGAAGAGTTGGCTTGAGATTCTCCATATTTGACCATAGCAGAAGGTGTATATCATTGGCGTTGATAACACGATGTTAATCCACAGAAGGTTGAGGTGACTGCGGCGGGTTATAAATGATCCCGTATGAGCCGTGTCAGCAACTCGGCCAATGGTTCCTTCCAACTGGTTGTTTGAAGCTTAACCAAACTGTAGTGGCGACGATTTGTGCGCCTGCCCATTGAGCCATCCAGTGCAGACGACGGCTGATAATACATGATAATTTGCCTCCAATTTGTTGGAAGAAAACCGGCTTCCCAAGCAGTGACTTGCTCATACTCAATAAACATCTCATGCAGACAGGTGCGGCCCGGTGTGTTGATGTAGACCAGGCCGCGAGAGACGGACGGTAAAGACGGCCGTAACATCAGAGGCGGCATAGACAGATGAACCGGCCGTGGCGTTCTAAGCCGGTGCGGACGGGCAAGTTGTCCTCCTTGTTGTAAGTCGGCGTGGTCGCGAGAGATGGCCATGGCGTTGTAAGCCGGTGCAGGAGTCCGTTGAGTAACGACGACCACCTGTGCCAAAAGACGTTGGCGTGCCTCCATCTCCGCGGTATAATATTACTTTTTGTCATAAATAATTGCCCTGCATAAACAATATTACAGACCAAGGCAAAGATAAACTTGTTTTTTAACAAAAACAACATGTGCTAATAAAATAAACTTAGATGGATATCACCTATTTTGTTCGGATGATGGATGATCCATTCAACGTGACAGGGGTGGCTCAGTTAGACCGGCGACTTAATATAACCCCGGCGGCTCAAAGCGGCAAGGGCGGCTCAACGCGGCTCCGGTGGGTTGATGTAAATTAAGCTGCACAGGCGGCGACTTACGCACACCTGTTCCATCAGTAAGCGGACGCAGACGCCGGTGCGTGATGGCGCTGACGTATACTTCATAGGCGCAACATGGCACCACCTTTGCTGCACATAAAAATATACAGACCAAAATAATTGTTCTTTGATGAAAACAATATGTTTAATAAAATAAACTTGAACGGATAGATATCACCTGGTTTGTCCGCACAATGAATGATCCGGATGAAGCGCCGGGTAGCTCGATAGGGCGGCTCTTCAGCGGCGATTCTCCGCGAGTCGGCCACAGACGGCGACTTAAGCGGACGTAGGGGCTGTGGCAACCGAGCGAGTGAGGCCGGGGCACAACGGCCTTTAGCAGGAGCAAAACTGGCAAGGCGCGGTGCGGCCCGAGGCAGAAACGAGTCAACCCGAAGGCAACCGGCGGCTCAACGCGGGACGGCGGCTCGCAGGAGAAGCAGTCTGCAGCTTGCAGCAAGTCGGGGGTCCATACTGGCGGTTTAGAGACGGAAACCGGCAGGAGTGGCAACTCACGGCGAGGCAGCGCTGCAGCCAGGACAGCTTGAGGCAGCGGTAGCGAATCAAGGTAGCGCGCGGAGTAGAGGCGTGAGCCGGGGCAGCTGTGTGCGGAGTGGAGAAGAGGCGGTAAGGCGCGGCTGAGGCCTCAGCGAGTTGGAGAGGTGCCGGTTCAGCAGGGCCACTCGGACGGGCGGCCGTCAGAGACGCGCCCAGCTATGGCGGCTCAGAGATGAAAACGGAAGCCGAGCCTAAGTCCGCGGCCTCGTCCAAACTTGGCGTTGACTTGTCAAATCAATCAGGCGTTGGAATCATGTATGTTTACGTAAGGCAAATTATGCTATTTTCCTTACGTGACTAGCACTTGGATTTGTTGAAGCCGGCTGGGTTCAGATTGTTGTATATGTTGAAGGAAATAACACGTAGATGCTCCGAGTAGTACGCCTAATCAGATTTCAACAGAAACTGACGGTCTCAGCGACTTGGTGATTGGACGGCTTGATGGATTGCTGCCTGCTCACGCTCAAAACTTTTATTGATCGGATTTCCTCGAATCGTACGGAGACTGGTGTCGGCGGCTCAGGGTCAACCCTATTTTTCTTCTTCGACTTCAATCTCGCGGATTGTAAAATCTTTATCTAAAAAATTGCAAAACTCCTCTTGATGCTTTTGTCAGTACGCACAGCCAATAATCCACCATGGAATCTCTTGGTTTTAGATAAAACAGTACTTGGCGAGTCCCTGATCTTTAAGCGAGTCGGCAGATTCGTCGAGCCGCTCTCTTAGTAAGTCGCCGCAAAAACTTGATCCCTGTTGGTTTCAGCGGCTCAAAAAACTTCTTCAGATGAACCTCAAGACGACGGCGGCAGGCGGCTTGCAACTCTAATTTCTCCTTCACATATCATAAATCTTGAGGCTGATCTTTTCAAACCGGTTCTTCTTCATCTGGAAAATTGCAAACTTCTCAAAACCCTAGAAAAGATCCCTCCAAGAACTCAACACCACCGTGCGCAGGCCCCACGGTGGGCGCCAACTGTCGTGGATTTGTCACGGCAGATGTCCTTAGTGCCAGGACTTAGTCGCGAGGCCAACGCATCTATGCGGTAGCTTGAAGGGGTTGAGTGGAATCGAGAGACGCAACACACACAACGAGGATTTAGACAGCTTCGGGCCCCGGGAAACATCATCCGGAAATAACCCTACATGCTATTTGTGGCTAGGTCTCATTATGATCATCAGAGAGTCGCCGGTAAACCGGCTCTTTGTGTCTAGCCCTAGAGATTGTTTCTTCTTTTTTCTCCCTCTTTGGGGAGCCCTGCCCCTCCTTATATATGTTGAAGGGGCGGGTTACATGTGGAGTCCTATTAGGATTAGGACTAGTCTATTACAAGTGGAATCCTAGTCTGCCCCCTTAAGGGAAAACTCTTTATGCCTTTCCTCGTAAACCGTCCTACTATAACATGAGCCGGCCTTCTGGGCCTTGGGCCTTGTCGTCTGTCTGATCCACCCACCGGGTCTCCAGTGAGTCACAATATCCAAGCGGGTTATATGTAAACCGCCATGTCCGGGCGGATCGCCAGTGAGTTGCCTAGCTCCAGCCGGGTCTCTGGTGAGTCGCCAAGTCCGACCGGGTCATCATTCCGGCCGGGCCATACCGCGGGGTATATCCCCGACAATGGATATAGCACTATGGGTGGAATAGAATATGATGATGGGGATTGTGTGGAGAAGACAAAAAAGGAGAAAATCTGACATTGACGAGGATAATTAACGGGCTATGAAGATGCCCATCAATTGATGTCAACATGAGGAGTAGGGATTGCCATGCAACGGATGCACTAGAGCTATAAATGAATGCTCAACAAAAGAAAACTAGTGGGTGTGCATCCAACTTGCTTGCTCACGAAGACCTAGGGCATTTGAGGAAGCCCATCGTAGGAATATACAAGCCAAGTTCTATAATGAAAAATTCCCACTAGTATGAAAAAGACAACTTATGAGACTTACTATATGAAAAACATGGTGCTATTTTGAAGCACAATATATGAGACTCACTACATGAAGAACAAAGTGCTACTTTGAAGCACAAGTGTGGAAAAAGAGATAGTAACATTGCCCTTTTTATTTATTTCCTTTTTTCTGTGCCTTTCTTTTTTTCTTTTTGGCCTTTCTTCTTTTCTTCTTTTTTTGGGAAATGCTCTAATAATGATGATCATCACACTTTCATTGATTACAACATATGAATTACAACTCGAAACTAGAACAAGATATGACTCTATATGAATGCCTCCGACGGTGTACCGGGATGGTGCAATGAATCAAGAGTGACATGTATGAAAAATAATGCATGGTGGCTTTGCCACAAATACAATGTTAACTACATGATCATGCAGTGGCAATATGAGAAAAGTAAAGTATGTCATAATGATGAACGGAACGGTGGAAAGTTGCATGGCAATATATCTCGGAATGGCTATGGAAATGCCATAATAGGTAGGTATGGTGGCTGTTTTGAGGAAGATATAAGGAGGTTTATGTGTGATAGAGCGTATCGTATCACGGGGTTTGGATGCACCAGCGAAGTTTGCACCAACTCTCAAGGTGAGAAAGGGCAATGCACGGTACCGAAGAGGCTAGCAATGGTGGAAAGGTAAAAGTGCGTATAATCCATGGACTCAACATTAGTCAAAAGAACTCATATACTTATTGCAAAAATTTAGAAGTCATCAAAAATCAAGTACTACGCGCATGCTCCTAGGGGATAGATTGGTAGGAAAAGACCATCGCTCGTCCCCGACCGCCACTCATAAGGATGCACAAGCCAGGTACACTTCATGTTTCAAATTTGTTACACAACTTTAACCATACGTGCATGCTATGGGACTTGCTAACTTTAACACAAGCATTATTTAAATTCGTAATCACCCAACTAGCATGACTTTAATATCACTACCTCCATATCTCAAAACAATTATCAAGTATCAAATTGATCATAGCATCCAATTCACTTCCTATGATAGTTTTTATTATACCCAACTTGGATGCCTACCATTCTAGGACCAATTTTATAACCATAGCAAATACCATGCTGTTCTAAAAGACTCTCAAAAAGATATAAGTTAAGCATGAGAGACTAGCAATTTCTTCAAAATTAAGTCACCACCGTGCTCTAAAAAGTATAAGTGAAGAACTAGAGCAAAAACTATCAAGCTCAAAAGATATAAGTGAAGCACATAGAGTATTCTAGCAAATTCTAATCAAATAGGCTTCTCCCAAAAGGTGTGTACAGCAAGGATGATCGTGGTAAACTAAAAAGCAAAGACTAATATAATACACGACGCTCCAAGCAAAACACATATCATGTGGCGAATAAAAATATAGCTCCAAGTAAAGTTACCAATGAACGAAGACGAAAGAGGGGATGCCTTCCCGGGGCATCCCCAAGCTTAGGATTTTGGCTATCCTTGAATATCTTGGGATGCCTTGGGCATCCCCAAGCTTAGGCTCTTGCCACCCTTTATTCCATAGTCCATAAAAGCTTTACCCAAAACTTGAAAACTTCACAACACAAAACTCAACAGGAAATCTTATAAGCTCCGTTAGTGAAAGAAAACAAAACCACCACATAAGGTACTGTAATGAACTCATTCTTTATTTGTTTTGGTGTTAAACCTACTGTATTCCAACTTCTCTATGGATTATAAACTATTTTACTAGCCATAGATGCACCAAAATAAGCAAACAACACACGAAAAACAAAATCTGTCAAAAACAGAACAGTCTGTAGCAATCTGTAACTAACGTAAACTTCTGGAACTCCAAAATTTGAGCCAAAATAGGAAGACCTAGGCAATTTGTTTATTGATCAGCAGCAGTTGGAATCACTATTTTATCACGTTCTGGTGATTCTTAACAATTGTTTTCGTGAACCGAAAGTTTCTGGAAATTACAGCAAGATCAAATAACTATCATCCAAGAAGATCCTATAGGTTTAACTTGGCACAAACACTAATTAAAACATAAAACCACATCTAAATATAAGGTAGATGGATTATTTATTCCTAAACAGAAACAAAAAAAAACTAAAAATAAAATTGGGTTGCCTCCCAACAAGCGCTATCGTTTAACGCTCCTAGCTAGGCATAAAAGCAAAGACAGATTTAATGAGTGCCATCTTTGGCTCTAAATTCATAAGTAGCCCGCATGATAGATTCATAAGGTAATTTGACTTTCTTTCTTGGAAAGTGTTCCATGCCTTTCTTTAATGGAAATTGGAATCTAATATTCCCTTCCTTCATATCAATAATCGCGCCAATCGTTCTAAGGAAAGGTCTACCAAGAATAATAGGGCAAGAAAGATTGCAATCTATATCAAGAACGATAAAATCCACGAGCACCAAATTTCTATTTGAAACAATAAGAACATCATTGATCCTTCCCATTGGCTTTTTAATGGTGGAATCCGCAAGGTGCAAATTTAAAGAGCAATCATCAAGATCATGGAAACCTAGAATATCACATAAAGTTTCGGAATCGTGGAAGCACTAGCACCCAAATCACACAAAGCAAAACACTCATGATCTTTAATTCTAATCTTTATAGTAGGTTCCCACTCATCATTAAGTTTTCTAGGTATAGAAACTTCCAAATTAAGTTTTTCATCATAAGATTGTATCAAGGCATCAACAATATGTTTGGTAAAAGCTTTATTTTGACTATAAGCATGAGGAGAATTAACAACGGATTGCAACAAGGAAATACAACCTTCTAAAGAACAATTATCATAATCAAATTCCTTGAAATCCGAGATAGTGGGTTCAATGTTATTTGAAGTTGTGGCTTCTCCAATCCTACTTTTACCAAATTTAGCCTCAAGATCTAAAAACTCCGAATTCTTGGGATGCCTTCTAGGCAAAGTTGATTCATTATCAGTCCCATAATCATCAAAATTCATACTACAAAACATAGATCTAATAGGAGACGCATCAATAACTTTAAGATCCTCATCATTATTTTCATGGAAACTAGAAGAACACGCTTTTAATAAAGCTATCTTTTTAGCACGCAATCTAGCGGTTCTTTTCTTGCACTCGTCAATGGAAATTCTCATTACTTTGAGAGACTCATTGATATCATGCTTAGGAGGAGAAGATCTAAGTTTAAGAGAATCAACATCAGGCGAAAGTCTATCAACGTTCCTAGCCAAATCATCAACTTTGAGCAATTTTTCTTCAAGCAAAGCATTAAAATTCTTTTGAGAAATCATAAGTTCTTTCACACTATTATCAAAATCAGAGGGCATCTTATTAAAATTACCATAAGAATTATTGTAGGAATTTCCATAATTATTAGAGGAATCACTAGGGAACGGTCTAGCATTGAAGTTTCCTCTATAAGCATTGTTTCCAAAACTATTCCTATCAAAAAAATTCACATCCATAGATTCATTATTATTCTCAATCAAAGAAGACAAAGGCATATCATTGGGATCAAGAGGAGTATTTTTAGTAGCAAACAATTTCATAAGTTCATCCATCTTTCCACTCAAAACATTGATTTCTTCTATAGCATGCACTTTTTTACTAGAAGATCTTTCGGTGTGCCATTGAGAATAATTAGCCATAATATTATCAAGAAGTTTTGTAGCATCTCCTAACGTGATTTCCATAAATGTGCCTCCTGCGGTCGAATCTAAGAGATTTCTAGAAGCAAAGTTCAAACCGGCATAAAATTTTTATATGATCATCCATAAATTCAAACCATGAGTAGGGCAATTGCGAAGCATCAATTTCATTCTTTCCCAAGATTGGGCAACATGCTCATGATCAAGTTGTTTAAAATTCATAATGTCGTTCCTAAGAGTGATAATCTTAGCGGGAGGAAAATACTTAGAGATAAAAGCATCTTTGCATTTGTTCCAAGAATCAATACTATTTTTAGGCAAAGACGAAAACCAAACTTTAGCACGATCTCTAAGTGAAAATGGAAATAACTTCAATTTGACAATATTGTTATCCGTATCTTTCTTCTTTTGCATATCACACAAATCAACAAAGTTGTTTAGATGAGTAGCGGCATCTTCACTAGGAAGGCCGACGAATTGATCTTTCATAACAAGATTCAGCAAAGCAGTATTGATTTCACAAGACTCAACATCATTAAGAGGAGCAATCAGAGTACTAAGGAAATCATTATTATTGGTATTCGAGAAATCACACAATTTGGTATTATCTTGCGCCATGGCAACAAGTAATCCAACACACAAGCAAACAGAAAAAGGCAAGCGAAAAGAGAGGAGGAGATTGGAAAAGAGAGGGCAAATAAACCGGCAAGGGTGAAGTGGGGGAAAGGAAAACGAGAGGCAAATGGCAAATAATGTAAATGCGAGGGAGATGGGTTTGTGATGGGTACTTGGTATGTCTTGACTTGAGCGAAGACCTCCCCGGCAACGGCGCCAGAAATCCTTCTTGCTACGTCTTAAGCTTGCGTTGGTTTTCCTCGAAGAGGAGAGGGTGATGCAACAATAGTAGCATAAGTATTTCCCTCAGTTTTTGAGAACCAAGGTATCAATCCAGTAGGAGGCTCCTCAAAAGTCCCACGCACCTACACAAACAAACTGAGAACTCGCAACCAACGCAATAAAGGGGTTGTCAATCCCTTCACGGCCACTTGCGGAAGTGAGATCTAATAAAGATAGTAAGATAAGATAAATATATTTTTGGTATTTTATAATATAGATGCAAATAAAAGTAGACTGAAAGCAAATATGATAAGAGATAGACCCGGGGGCCATAGGTTTCACTAGTGGCTTCTCTCAAGATATAGGTATTACGGTGGGTGAACAAATTACTGTCGAGCAATTGATAGAAAAGCGAATGCTTATGAGATTATCTAGGCATGATCATGTATATAGGCATCACGTCCATAACAAGTAGACCGACTCCTTCCTGCATCTACTACTATTACTCCACACATCGACCGCTATCTAGCATGCATCTAGAGTATTGTTCATAAGAACAGAGTAACGCATTAAGCAAGATGACATGATGTAGAGGGATAAACTCAAGCAATATGATATAAACCCCATCTTGTTATCCTCGATGGCAACAATACAATACGTGCCTTGCAACCCTTTCTGTCACTGGGTAAGGACACCGCAAGATTGAACCCAAAGCTAAGCACTTCTCCCATGGCAAGAAAGATCAATCTAGTAGGCCAAACCAAACTGATAATTCGAAGAGACTTGCAAAGATAACTTAATCATGCATAAAAGAATTCAGAGAAGATTCAAATATTATTCATAGATAAACTTGATCATAAACACACAATTCATCGGATCTCGACAAACACACCGCAAAAAGAGTTTACATCGAATAGATCTCCACAAGAGAGGGGGAGAACATTGTATTGAGATCCAAAAAGAGAGAAGAAGCCATCTAGCTAATAACTATGGACCCGTAGGTCTGTGGTAAACTACTCACAACTCATCGGAGGGGCTATGGTGTTGATGTAGAAGCCCTCCGTGGTCGATTCCCCCTCCGACAGAGTGCCGGCGAAGGCTCCAAGATGGGATCTCGCGGATACAAAAGGTTACGGTGGTGGAAATTGTGTTTCGTCTGCCCCCTGGATGTTTTCGGGGTACGTAGGTATATATAGGAGGAAGAAGTATGTCGGTGGACGCCCGAGGGGCCCACGAGACAGGGGGCGCGCCCTATGGGGGGGCACGCCCTCCTACCTCGTGGGAGCCTCGTATGCTTCTTGACTTGCACTCCAAGTCCTCTAGATCACGTTCGTTCCAAAAATCACGCTCCCAAAGGTTTCATTCCGTTTGGACTCTGTTTGATATTCCTTTTCTTCGAAATACTGAAATAGGCAAAAAAAAATAGCAATATGGGCTGGGCCTCCGATTAGTAGGTTAGTCCCAAAAATGATATAAATGTGTAAAATAAAGCCCATAAACATCCAAAAGGGGTAATATAATAGCATGGAACAATAAAAAATTATAGATACGTTGGAGACGTATCATGCACCGCCACCCCATCGCTGACTCCAGCTAGTTCGTTGTCCCACGCTCGCCGGGGACCCGTGGATGCGCAGGCTGCGCTGCTCATGGCACGTGAGCTCCTGCGCTACTGCCCAGTCGACGACCTGAACGAGGAGTGGCTGGACCTCATCGCCGAGCTCGTCAGCACCGCTGGGGCTCTCCTGCGTCATCCCTCTCGCTGCCTCGTCCGCCTCCCGCCATGGGCACGTGGCCCATGGGGCGCCTCCGCCACCTCCACGTCAAGACGTCGCCCTAGCGCCAAGACATGTGGCCCCGCGGCGCGACCCACCGCGTAGGGCGCCGGCGCGTGAAGAAGGAAGCTGCCAGGAAATCCCTCGGCCGCAAGAAGATGCTCCCGCGCTCCCAGCACCACCGCGTCAAGACCGTGCGCCGCCAGCAGTGGCAGTGCGTGGATACCAAGACCAGGCTCCGCCACCACGATGGGCTCCAATGACTACA
Organism: Triticum urartu; assembly: GCF_003073215.2. Classification (NCBI taxonomy): domain Eukaryota; kingdom Viridiplantae; phylum Streptophyta; class Magnoliopsida; order Poales; family Poaceae; genus Triticum; species Triticum urartu. Next base: position 50,604,996 of record NC_053024.1, read on the forward strand.
GCAGGCTGCCGCGCCTTCACTCCTGAGCTGCGTAGCATCATCTGGCCCGGGAAGTTCAAGCCCGACCTGCCTCCAAGCTACGATGGCACCCCCGAACCTGCGGAGTTCTTGCAGCTCTACGAGCTGAGCATCGAGGCAGCCAACAACGACGAGAAAGTCATGGCGAACTGGTTCCCCATGGCCCTCAAAGACGACATGCGCTCGTGGCTCCTGAACCTGCCCATGGAATCGATCTCCTCCTGGGGCGAGATGCGCGAGCATTTCGTCGCCAACTTCTAGGGCACTCACGACTGCTCGCCAGCCGCGGGCGACCTGCATCGCATCAAGCAGCAGCCAGGGGAAACTCTGCAGAAGTACATCCAGTGCTTCAACAGCATCCGCCTCAAGATCCCCAAGGTGACGGACGAGGCCATCATCTTCGCGTTCTCTGATGGTGTCCGCGACGTCAAGATGAAGGAAGAGCTCGCTATCCATGAAGACCTATGCACAGCCTTGGAGCTGTTCAACCTAGCAGCCAAGTGCGCAAGAGCTGAGGAAGGACGTCTCTCCCTCATCAAGCTCACAGCCGTAGACCCATAAGACAAGAAGGCCAAGGTCAAGGACGTGAAACGCAAGGGAGCAGCCGTGCTCGCGGCCAAGCCAGAGGTGAAGCGCGACCAAGACCACCCGGAGTCGTCCAGGGGCAGCCACTCATTCTGCACCTTCCACAACGTGCACAGCCATAACACCAGCGACTGTCAAGAGCTTAGGGCCATCCATGACGGGTGCTTCGGTCGACGCCCCGAGCGCAACGACCGAGGCTATGGGTGTGGAGGAGGCCGAACAGGAGGACGCTGGGAAGACCGCGACCCTCGCCAGGAGTGGTGCGACAAGCCTCGTGAGGACCGCTGGCATGACCAGCCTCTCGAGGGCGCCTGGAGGGACCAACCTCGTGAGGACCGCCCTCAGGGCAAGGCTGGCCTCCCTCCTCTGCCACCACCACCAAGAAGGAACGACGACCAAGACGAGGGGGCTGGGGGCTTCCAGGAGCCTCGCGCCATCGCCTACATCTTGGGCGGTGTGCAGGCCCCAGCCTCTCAGCGCCTCTTCAAGCAGTTCGCCCGAGAAGTGAACACGGCTCTCCCCAGGCTCGAGGCCACACGCCCACTCAGGTGGTCCAAGTGCGCCATCACCTTTAGCTCGGCGGACCAGCTCAACTGTGCAGCGACGACCGGCGCCCTCCCGATGCTCTGCTCTCCCATCGTCAGCAACATCCAAGTCATCAAGACCCTCATCTATGGCGGGGCAGGGCTCAATGTCCTCTCCATCGACACGTTCAACCACCTCCAAGTGCCATATGATCAGCTGCAGCCTACCAAGCCTTTCTAAGGAGTGATCGACGGCTCCACCACCCCGATAGGGCAGATCCGCCTCCCTGTCACCTTCGGCACCCGCGGCAACTATCACACCGAGCTCATCGACTTCGATGTCGCCCACATTCCTCTTTTCTACAACGCCATCCTCGGGTATCTAGCCCTGGCCAAGTTCATGGCAGCGACTCACCATGGCTACGACGTCCCCAAGAAGAAGAAGCAGCTGCTGCGCCAAGGGCCTCAGGAGAGCAGCGTCACCACCTCTGGACCTGCGCTCGCAAAAGGGGCGCCTCCCTCCCTCGCATAGGAAGGCACACCCGGCGCCCTCCTCAGGCTGGGCTCGGGGGGCTTTCTTCTGCAGGGCCTCAGACCTAGCCAACGTCACGAGGGAGGCGCTCGGGCACCATGTGGAGGCGTGATTCGCCGCATGTCTCCCTCATGAGGGCGCAAGGCATGGGGTGCTTGGCGCTCAAGAGTTCATTACCAATGCAACCAAGGAGCTTCAGGAGGCGAGAGCCATGCACGGAGTCCCGCCGCCCACTACCCGGCGCAGCTCCCCATCCAGGCAATGATGGTGGGCTGCGCGTCTGCATCGACTACCTCAGGCTCAATAGGGCCGCATCTCAGGAGCGTTACTGGCCGTCACGTGCTGGGCGCCCTGGTGGCTCATGAGGCCAGGCGCTAGGCGGTCCTGAGGAAGGAGGAGCCGGAACCTCCAGGATCTCCCGGGAACTGGCCACGGGACGACACCTAAGGCGCAACTTCTTCAGCGCGCGCCTCCAGCTGCTTTGACATCTCTTCAGCGACTGTGCCAGGTGACATTTTCCAGTTTATTCAGTTGGGAGCGCCCCTCGGGCTGCATTATTCCCAAGTCGCATGGGCCTATCCATGTGACGTGTATCTTTCCACATCTTTTAGTTACCTTGTTGGGGGCGCCCCTTGGGCTGCATCATCCCCAGGTCGCATGTGTCCGTTCCTGTGACATGTATCGATCTTGCATCTATTTGAACTAGCACTACTTGCCCTTCCTGAGATGATCTTATGCCTTCCTGATTACACCTCATGGCATCCCGCATTGCTGCCTAATCTTCTGCTCGTCTCGCGACGAGGACTCTACATGCTAGCATGGTGCTTGTGCCTGGGTCCGTCCCTGCAACGCTGATAAACCTGAGAGATTGAGCTCTGGCTCACGGCCCGCTCCATGCACGTCACCTCACCAGATCCTCAGTGCCTTCATCCTCTTGTGAGACGCACATCGGCAGGGCAGCCAACGCGATTGCGAGCAGTATCTCCCTCACCATGACCTGCAGGAATCTCCGGAGCTTAACTGCGGGTGGCCCCGCCAGCTCCCTCCTTTTCCTCGTGCAACTTGCTTGCACGTTAAAGGCGGGGCTCTTGAGCATTGCATCTCAGGAGCTCTTACTGACTCTCCGGCCCTCACCCCCTGGCCTTGACCATGGCAATGCAACCTGGCATACCAGCGGCGGCCGAGTCCTGCTCAAGGGTCGGGACCCGAGGACGCAGAGCACCTAGAAAAGCATGGAACGAGGAGGCAGCTGGTGCGGGCCTAACCTAGTAGTACCATCACCACCGACGTACGGATCAGGCACGACACGAGGAATCGACCCAAGATCACCGAGATAAGTCATGCATTCGAGTCAAGCCCAGCGCTATTACACTGGATGTTTAGCTTTTGTTGCCTTGTTTCGGCAGCGCCGCCCTCCTTTTCAGCCTCAGGAAGCTGCTTGCATGCCAAGGGGTACCTCCCGAGCATTGCGTCTTCGGAGGTCTCACCGGACCTCGGGCCGCTCACCTCCTGGCCTTGACCACGTCATCGCGACCTGGCATACCAGCGACGACTGAAGCCTGCCTGGGGACTGGGACCCGCCGGCGTAGAGCGCTAAGCTACCGCGAGAATGAAAAGGAGGGGAAGCGAGGCCAAGGCAAGGCGCGCCACTGCAAACCTCGCCACCTTCACTTACGCGCTTCCGCTTGGGCAACCTCACCTCCCTTTCGGCCCTTGGGTAGTTGCTTGCACGCTAAAGGGGACCCCCCGAGCATCGGGCCGCTCACCTCCTGGCCTTGACCACGACATCACGACCTGGCATACCAGCGACGGCTGCAGCCTGCCTGGGGACTGGGACCTATCGGCGTAGAGCACCAGGCTACCGCAAGGGACGCAAATGGTCGACTAGCTGAAGCGGAATACGCGACCACAACACTGGATAAAGGACTATATTACATTGGGATAAAAGCACTACAAGTTCTTTACACACCCCACGGGGTTCGTCTTGATTCCTCGCAGGGAACAAAAGAAAGAAGAAGCCCTAGCTACAGTCGCCGACGCCATCATCAACAGTGGCCCCCTGAGGGTGAACGCCAACCCCATCCAGATCATCGGCAACGGCGAGCAGATGCCGTCGCCGCGCTTCGGGCCCGTCGGGAGCTCGGGGGCACGTAGCTGTCGTCGCTCATCTCCGGAGTCTTGTCTAGCTCGGGGGAATCGCTGGACTCCCAGGAGTCGCCGCCGCTACTGGAGGAGCTGCTGGCAGGGCCGATGGCGGGCTCAGCGCCTGCCGCTCCACCGTCCTGGCGGCCCCCTCCAAGGCAGCACTCCAGGTGGCGATCTTACTCGTCGAAGACCTTGAAGAACAGTGTGGAGGCACCGTTGTACTCAAAGTGGATGGCGAGGCCCCCTCCGCACGGCAGACGCGGGTGACCTCGTCCCAGCCACGGGTCATGAAGATCTTGCTCGGGGAGACAACCTCGACCTCTGCCCTGTTGCCAGAGTTCAGCACTCAGCATGCTACAACCACAGCTCTAGCGGCCTCCTCGACGGCATCTCTTTGACGAAGAACTGCGGGAACCTTATCCACGAGCATGGTGGCATCACCGCCCACACCATGAGTTCGCGCGAGGAGCCCTCGGCGTGAATTCGTGCGCGGGCGGCGCATGCCACCATGGCCAGGCCACCACGGTCGTGGCGCGAGCAGCGCGACCCACTGCCTCCCCCTCCGGAGCCTTGCCCCTGGGCGTACAAGGGCAGCGGGTACCCAGGAGGAGGCCGCTCGTACTAAGGCCTTGTCACCTCCAGCGTCGCGACGAGGCCACGGGGGCGCGCCAACCTCTTCTTCGGCGGAAGCAGCCCTTGCTCTTCGCGGGGGGTCTTTCCCTTCTCAGCGGCGGAGAACCTCCTTATCGGGGCCATGGGTGTCGCGGCAAGATGGCGAAATGAAGAGGAAGAAGCAGACGGAATGGAGAAGGAGATGGGCGATGGGGGTCCCGCCCCTCTCCCCATTTATAGCCAGAAGGAGGCCAACCGCCAGCCTCCATGATCACAGGTAATGATGGTTTTCTTCTGCATGCAGTAGGGTCTCGTCAAGTCGAACGGTTACCGAGGCAGCATGGGGAAGCGGAGACACCCACGTCCAATCAGTCGCCATGCGTCGACCAAGGCCGCAGGCGGTTGGGGCCCGCGGTGCTCCACACTTGCCCCTTGGCTTCGCCTTGAAGCCAAGTCTGAGCATGCCTTGGGCCCCGGGGCTACTATCGGCGTCCTGGGAACGGGGGTCCCAGACTTGCCTGCCTGCGACCCACGGCGTGGCTCCACCAACAGCCTGGTACGGCCCAACATCGACAGCAGCAGCTCAAGACCCTCGCGAGGGGCCAAGCCTCACGAGGCGGATGACACCAAGACCTTCCTAGGGGCAGCCTCGCTAGGCTGGCTCCCAAGGAGCGGAGATATCTATGCAAGGGGCACCTCGCGAGGTTCACGTGTCGTGAGCCATGACGATCAAGGCCAGGCGAGCGCCAGCGGGCGCAATGTACCAACTTCCCCTTTCGTGCCAAGGGGGCAAGTGCAAGCACGGAGTCCTGAGGCATCAGGGAAATGTTTCCATATCGGTGCAACAAGACCAAGACCAACATGACGGCAGGATGGAGGTCATCGTGGAGCCCAGGGCGGCATCACCACCTGAGCCTTTGGCAGGAGAAGACTACTTTTGTCAGGATATCTTGTAATAGTTGTCCTCCTTCAAATTGGCCGTTGTGGAATCCCTTCCTGCCTGATATTTGGGAAGAGGATTCGGGCCTCTATAAATAGGACTAGCCACCAACATAGAAGGGGCGACTCATCTTGGATTGGAACCACTCCATCCGAACCCTCACTAGCTCTTTGAGCCCAAGAACACCTCTCCCCATGAGGCTGCTCGACCATTGTACTAGTTCATCCTTAGCCCATGAGGAAATCCACCACCACACACTGGAGTAGGGAATTACACCACAATGGTGGCCCGGACCAGTATAAACCCTCGTGTCTCTTGTTCCTCGGGTTTGTCGAGCTAGGCCGCGATCGTTGAGCAAGCGAGCTAGTGAGAGAGATAGAGTTCTTCGTGCGCACCCCAGTGTTCGAACCTCAACGGTTTGCCGGAACCCGAAATCCGACAATATTCCAGAAGACTTGATCTCTGGGCTGGAATACAGGGTCTTCCGGTTCCTCTGAGCCAGGGTGCCACATTGAGCAATTGGCGCCAAGCGAGTGGTGTAAGCCTTTGCACACAATTTTAACGGTACACTAATGAGAGTGATAGGCTTAAATAGCTTCATGTTGTCTGCCCCTTTGACCTTAGGGATCAAACTAATAGCACCATAGTTTAGGCGGGACAAATCAACCGTTCCTAGGGCAAACCTGTTCACGATAGTGTAGAAGAGGTGCTTAAGGCACGACCAAAACTTTTTGAAGAACTCCACAGGCCAACCATTAGGGTTGGGCGCCATGTCCGTCTTCATATCAGCCAGGGCCTTGTTGATATCTTCCGGTAGGAAGGACAATGCCATCTCATCGTTCTCCTCCTGCGAGACACGTTTCGTAGGATCCCACAAATCCTCACGCAGGCATAAAGTCTTTTCATCAGCCGTCCCCAACAGGCCAGTGAAAAACTCGTATATATGACTGCTACTTCTTGAGCTTGCGTTGGTTTTTCCCTTGAAGAGGAAAGGGTGATGCAGCAAAGTAGAGATAAGTATTTCCCTCAGTTAAGAACCAAGGTATCAATCCAGTAGGAGGAATACACAAGTCTCCAACGATAGCACCTGCACAAACAAACAAATACTTGCACCCAACGCGATAAAGGGGTTGTCAACCCCTTCACGGTTATTTGCAAGTATGAGATCTGATAGAGATAGGTGATACGTCTCCGTCGTATCTATAATTTTTTATTGTTCCATGCCAATATTCTACAACTTTTACATACTTTTGGCAACAATTTATATGATTTTCTTGGGCTAACATATTGATCCAGTGCCCAATGCTAGTTCATGTTTGTTGCATTTTTTTTGTTTCACAGATAATCCATGTCAAACAAAGTCCAAACGCGATAAAAACTTACGGATATTTTTTGGAATATATGTGAATTTTGGGAAGTGGAATCAACGTGAGACGATGCCCGAGGTGGCGGCAAGGCAGGGGGCGTGCCCCAGGGGGTAGGGTGCGCCCTGGGCCCTTGTGGTGTAACACCAACAACTTTGCCGCCGTCATCACCAACTCTCTCCCCCTCTATGCAGCGGTGTAACACCCCTTCTCCCCGCTGTAATCTCTACTCAAACATGGTGCTCAACGCTATATATTATTTTCCAATGATGTATGGCTATCCTATGATATTTGAGTAGATCCGTTTTATCCTATGGGTTGATTGACGATCATGATTGGTTTGACTTGCATGTTTTATTATTGGTGCTGTCCTATGATGCTCTCCGTATCGTGCAAGCGTGAGGGATCCCCGCTGTAGGGTTTGCAATATGTTCATGATTTGCTTATGGTGGGTTGCTAGAGTGACATAAGCTTAAACCCGAGTAAGTAGGTTGTTTGCGTATGGGAGTAAACATGACTTGATACTTTAATGCTATGGTTGGGTTTTACCTTAATGATCTTTAGTAGTTACGGATGTCTGCTAGAGTTCCAATCATAAGTGCATATGACCCGAGGAGAGAAAGTATGTTAGCTTATGCCTCTCCCTCATATAAAATTGCAATAATGATTACCGGTCTAGTTACTGATTGCCTAGGGACAAATAACTTTCTTGTGACAAAAAGCACTCTACTAAAACTAACTTAGTTATTTCTTTATCTAAACAACCCCTAGATTTTATTTACATGCTTTTTATTATCTTGCAAACCTATCCTATCACACCTTCAAAGTACTTCTAGTTTCATACTTGTTCTAGGTAAAGCAAACATAAAGCGTGCATAGAGTTGTATCGGTGGTCGATAGAACTTGAGGGAATATTTGTGCTACCTTTGGCTCCTCGTTGGGTTTGACACTCTTACTTATCGAAAGAGGCTACAACTGATCCCCTATACTTGTGGGTTATCAAGACCTGTTTCTGGCGCCATTGTCGGGGAGCAATAGCGTGGGGAGAATATTCTCGTGTGTGCTTGTTTGCTTTATCACTAAGTAGATTTTATTTGCTTCTCTAAGTTTTTCTCTATCTTTAGTTATGGATATGGAACACGAAATACCAAAAAAATTACGTGTACTTGCTACTCATGGAGATGGGGAACCTCCTAAAACCCTCGATGCTATTATGTGAAAGATATTTTGCACTACTTTAATAATCCTGAGAAAACCCCATTCAATTATATAATGGGAGACACGTTGGGTCAACGTGAATACTTTAGGGATTATCGCTTGACACAAAAAGGGAAACTATTATGGGATCAATTCATATGTTGCATTGGTATGCTCAGAACTTATGCTTGAGATATGATTATACTTGTTGCTCTAGGATGAAGGCCCCACACCTTCCCTTTTCATGTAAATTTAATGATAATGAAACCTTGGCTTCTTATGCTAATGGTATACATGATTACTATGATGTGGAACGAATAGAAGAATTCTTTGCTTTTGAGGGTGCTTATGAAATTGAATCTTTGTTTGAAAAGTATGAAGCTTTTGATGATGATGTTTATAGGCCTGAAAATTTTTCTATACATAAATATTGCTATGAGAATTATGAATACAATGCTGGTATTGATGCGTTTATTGATGTAGCGACCCGACCTCAGACGGTCAAGTCTCTGTGCTTAAGTGTCATCCCTAGATCGGTATGCTGACACACACAGTACTCGAGGATTTATAACAGAGGTAAATCACATGTATAAAGTAACGTAAATACTATTACCTCAATCCATATAGTGGAAGTAACAACAAAGCTGTGGAGTCCCAACAACACCAACGGTAAAGTTGAGTGTAGACATCGTAACCCTAACGTATCACTTACTCATCGTAAAATTCCTGCAACATGAGACATTGCAACCATGTAGGTCAGTACATTGAATGTACTGACAAACTCACACCATAGAAGAATAATGAGAATTGTCTATCTCTATATGCATATTTGGCTGGTGGAGGCTCTAACTTTAATTTTTGCATAAAGCTAATTTTTCCTAAAACAAAGGAATATATTTTATTTAACTACAAAGTTTGTTGAAAAATATTGAGAAGGTAACCCCAAATCAATCCCAAAATAATAGTTATAACCCAACAAAATTAATTAAGTAAAGTGATGAGATCAAATCAATAATTCAAGTACTAGATACTCAAGATGTCCATAACCGGGGACACGGCTAATCATGATTAGTTTGTACACTCTGCAGAGGTTTGCGCACTTTTCCCCACAAGACTCGATCTCCTCCGTTGAATTTCTCGCACTATATGATGATTGAGAAACGGATGACCGAGACATAGTCTTTCAGAAGAGGTCCCCTTAACCGATAGTTGGGCCGGTACACCTACAATCCCCTACATCTGCTAGCCCATCATGGAAAGGTTTCCACAACTTACTCAACTATGCCAGATCCCATAATGGCTTGTGGCTACACACGGAAGTTTCTAGCATGAATAATCTTATGATCCCTTTGAGCCTGGGTGGCAAACCATAGGATGATCACACGGTAACCCCAGGATCTCCTAGGACAACACTGGATTCCCCAGGTGTCCGGGCAATCCACTGGTATCCCCAGTGTGCCCCAACCAATCCACCCAGATGTGTATTAAAGTAGCCACCTTAAGTTTCCCTTAGATAATATTACTCTCGCAACTTTCATGAATCTCACATACCAATCCACGTATACGAGCATAGCAAGGTAGTATGAGCATAACATAAGTTCCCAGGGTTGATAAAGGACAATAGGTTCCTACCTCATCAACTACATAGCATAACCCAAGTTCCCAATCCTACTCATGCAATCTTTGAGGATGAAACTAATGCATAAAAACTGGGTATGAAAAGTATGATCAAAGTGTGAACTTGCCTTGTACTATTGATGAAGATTCATCACACTCATAACTCGTGATAGTTCTACTTGTCACTGACCGGTCAATCTATCGTAAGCAAGCAATTGCATACATAAGCACTCATGCAAAAGAATCAAAGAAAAGATCTCGGAAAACTTTGAAAACAAGCAATTAAGTCTTGCAACAGAAAACAATTTCTAAAGTACCAAAATTGGCTGGATTTGGTCTTATCAGAAAGTTGAGGTTAAGAGCTTCAATTAGCAAAAAGAATCAATTAAATTGGAGTTATAAAACTCGAGTTATGAACAAAAAAAGTTTGAATTCAAATATGTTTGAAAAATAGATTTTAAACTTTAAAAAATATGTTTAAGTTGGTTATCTGAACAGAGGGGTCATAACGAAGAAGTGGGCGTTGGTTTCGTTGGATTTGGATAAACGGTGTAAAAGTTGTGAGGGTTTGAAAATCAGGGACTAAACTATAAAACTTTTATTCATGAATAAGTCCCTGATTGTGACACTCCAAAATTTTTTATTTGGTTTTTATCAAAAAATTTATTTGATTTGGAGGAGACTATTTAAAAAATTTGGAAGCCATTTAAATTTTTTCTTAAACCTCTCCCTCTCAAAACTTTCATGACAAATATTTTGATACTCTTCTCAACTTGGACTTTTGGCCTTGAGAGCTCTTCACTTTATCTGGTTTCTACAAAATTTTTATTTTTAAATCTTTTCTACTAAAAGGAAAACCCTAAGGATTTTGGGTTTATCCTCCTCTCATTTCAAAATTTTACCCTCTTTTACCATGTCTCATTTTGACATCTGCCCTCCATAACCTCTCCCTCCACTTTGGGACAAGTCAAGTAGCCAATCCTAGCAAGTTCAACCCATTTTGGATTTTTATTTCATTTATTTTAACCCTAAAACTATTTCTGTTTTTATTTATGGACCTAGGTGGTTTACAAAGGAAGTACCAGATTTCTTTTGAGTTTTGATCCCAAACCAACTCCTCTGGCTAGTCCTTAGCACCCCCAACCAAGATCCATCTTGATCCACTCTTCCTCAGTTCAAATATTTCAAAAATTTGCCCACTGCAAGTTTGGACCAGATTCATCATTTTTGGTGAAATTCATATTTTTCTTTCCCCAAAAATTCTACCAAAAATCAGGCAGCCCCCAGGTGCACTGAGAGGCCATCCCACCAAAGATAAGCTCAAGGAAAATTTTGCACATGCCAAAATCATTCCATCGAACACCTGGCAGGCACTATTGCTGGTCAGTTTCAGTAAAATTCAGATTTCTTCAGTATTCACTCGGCCGTCAGTGTCGTTCTCTTCAGAGACTTGGCATCAATCTCACCAGTGCATGCTTGGCGCCTTGTGCACTGCTCCTCCTCCTTATCCAGAGCGCCGCACACTCTCTTGGACGGGCGCAGGTGTAGGTGGCAGCGTGCCTCGCCGACGCCGGCAACCTCTGTGGTGGCAGGGCCACCCGTGGCGGCTGACAGGGCGCAGGCCGCCGACCGGTCCATGGAGCGCCGTTCCGTCGAGACCATGGAGTAGGCCTAATCCCATCAAGGTTAGCGTGTGAGTGGAACCAGTATACCTCCACGCTGATGCCCAGCCACCTAATCCACCCGTCCGGTCACCGACTCGCCGTAATCGACGCCGGCGTTATCCCGTTCTCGGGCACCGCCTCGGGCCGGCTATAAATAGCCACCCCGAGGTCCATGGAGCGCCGTTCCGTCGAGACCATGGAGTAGGCCTAATCCCATCAAGGTTAGCGTGTGAGTGGAACCAGTATACCTCCACGCTGATGCCCAGCCACCTAATCCACCCGTCCGGTCACCGACTCGCCGTAATCGACGCCGGCGTTATCCCGTTCTCGGGCACCGCCTCGGGCCGGCTATAAATAGCCACCCCGAGCTCGCCTTCGACCAGCACCAGTCACTCCACTTCACCAAAGCCTCTCCAAGCCGACAGAAGGACCCCGAGGAGGTCTCCTTCTCCATCTCCGGCCGCCCCGGTCCGCTTCGGGCTCCGGCACGATCCACGCCGGTGAGGGCTCCCCCACCTCCCTAACCCTGCCCGTAACCTCCTAGGGCACCCAGTCACCTAACCCGCGCCTCAATTTGGCCCTTGCAGCCTTCCCCGACGAGATCCAACATCACCCGAGCCGCCGTCCGCCAGAGTAGAGGCCACCGTCGACGTGGTGCTCGCCGACGACCACCTCCACCACCCACAGACGCGGGAGGGCACGCTGATCACGTAGGTACGTTCATCTCCCCCTAACTCACTGTGGATCGCCGCCGGCGAGCACCGCAAGCTTCAGGCGCCAGCGCGCTCTGTTTCCCCCTTTCAAACATTCAAACCTGACGGGTGGAACCCCCCGTCAGCTTTTTCTCTTTTTTGAATCGTTTTCTGAAAACACCTTTGGTAAAAATACGTCTTCCCCTCTGGGCTGGCATGTTCTTAACTGAAACGTTTTCTGTTTTTACAAAGAAAACCGTGGAAACTTTCTGTTTCATTACAGAAAGGTCCCTGGACCAAAACTCTTATAAATTTTAAACAAAAGATGATTTTAACTTGAAACTTTTTCTGTCATCTTTATTTTTCTGTCTAGTTTTTTGTCATATTTATTTGAAAAATATTTGGGATACTTTTTGTGCACGCACGGTATTTATGTAGTATCCGGTTTTTCTTTAAATACGTAGATACCGGGAGGAGTAAGGGAGACGCGTACTTCGCCGAGCTAGACTCCGACTTCTCCGAACCAGGCAAGCATGTTTGAACCTTTGATATGATGAGTGTTTTGCATGTTTGCTCGAGTAGTGTTCTCATGGCATGTTTATATAAGCATTTGTGAATGTCATATGCATGCAAGGCAAGCTACCGGTGAGCTTCGAAGTTGATGTGTTCTTATGATGATGAGATATCACGATCATGTGGTGACATGATGGGTTGCAGGCTAGTATTGTTGAAGCATGCCAGTTCTATGTCAACCGTGAACTCCAGTTTCAACATGGGTCAAGTCTCGATCCCGTTCGTTTTCCCTTTGTGCTGCCACATTTGTTCTGCAAAGAGTGCGGTTTAGTAAGCTGCAAACCTCTTTCCTGGTACACACCAAATAGAGGGGCCGTGATGAGGGTTCCATGGCCCTGGATTAAAGCCAGTCATCCGGTCAGGGGGCATGGGTGTTTCCGGTTGGGACCGAGAGGGGGGCACCCCTTAGAGCGCGCGATATAAATTTGATCCCATGCTATTCGAGGTTGTGGCCTCCCCGTCTTAAGGTTTTTCTTGAACGTTGCCGAGGGTGATTCCTGGCAACAGAAGGTGGAATGGGTGTGTACTGGTTAGACGTGTTTCTTCTAAAATACCGTAAACGGAACTAGTCCTTGTGACTACTGAAATCCGTTGGCTGTGGTTAAAGAGTACAAACTCTGCAGAGTCAAAAATCATTCGAGTATCCATGTCCACGATCAAGGACTTGGACATCAACTCAGTGTCAATGTCAGTCTCAGTGTCAAATCTCAGTGCCAACCCCGGTGACAGTCTCCGGAGTATAAACATACAACCGAGAGTGGTAAACTCGGTTGAAGGTTATTCATGTGAATGGACTAACCAGTTTATTATCATGAGCTGAGTATTCCCTTGTGATGTTTTGAATTCATGAGCTACTTAAATTTGAATGATAAATTATAAGCCCTTTATGCGATGTCGCTCAGACGTCCGACTGTGGCATCATTGTTATTTACTTTTGATATAAGCCCTTTATGCGATGTCGCTCAGACGTCCGACTGTGGCACCATTGTTATTTATTTTCATTATAAGCCCTTTCCGAGGTGTCTCCTAGACGCCCGACTGTGGCACGTCCTGTTATTTACTTTTCAATATAAGCCCTTTATGTGGTGTCGCCTCGAAGCCCGACTGTGGCATGTTAATTTTATTTTTACCTTTCGAGGCGTCGCTTCAGACACCCGGTCGGTCTTCAGTTATTTTTACTGGGATTTCGGGAGGACTACCGCCTGATTTCCCCTTATTTATCGTGCAGTGCAATTCTATTATTTGATTGTGCATACTAACCTGCTCATGTGCATCATGTTTACATTTGTTATATCTTATGTCCGAACTGTCTTGCGAGTACATTCAAAGTACTCACCTGGCTTGTTGATTTGGCCAGATGTTGACGAAGGCGATCTTATGGATGAAGAGTTCGATAGCGAGTCCGACGCCTAGAGGAGTCCCAGTCAGTCACGTTCGACCCTGGAGTTGTTCACTTGTATCATACATGCTTCCGCCACCCAAATAAATCATCAAGCCACACTCCGTCGCTTGATGAGCTGTAAGATTTCAGAGTCATGTCACCCACTTCACTGTGACATATCCACCACCACCTTTATTGTGAGTCAGTAGTTATGCCACCCCACCCTTGTGCCATATCCGCCCTTATGCATAATATGGGCGTGCTTGTAATAATTTGTTGAGCATCCTCAGCTCAATCATGTATAATATTAGTACTACTGGATTTCTGTATCAAGGTTTTGTCTGCCAGTAAGAAGAATTCTTCTGTACTAGTCAATGCAAAGATCGGCTTTTCAATAAATGTTTTATTGGAAAGGCGGTCATGACAAACTTGGTATCAGAGCCATGCTGACTGTAGGAAGCCACTAGGTGCGACAGCTAATCAGTTATTAGCTTACTTTATCATTCTGCATATTGTAGCAATTTTCTGTTGGTCATCATAAATTTATGATTTGACTATTCGAGATTTTGTCTACTTTTGTAGATGGCGAGCAACGATTGTGAGTCACAGGTGTTCGCCAATGTTCCTGAGGGGTTTATCAAGCTCCTCATCTCCATCACCAAGATCGCGATCGGGCCATCAGTCCGTCCAGAGTTCACGCTCTACCGACACAAGCTCAACGACAGCTTGTCTATGTACCAGGCCTCAGTCCAGTTCAAGGGAGGACGCGCCGAGTTCCGCCGCTTCCGATTCATCGGGAGGGCCATGCCTACGGAGAGGCATGCCATGCAGATGGCTGCACGTGAGGCAATAGCTCGCCTCCGGGATGTTCTTCCTTCAATGTAGACTCGCCGCTACCGCTACCTTCCATGCCACGTGCCATGCACCTGCCGCTATGCATTCGCTTGTGCCCAGGGAGAAAGAGATGAGGCTATTGAGATGCTTGTTGAGTACCTCAAGGCACTCGAGGCAGCTTTCGACAACCTCGTGGATGACCTCGTAGCTGCTCGTATGGATTCCATCCATGGCTGCTCCGCCAACAGGAGGGAGCTCCTCCACATGGCACCACCACTGACATTCGTCTCGTCCTCGGCATCCTATACACCGGCCATCTTAGCCACTGCTCGCCGCCTGCCTACCACTGAGGAGTTTGACCAGGTCATTGCTCCTACTCCCGTCAGAGCTGCACCACCTATCGCACCTGCACCAGCTCCTCAGCCCAGCACTTCGCGCCTTGAGCCTATTAGCGAGGAGGAGATTGTGTCTCCAGCACCACTGGGTCTTACCCTCTGCAGGCCAAAGGAAGTCTTCACCATCTCCGACTGAGTGCGCCTAGCAGCAGTGTGATGTGCCAGCTTGTATGATATGTTTATATGTACATAGGTTTGGTGGGAAGTAGTTTGTGTGCGCATCATGTAGGATCTTGGAGAAGTGCACTAGCCTAAATAACATGTCAGGAATGTGTACGCACATCCTGAATGATGTATTGTATAATTATGGCTTGCATGTAAGATATGTACTGAGCGGTCCTTCTCCACGCGCGATCAAGTGTTTTCTTGAAAAATGTTGAAGTTCTTGAAATTCCCGCCTTTACAAAATTATTTATTTTTATGACTCAATTTTCTCATGAGTTTGCAAAATTACCCCCAGAGTGAAAAATGCCTCGTCCCTGGACTCGTTCCATGCCATACCCACCGGAAGAAAACTATGGTGCTCAGACAAGCAACAACTTCACACAGGGACAGTCAAGTCAGCAAGGCAGTGAGACAGCATTTACTCAAGTATGCCACCTTTATGAGCAAAGCCAGCAGCAGCACCAGGAAATGATGAACCATGTTATCAATATGGGGAATCATCGTGAGCCTTATCAGCAGCACTCTAAATTGTCTGAATTACAGAAGACGCGTCCCCCAACGTTCTCTCATACAGATAAACCTCTTGAGGCCGATGATTGGCTTCGAGACATTGAGAGGAAGCTGATTATTGCACAGTGCTCAGACCGTGAGAAGGTACTTTATGCACCTCACTATCTCACGGGAGCAGCCGCGTCATGGTGGGAGAATTTCCTGCACATGCACCCCGATGAAAACAGTATCACATGGGAAGATTTTAAAGAAGGATTTCGTGGGGCGCACATTCCTAGAAGCATTATGAAGATCAAGAAAAGGGAATTTGACGACCTCAAGCAGAGGAGTATGACAGTGACTGACTACAATAGTCAGTTTACCCTATTATCTCATTATGCCAACGAAGAACGCATGACGGAGGACAAAAAGATGGAGAAGTTTCTGCATGGTCTGACACCAGCACTTAAATGCCAGCTGGTCGTACACACCTTCCCGGACTTCAAAACGCTTGTGGACAAGGCCATTACATTGGATAATGAGCGCCACAGCTTGGAGGAATTTCGCAAGCGGAAAAGGGACCAGGTCACACATGCTTGCAACAGCCGGCACAAGACTGAACCTCAGAAGATTGGAGCAAACCGACCCACAAGCAATGTTCCGCGGCCAATCAAAAATTTTCACGCAAGGGACAAGGATTTTACGTATCACCCAGGCGTCACTTGCTACGCTTGTGGAGAGGAAGGGCACTATGCGAAATAGTGTCCAAAGCCAAGAAACTCGGCCCCAAAACCAAACAACAATGGGAACAATTCAGCACCCAAGCGCAACAACTTCAACCCCAACAATAATCACAAGAAGGGTCACCTGAACCATGTGACCAAGGAGGAAGCACAGAATGCCCCGGATATCGTACTCGGTACGTTCCCTATCAACACAATACCTGCCACAGTTTTTTTTGATTCTGGAGCTTCTCACTCGTTCATTTCGAAGAGTTTTGCTTTGCAACATGATTTTTTGATACTCCCTTTGGAAAAATCCATGATCATCAAGTCCCCTGGGAATAAGCAAGTCACTCAGAGTTACTGTCCAGGTGTGGTTATTGAGCTCAGAGGACTAAAATTCCAAGCAAACCTCATCGTATTGGAAAATAAAGGACTGGAGGTTATCCTAGGAATGGATTGGTTAACCACCAATAAGGGATTTATCGATTGCTTCAATCGGACTGTTATTCTCACTCACCATCATGGGAAGACAATAAAAGTCGCAGCCCAAGAAAGACCAGGATCACGACAATCAAGATTGAACAAGGTGGACACCTCAGAGTTAAGCAAAGTTCCAGTGGTGTGCGAGTTCCCCAACGTTTTTCCCGAAGAACTGCCAGGCATGCCGCTAGACCGGGAGATAGAGTTCAGCATTGAACTAGCACCTGGAACCACCCCCATCTACAAGAAACCCTACAGGATGGCACCCTCCGAGTTGGTAGAATTAAAGAAGCAAATAAAAGAATTGCTGGACAAAGGATTTATACGAGCCAGCTCCTCACCTTGGGGTTCGCCAGTATTATTTGCCAAGAAAAAGGATGGGACACTGAGATTATGCATAGACTATCGAGCACTTAATATGGTCACCATCAAAAATAAATATCCGATGCCATAGATAAATGATTTATTTGACCAGCACGCACAAGCCAAGGTTTTCTCAGAAATTGATTTAAGGTCAGGATATCATCAATTAAAAGTATGGACAGAAGATATCCCTAAGACAGCATTCACCTCCAGATACGGACTATGTGAGTTTACAGTAATGCCGTTTGGACTAACAAACGCCCCCGCATATTTTGTCCACCTCATGAACAAAGTGTTTATGAAATTTATGGACAAATTTGTTGTGGTGTTCATTGACGATATTCTGGTATACTCTAAGACACCAGAAGAGCATGCAGAACACCTCAGGATTGTACTGGGAGAATTGAGGAAGCACCAATTATACGCCAAGTTCAGCAAATGTGAATTTTGGTTAAGACAGGTCGGCTTTCTAGGCCATGTTCTAACCCAAGAAGGTGTTGCCGTAGACCCAGAAAAAGTCAAGGCCGTACTTGGCTGGAAACCACCAGCCAGTGTAACGGATGTACGAAGTTTCTTGGGAATGGCAGGATACTACTGACGGTTTATTGAAGGGTTCTCCACCATAGCAAAACCAATGACACAGTTACTCAAGAAGGACAAGAAATTTGTATGGACTGAAGCATGCGAGAAGAGTTTCCAAGAACTCAAGAAGAAATTAACAACAGCACCAGTGTTGGTTATACCAGACATACACAAAAGTTTTGAAGTGTATTGTGACGCATCCCGGAAAGGCCTCAGATGTGTGCCGATGCAAGAAGGCAAGGTTGTCGCATAGGCTTCAAGGCAACTTTGAAAGCATGAAGAAAATTATCCCACTCACGACTTAGAATTGGCAGAAGTCATTCATGCACTCAAGGAGTGGAGACACTTTTTGCTTGGGAATCGTTGTGAAATATATACGGACCACAAAAGTCTCAAATATATTTTCACACAGCCAGAGCTAAATTTGCGGCAACGGCGCTGGTTGGAATTAGTGAAAGACTATGATGTTGGCATCCACTACCACCCAGGAAAAGCAAACGTAGTGGCAGATGCTCTCAGTCAAAACCCCAGCTCGGACAACAACAGTCTGCAAGGCTTGAGACCTGAATTTCGGCAGGAGTTCGCTAAACTCAACTTGATGATGGTCACGGAAGGCACTGTGTCAAATTTGGAAGTACAACCCACCCTTGTGGAGCAGGTTAAGAAAGCTCAACATGGACACCCCAGCATCGAAGGCATAAAAAGAAAAGTGAGTATGGGCAAGGCCTCGGAATTCGTCATAGACAATGAGGGAATACTAGGGTACGGAGACAGACTTTGCGTGCCAAATATAGATGACCTCAAACAGCAAATCCTGACCGAAGCCCACACCGCTCCATATTCGATCCACCCTGGAGGAACCAAAATGTATAAGGACATTCAGGAAAGATTTTGGTGGCACGGTATGAAGAGGGATATAGCCACCTTCATTGCATGTTGCGATTCTTGTCAACGCATAAAAGCTGAGAACCAAAAACCAGCCGGACTACTACAACCAAACAGGATACCTGAGTAGAAATGGGACGAAATAGGGATGGATATCATTGTTGGACTACCTCGGTCACAACGCGGGAATGATGCCATATGGGTCATCACCGATAGATTAACCAAGGTGGCACATTTCATTCCAGTGAAGACAACCCACACCACTCAGAAACTTGCCAAGATTTATCTCTCCCGTATAGTTTGTCTGCATGGAGTTCCAAAGACTATAATATCCGACAGAGGCACTCAGTTCGTCCCGAAATTCTGGGATCATTTACAACAGGCTCTGGGAACTCAGCTAGCATTCAGTACAGCCTACCACCCAAATTCTAGAGGACATGCTGAGAGCATGTGTGCTCACCTATGGTACCAGTTGGGAAGAAAGACTGCCATATGCCGAGTTCGCATACAACAACAGTTACCAATCCAGCCTACAAATGGCACCCTTTGAAGCCCTATATGGACGGAGGTGTCGTACCCCATTAAATTGGTCAGAGACAGGAGACAGCCGTATCTTCGGCCTGGACATGCTCAAGGAAGCTGAAGAGAAAGTTAGACTCATCAGGGACCGACTCAAGACAATGCAAAGTCGACAAAAGAGCTATTACGATCAGAAGCACCGTGAAGTCAGCTTTGAACCCGGAGAATATGTCTACCTGCGAGTATCCCCTATGAGGGGCCTGCAACGGTTCAAGGTGAAAGGAAAGCTAGCACCAAGATTTATTGGACCCTTCTGCGTGGTTGCACGGAGAGGCACCGTAGCCTACCAGCTAGACCTGCCCAAGGAGCTGTTAGACGTCCACGACGTATTCCACGTCTCACAGTTGAGGAAATGTGTAAGCAACCCAGAGAAGCAGGTGTCACATGAGAACATTGACGTGCAACTAGACCTCACCTACAGGGAGCGTCCAATAAAGATATTAGAGGAGTCTGAAAGCAGGACCCGTCAGAAAACAATTAAGTTTTTCAGAGTTCAGTGGAGCAATCACACCGAAGATGAGGCAACATGGGAAAGAGAGGATTTTCTTCGGGCAGAACATCCACACCTGTTTGAGGATCAACTGAAATCTCGGGGACGAGATTTTTCTTAAGGGGGTAGGTGTTGTGACACTCCAAAATTTTTTATTTGGTTTTTATCAAAAACTTTATTTGATTTGGAGGAGACTATTTAAAATTTTTGGAAGCCATTTAAATTTTTTCTTAAACCTCTCCCTCTCAAAACTTTCATGACAAATATTTTGATACTCTTCTCAACTTGGACTTTTGGCCTTGAGAGCTCTTCACTTTATATGGTTTCTACAAAAATTTTATTTTTAAATCTTTTCTACTAAAAGGAAAACCCTAAGGATTTTGGGTTTATCCTCCTCTCATTTCAAAATTTTACCCTCTTTTACCATGTCTCATTTTGACATCTGCCCTCCATAACCTCTCCCTCCACTTTGGGACAAGTCAAGTAGCCAATCCTAGAAAGTTCAACCCATTTTGGATTTTTATTTCATTTATTTTAACCCTAAAACTATTTCTGTTTTTATTTATGGACCTAGGTGGTTTACAAAGGAAGTACCCGATTTCTTTTGAGTTTTGATCCCAAACCAACTCCTCTGGCTAGTCCTTAGCACCCCCAACCAAGATCCATCTTGATCCACTCTTCCTCAGTTCAAATATTTCAAAATTTGCCCACTGCAAGTTTGGACCAGATTCATCATTTTTGGTGAAATTCATATTTTTCTTTCCCCAAAAATTCTACCAAAAATCAGGCAGCCCCCAGGTGCACTGAGAGGCCATCCCACCAAAGATAAGCTCAAGGAAAATTTTGCACATGCCAAAATCATTCCATCGAACACCTGGCAGGCACTGTTGCTGTTCAGTTTCAGTAAAATTCAGATTTCTTCAGTATTCAGTCGGCCGTCAGTGTTGTTTTCTTCAGAGACTTGGCATCGATCTCACCAGTGCACGCTTCGCGCCTTGTGCACTGCTCCTCCTCCTTATCCAGAGCGCCGCACGCTCTCTTGGACGGGTGCAGGTGTCGGTGGCAGCGTGCCTCGCCCACGCCGGCAACCTCTGCGGTGGCAGGGCCACCCGTGGCTACTGACA
>NC_053024.1:50626950-50724872 GCF_003073215.2 Triticum urartu
TTGACCATAGCAAGCACGTGATCACCGGTGCGCATGGCGGGCTTCTTCCGGTGATCTGCCTCGCCTTTGAAATGCTTGCCTTTCTTTCGACATTGATGGTTGGTCGGAAGAAATCGACGATGGCCCAGGTACACATTCTTCCTGCATTTGTCCAGGTATATACTTTCAGTGTCATCTAAACAGTGCGTGCATGCATGGTATCCTTTGTTTGTCTGTCCTGAAAGGTTACTGAGAGCGGGCCAATCGTTGATGGTCACGAACAGCAACGCCTTAAGGTTAAATTCCTCCTGTCTGTGCTCATCCCACGTACGTACACCGTTTCCATTCCACAGCTGTAAAAGTTCTTCAACTAATGGCCTTAGGTACACATCAATTTCGTTGCCGGGTTGCTTAGGGCCTTGGATGAGAGCTGGCATCATAATGAACTTCCGCTTCATGCACATCCAAGGAGGAAGGTTATACATACATAGAGTCGCGGGCCAGGTGCTTCGATTGCTGCTCTGCTCCCCGAAAGGATTAATGCCATCCACGCTTAAAGCAAACCATACATTCCTTGGGTCCTTTGCAAACTCATCCCAGTACTTTCTCTCGATTTTTCTCCACTGCGACCCGTCAGCGGGTGCTCTCAACTTCCCATCTTTCTTTCGGTTCTCACTGTGCCATCGCATCAACTTGGCATGCTCTTCGTTTCTGAACAGACGTTTCAACCGTGGTATTATAGGAGCATACCACATCACCTTCGCAGGAACCCTCTTCCTGAGGGGCTCGCCGTCAACATCACCAGGGTCATCTCGTCTGATCTTATACCGCAACGCACCGCATACCGGGCATGTGTTCAGATCCTTGTATGCACCGCGGTAGAGGATGCAGTCATTAGGGCATGCATGTATCTTCTCCACCTCCAATCCTAGAGGGCATACGACCTTCTTTGCTGCGTATGTACTGTCGGGCAATTCGTTATCGTTTTGAAGCTTATTCTTCAATATTTTCAGTACCTTCTCAAATCCTTTGTCAGCCACAGCATTCTCTGCCTTCCACTGCAGCAATTCCAGTATGGTACCGAGCTTTGTGTTGCCATCTTCGCAATTGGGGTATAACCCTTTTTTGTGATCCTCTAACATGCGATCGAACTTCAGCTTCTCCTTTTGACTAATGCATTGCGTCCTTGCATCGACAATGACCCGGCGGAGATCATCATCATCGGGCACATCGTCTGGTTCCTCTTGATCTTCACCAGCTCCCCCCGTTGCAGCATCACCGTATTCAGGGGGCACATAGTTGTCATCGTACTCTTCTTCTTCGCCGTCTTCCATCATAACCCCTATTTCTCCGTGCCTCGTCCAAACATTATAGTGTGGCATGAAACCCTTGTAAAGCAGGTGGGAGTGAAGGATTTTCCGGTTAGAGTAAGACCTCGTATTCCCACATTCAGTGCATGGACAACACATAAAACCATTCTGCTTGTTTGCCTCAGCCGCATCGAGAAACTCATGCACGCCCTTAATGTACTCGCGGGTGTGTCTGTCACCGTACATCCATTGCCGGTTCATCTGCGTGCATTATATATAATTAAGTGTCCAAATTAATAGAAGTTCATCATCACATTAAAACCAAAGTGCATACATAGTTCTCATCTAACAACATATAGCTCTCCAGAGCATCTAATTAATTAAACCATACATTGAAACTATGTAAAACATTTCAATGCGAAAACAAATGCGATCATAATCGCAACCAAGGTAACAATTGATCCAACGGCATAATGATACCAAGCCTCGGTATGAATGGCATATTTTCTAATCTTTCTAATCTTCAAGCGCATTGTATCCATCTTGATCTTGTGATCATCGACGACATCCGCAACATGCAACTCCAATATCATCTTCTCCTCCTCAATTTTTTTTATTTTTTCCTTCAACAAATTGTTTTCTTCTTCAACTAAATTTAACCTCTCGACAATAGGGTCGGTTGGCATTTCCGATTCACATACATCCTAGATAAATAAAATCTATGTCACGTTGGTCGGCATAATTTTCATAAACAATAAATGAACCAATAGTTATAAAGATAATATACATACCAAATCCGAATCATAGACAGGACGAGGGTCGACGGGGGCGGATACCAAAACCATCGCACTATATAAGATGCAATAATAAATGTAAGAAAATGATAGAAGTATCTATCTAAACATACAAGTAAGAATATTTTTCCTTTCAGAAAGAAGATAAGAACAAGAGGCTCACCACGGTGGTGTCGGTGATGAGATCGGCGCGGGTGATCGACGGCGGTGAAGACGGGGACGGGGCGTGACGGACCGCTAAATCTAGACAAATCTCGAGGAAAATGGAGCTTGGAGGTCGAGCTTCGAGAGGAGAAAGCTTAAGTAGTGTGGCTCGGGCATTCCATCGAACACCTCATGTGCATAGGAGGTGAGCTAGAGCACCACAAAGCCCTCTCCCCCTCGGCCAGAAAAAACAGAGCACTGTGCTCTGCTCTTGCGCGAGGGGGTATATATAGGCACCTCATTGGTCCCGGTTGGTGGCATGAACCGGGACTAAAGGGGAGCCTTTGGTCCCAGTTCAAGCCACCAACCGGGACCAATGGTGGTGGTCCAGGAGCGAGGCCCATTGGTCCCGGTTCATCCCACCAACCGGGACCAAAAGGTCCAGACGAACCGGGACCAATGGCCCACGTGGCCCGGCCGGCCCCCTGGGCTCACGAACCGGGACCAATGCCCACATTGGTCCCGGTTCTACACTGAACCGGGACTAATGGGCTGAGCCGGCCTGGACCATAGCCCTGTTTTCTACTAGTGTTCATCCATAAGATAACCCTCAGGCACAACAGGCAATTCATATCTAGGGGGAGAATCTTCATCATCACTTTCATCAATATTACCAGTTTCAATAATTTCATTCTCTCTAACCCTAGCAAGTTGTTCATCAAGAAATTTAGCTAGTGGCACAGTATTATTGAGCATAGAAGTAGTTTCATCAAAAGCATCATGCAAAGCAAAAGTGGCATCATCAATAACATGCGACATATTAGAATAAATAGCAGGAGTAGGTGTCGCAAGTTTACTCAAAATAGAAGGTGAATCAAGTGCAGAGCTAGATGGCAGTTCCTTACCTCCCCTCGTAGTTGAGGGAAAAAGCTTGGTTCTTTCATCTTTCAAGTTCTTCATAGTGATCAGCAGATATAAATCCCAAGTGACTCAAAGAATAGAGCTATGCTCCCCGGCAATGGCGCCAGAAAATAGTCTTGATAATCCACAAGTATAGTGGATCACAACAGTTTTTGAGGGTAGAGTATTCAACCCAAATTTATTGATTCGACACAAGGGGAGCCAAAGAATATTCTCAAGTATTAACAGTTGAGTTGTCAATTCAACCGCACCTGAAAGACTTATTATCTGCAGCAAAGTATTTAGTAGCAAAGTAATATGGAAGTAACGGCAACGGTGGCAAAAGTAATAGTAGCAGTTTTGTAGTGATTGTAACAGTGGAAACGGTAAAGTAACTAAGCAAAGATCAATATGTGAAAAGCTCGTAGGCAATGGATCAGTGATGGATAATTATGTCGGATGCGATTCCTCATGCAACAGTTATAACATAGGGTGACACAGAACTAGCTCCAGTTCATCAATATAATGTAGGCATGTATTCCGAATATAGTCATACATGCTTATAGAAAAGAACTTGCATGACATCTTTTGTCCTACCCTCCCGTGGCAGCGGGGTCCTATTGGAAACTAAGGGATATTAAGGCCTCCTTTTAGTAGAGTACCGGACCAAAGCATTAACACTTAGTGAATACATGAAGTCCTCAAACTACGGTCATCACCGGTAAGTATCCTGATTATTGTCACTTCGGGGTTAACGGATCATAACACATAATAGGTGACTATAGACTTGCAAGATAGGATCAAGAACTCACATATATTCATGAAAACATAATAGGTTCAGATCTGAAATCATGGCACTCGGACCCTACTGACAAGCATTAAGCATAGCAAAGTCATATCAACATCAATCTCAGAACATAATGGATACTAGGGATCAAACCCTAACAAAACTAACTCGATTACATGATAAATCTCATCCAACCCATCATCGTCCAGCAAGCCTACTATGGAATTACTCACGCACGACTGTGAGCACCATGAAATTGGTGATGGAGGAAGGTTGATGATGACAATGGCGACGGATTCCCCTCTCTGGAGCCCCGAACAGACTCCAGATCAGCCCTCCCGAGAGAGATTAGGGCTTGGCGGCGGCTCTGTATCGTAAAACGTGATGAATCCTTCTCTCTGATTTTTTCTCCCCGAACGTGAATATATAGAGTTGGAATTGAGGTCGGTGGAGCATGAGGGGGGCCCACGAGGCAGGGGGTGCGCCCCACCCTCGTGGACAGGGTGTGGGCCCCTTGACGTAGATTCTTTCGCCAGTATTTTTTATATATTCCAAAAATATTCTCCGTGAAGTTTCAGGTCATTCCGAGAACTTTTATTTCTACACAAAAATAACACCATGGCAATTCTGCTGAAAACTGCGTCAATCCGGGTTAGTTCCATTCAAATCATGCAAATTAGAGTCCAAAACAAGGGCAAAAGTGTTTGGAAAAATAGATACAATGGAGACGTATCAACTGTTTGAAACTATGTCAGCGGAAGGGGGTTTAAACCATTTGCACTGGGCATGTGTGCACTAGTGTAACCCTCGTGGGTAGTTTGGATAGTGCACTATCCATTGACCAAACTCATCTCATGTTCATGCTCTCACTAGCTAGCGGTAAGTCTCGACCCATATAGCAT
The DNA here is from genome assembly GCF_003073215.2 of Triticum urartu. Lineage (NCBI taxonomy): Eukaryota > Viridiplantae > Streptophyta > Magnoliopsida > Poales > Poaceae > Triticum > Triticum urartu. Next base: position 50,631,767 of record NC_053024.1, read on the forward strand.
GTAGGGTGGATATAGAATTAAAAGAGTGAGCAACATACTTGGTTAGGGCTTCCCTACAAAGGTTGTCTTGTTACCCAAGGATGGCAGTTAGGTGAGGTGGCACTATTGTTCGATCTTGTCTATGATAGAGGATAGTATTCAAATATGTTCAACATTAAATTATGCATCATCTTACTAGTTCATTAGATCAGTACCTTGAGTATAGGTTATGGTGATGAAACGATTGATAGAAGTTCATCATTAGCACATTAATATCATTATTTCATGTTACATATGGATTGTGGAATAAAATATAGCATGACACTCGTAGTGCATACTAGCTCGTGCGTTTTCGCCTCCATCTTCACCGCCACCCCTCCATGGTCTATATCCTACACTCATCCCTTCCATTAGGGCTAATCTCCATCCTCAAGTGTCCTTCCAACTTCATTATTCCTTGTTTGGATCCCACACACATCAAAGGTGTTCACCATGTTGAGAGCCTGTCTGAACCAAGGGAGAAGGGGTTCAAAATCGTATGATCCAGTGCCGACGAGACTCTGATGACCCCTGGCAGCAAGGTCAATCTCCAAGTTTTGTGGATTGTGATGTTATATGCAGTTTCTCAACACGTTGCGTGCTCACGTGTGTTCTGCTACAAACAATGCATGGGCTACATTCTGCAACGATTCTTGGTTTATGCCAAAAACTTTGCATTCACGTTGCAAGCTTTCTTTGGTGTTGCAACGCGCAAAGCTTTTTCTCGACAATTTTTCTGCAGTGGTTATTGGGGATTTATCACACACACAAATGTTGCATGTACGCAATAAATGTTTTTCTTCACGATCCGTACCTCCGCCTCCCGCAGCTATGCTGCCCAGATTTGATAGACTAAGATTGGACAACTCCCGAGGTGAACGATCGTTGGCTTCTATCATACGGCAGAACAAAAGGGCATGTTGTAATGTGCAATAGCATAATGCTTGGTTTCACTCATTCATGATGGGGCGAGTCAAATTACTAGGGTTTACCTCTCCTAGTATAGGCATCATAACAAATATCATGCACTGCCAATTTAACACGTAGATGATATGACATTGTAATTAAATAAGAAAGAGAAGATAGCAGTATCATTACAACTGGCATGGGATACATGCCCCGACCAGCCCGACCCGACCCGGCCTGAAAAAGCCCGACCTGGCCCGGCCTGGTCGGGGAGGGGGGGGCAGGATCTGCTACAAATAATGAAGAGTGTGAAGGATGGGCGGACGACCATCACAAAGGGTTGGACTAAAGTCCTGTGTGCCTTCGGCATGGCAGAGGGCACAGTATGGGCATTCCTCTTCGCTTCCCTGGCAACTGGAATATTTTTCGTCTCTCTCTTTATCATCTTTAATACTATGGTGGTTCATCATTGTTTATGTGGTGCTTCAGTAATTCTTGAGCATATGCTACCTGAGAATTGAATTATGCATTGGTTATTGAACCTTTGTAAATAGGGTGTGTATATGATGGATACGAAATAAGGGATTGCCTACTTTCAAATTCAAATTCTGAAGAATTTAAATGGCAGGGATTAAATTAGTGAGAAAATTCTTCTCTACGGGTCATGGTTTGAGAAAGCGAAATGTCGATCAACCTTAAGATCAGAAATATTTCTCAGCTCACAGCGTGTGTGATGAATCCCTACCGGCTACCGCACACACGATTCGCTAAGGACTAACTGTGTAATTAAAAACAGCACACATATTTCTACCTAGGGGCGGAGCCAGGCTAGCACTAGGCCCCGTACTTGCTTCATTGCTATAGTGATCTATATTGTGAAATAGTGCAAACAATGCTACAGTCGACGAAAGCTTTCAGCAACATGACCCGAGCCTGGCCCCCTAGGCTTGGGCCTATGTTCTAAGCTTGAAGGCTGGGCCAGGCCCGGTCCTGGGCCGGTCATATTTGCTATTTAGTGAAGAGGCCGGGCCTGAGGCCCAAGGCCCGACGGGCTTTTGTAGTGATGGGCCGGGCTTGGGCCTAATTTTTAGGCCCGACGCTTCAGCCGGGCAGGGCCCGGGCCTTGGTTTTTTGCTTTGAACTTGGTTAGGCCCGGCCTGAAGCTCGGCCCGGCCCGAGGGATGGCCAGGTATAAGTATCATAGATCACCGAACAAGGAAATGGTAAATAGATCTTGTACAGAACTTTACATTAAGATTGTAAAATCGAATAAATAAGATGATACTATGATATATACTATACAACAGGATGGTAGTAACTAAAATAATATAATGCAATATGATACTATCCGGTGTGGGATGCCTACGACTTATTTATTATACTATACTACTAATGAACATCAGTGAGCTTTGCATTCATCAATCTCCTTGTGGATCGGCACATTATATGGTGACACCACCAGGAGCAGCTGGTTGCTTCTCTTTGCCGTCAAGCCTACAACGGTGTCCATGTCCAGCTCATCCGGCTGCATTCCGGCAGGGAGGCTCCAGTCGAAATAGTACAGAAGTCGTGCCACGACGAGTTCTACCAAGGCCAATGCAAAGATGTTCCCAGGACACATCCTCCTTCCACTTCCAAATGGCAGGTACTCTAGCTGTGTGCCTTTGTAGTCCGCCGCGTTGTCCTCGAACCTCTCTGGCCTGAACTCCTCTGCATCCTGCCAGTACTCAGGGCTCCTCGCCATCGCCCATGCGTTCACGAAGACGCGAGTGCCCTCCTCGACCCTGTGCCCGCGGACGTCGCAGGTCTCCCTGCAGACACGGGGGAGCAAGAGCGGAACCACCGGGTGAAGCCTCATGGCCTCCTTAACTACCATCTTTGTGTAGCATAGCTCTTCCATGTGAGCCTCATGGTCTTCTGGGTTCTTGTGGTTGAATGCACACCGCACCTCCTTCTGCGCCTTGGCCATTGCGCTTGGGTTCCTTATGAGCTCCGACATGACCCACTCGGTGGTTGATGCAGTCGTCTCCGTCCCTCCAGCGAACATATCCTAATTAGTCGGTCACAAAGCATAGTTTTCACTTTCAATGAGATGTCTAAGAAATTGATTGAAGTTCCATAATTTTGTTGACACAGAAATGTTTACCTTTCGGTCAAAATAATTTGGCAATTTCAGAACTACATGAAAATTCAAATATTTTCTCAAATCTTCCAAATATCTAGTTGAATATTTTAAGTGAATGATTCAGCCCTTTGGCTGAAATGCAAATCGAGTCACTGGTATTGACTGAATTTATTTTGGTGCTTGCTGAAATATTTCTGAAAAGTGAATTCTAGTGATTTTGTTGCAAATATTTCTGAAAGTGGAAGTGAAAACCATGTCACGGAGTTTACATGCACAAGGATGAAAATCCCGTTTCATGCTAGCATTTGAGAGCAGTTAGGTATTATCAGTCCACTCACCGCTATGACTGCCTTGATGTTAGTGGTGCCCATGGGGACCTCGAGCTGCCCCTCGTCCCTGACCCGAAGCAAGACTCTCAGGAGGTCCTCGTCGTCTCCGGTCTTGTTCTGCTCTCGCCGCTCCTCGCACTCCGCGATGATCTTGTCAAGGACCGTGTCAAGCTGCCGGCGTGCTCGCCAGAGCCGGCGCTTCATCCCACTGACGACGTCGACGAACGACAGAGACGGGAAGAGGTCCCCGACGCAGAGGCCCCCGCTGCTCCTGAGAATCACCTCGATCGCCGAAAGGAACTGCGCCTGCAGCTCCCCTGCGCACCCCTCGCCGAACGCCACCTTCGCCGTGACCGTGTTCGTGCACGCCATCACGAGGCCGCCGAGATTCACGGGTTCACCACCTCGGCCGGCTGAGCGGACCGTCTCGACGAGGCGCATGATCTCGCCGCCCCGGACCGGCGCGAACTGCCGGACCTTGCGCGCGCTGAGGAGCTCCGTCGTGCAGAGCCTGCGCATGGTCCGCCAGTACGCGCCGTAGGGCGCGAAGGCGACGTCGAGGTTCCCGTAAAGGCAGATCTCCGAGGCCAGGATGCTGGGCCGCGACGCGAAGCTGAGGTCCTTGTCCCGGAGGACCTCCTGCGCAGCCGCCGGCGAGGAGATGACGACGGCGTCCACCTGGCCCAGCCTGAGGTACATCACCGGGCCGTGCTTCTTGGCCAGGTCACGGAGAGCGACGTGCGGCAGTGGCGTGAGGAGGTGGTGTAGGCTTCCGATGAACGGGAGGCTCCATGGACCAGGAGGCCTTGCTGCTTTGGATTTGCGGCCAAGTAATAAGGACGACAAAAGGATCAAAGGCAATGAGATGAGCAGGAGGGTGGCTGTGGTTAGCTCCATCAGCGTGGAATTACTTCGTATTGCACAAAGCTCACTATTTTACCTGGGAAGAACAGCGAGAGAGCCCATCTTATAAGCCTTGTGATGAAGGCTGCAGTGGAGACAGTGCCTATTTGATTGTTCCAATTTCTAATATAAGTCACCTGTTTCGGGTGTGCTTCATTTGTCCGTTATGGAGTACTCAGTATTTCCTCTGGGATCAAAATACAGTGCCTATTAGATTCTTCTAACTTCTAATGCAAGTCAAATTTTACTTCCGGTGAATCTTTACAATAGATCTGATCTTTTCGTAAAAAAGACAAAATTTACAAAATTTAACCAGGTTTATGAAAAATAATATGAATAGACAAAAGTTTATTTTAGTCCCCCAACTAATTGACAAGTGCAGCTTTTGTTCCTTAATTTTAAAACCAGACAACTTGCACGCTGATCAAAATGCATGCTTTTATTACGTCTCTATCCTGAATAGAAGTGGTTTTGTTGCTGAGTTCGATGGGTCTAACTACCTATAGTTACATTTTTTTGTAGTTATAAAGAATATTGGGGGATGGGTTAGAGATGCTCTAACCATAGTTGGCAAGCCTTCTATAGACTCGGCGTTTTGATTTCTTATGCTTTGCTATTTCAGGTTTGTACTTTCCTTTCTATTTGACATTTTTTGCCTCTATTTTATTAAAACTACATCTTGTTTGGTTGGTTGGAGCTAATTAGATAAAGAAAATAGGAATTCGGGTTATAAGATACGAACCCACCTGTTTGGTTGTAGGGACTGGGGATCTAAAAGGATAGGGAGTGGGAGTTTAGAGTCTAACAACCCCCACCATTTTAATAACGGGGAAGGGGTGAAAATAGGGATAGAAATGATTCAACGAGATCTTGAACCTTCAATGTAACTTAAGTTGTCATCTCTTACTTTTTTCTTAATCATTTATGAATATCCACTAACCAAATAATGGAATAAACATCTCTCTTAAATTCTCAAATATTCTTATCATTCCGCTGCCAAACAAATGATGGGGATTAAAATGAGATGTCACATGTCTAATCCCACCATCACTCCTTCCTCTTAAATCTGAATCCCCTTGAAAAAAGTTGCCAGACACACCGTTAAAGGTTGTGTATGCATTTTGGCACAGAGGCCGGAAACAACAAATTCTTCTACTATTGGAGAACAATGGCTCAGAAGAAGGATTGGGAGAGGCTTTATTGTACTTCGCTACATGTTAGCATGGTATACAATTTTTTATTGAGGGCCTCTTGATTCTCATGAATTTTAAACCACGAGAATAGGGAAAACATACGAATAGAATGTCATGACACCTTAAATACTACAAGTATGTTTGGATGTTTAATTGTGCACATGAAAAATATAGAATTAGAGGATACCCCACGCGTTGTTGTGGGAATTGATTGATGAAAAATTGAGTTGATAACACAAGAGCCAAAATTAAAAGTAAATATGACTTATTATTTTTGATTAGGTATAGTTGTAACAATATTTATTGAATATAAGTAGAATAATTGAATGAAAAACATGTTTCAATGCATGGTTGAATGTGCTAGTGGGTCTTTTCTCATGCATGATTGCATTTCTAGGTGGGCCTTAATTATCTGATTGATAGTTGTATGGTGGGGTAACTTACATGTTAAGATAAGTAAGTTAGTGGGAATGACTTCCTTAGATATATACTCCCTCCGTTCCAAATTACTTGTCTTAGATTTGTGTAGATACGGAGGTATCTCGCACTAAAATGAGTCTAGATACATCCGTATCTAGACAAATCCAAGACAAGTAATTCGGAACGGAGGAAGTAGGATTCTTCACAAAAGGTTGAAATAATGCAAATTTTAGTACAAATGAATCCTAAGGGTGAAAATCCTATATAAATTTTAATCTTAAGAATCAAACAACTCATGTAGGAAAAATTACCGAGGATTGGAATCCTCCAAAATTACTTTTACAATCCTTTGAATCAAAGAGCCCGAAGCCCTAAACAACTTTTATGCCGGACACTCGACGCCAAGTTCTGGGGAAGCAATCAAAGCAGCTCACACGCTTATTAAGATTGATGATCCTCCTATGTTTTTACTATCAAACTTGGTAGAGGATGTAACTGTAAGTCCTTCACGTTATCGCGTGGAATGGAAGAGACGTTGACCTTGGATTCTTCACATTTCTATTGATGCTCAAGTTTGCAAAATAATACCCAGTTTTGGCATGTAGTGCGCTGAAGAATCTCAAAAGATTAATCCTCTGTACGGCCCGTGCGTATCATATCAAAATACAAGCTTAGAAGTCAGCTGTGCCATCTAATGAGCTAAGCGACAATGGCTGCTAAGGGCGTCTCTACCAAATATGGTATTGACATTGGTAGGAAAGATTTGGTGGCGGCTAAGCGTTCAAGTTTTATATAACAAGGCAGGAACTGAAGAAAATCCTCCAAAGTTACAGAAGCAGCCACGCACGCACGCTCGTGCGCACACACACAAGTAGAAAGAAGAATTAACAGCAGGGCGTTTGATCTTGACTTCACGTGAAGGCATCCAATAGATAAAAAAAAAATTGCATTGTCCAGGGACTCTTTAATCATGGTGAACGGGAATCCTGCTTGTAGTGTCATTTTATCTCTTTTATTAGTGATAGTAGAGAGTGATGCTAATCGATCGAAGTGTCAACTCTTTAGTTGGTGATGTCAGGCCATGTCCAACACGGACGCTTGTCATAAGCGTCAGGATCCAATTCCCGTCTGTTTTGGCCACGTAGGCATGGTTTTAGAAACATATTCCAAAAATATATTTTAACAATATAGTGAATTTGTTCTAAATACATAATGAGCATTTTTAATACAAGATGAATAGTTTCCTACTCCCTCTGTTTCAAAGTACTTGTCGTGTAAGTATTTTGGAACCGAGGGAGTAATAGACGTCAGCCTTTCTTAAAACATTTAGCTGAAAAACACGACGGATATGTTTAATACATGGTGAATATTTTAGAACAATTTCCTAAGAGGTGTGTGAAAATCTTGGTTCTTCTATGGCCTTGCTCATTTTGTCTCTGTGCAATCTGACTCTTCTGCTTTAGTTTTCTTTGCGTGAATTTGGTGAAACTGAAAATGATTACCGGCTATCCAAGTCATCGATTTAGAAATTACAATGGTGACTTTGGTTGTGATTCAAAAAGAAGAAGAAAGAAAATCAACAAAATGTTTTCACTGTATTTTTTTCATATGTCATTTTAGAAGACTTTGACACCCCCAAGGCACTGTATTGTCCGTTTTGTGCAATCTGGCAAAACAATTTTTTCTTTTGGCGAGAAGTATAAGTTTTAGAATTAATTCCACTTTTTACATAAATCGAGGGGACCCATACAACAGTCTACAGTCCGGCCGCAGAGGAGGCTCGCCAAGCGGCTTAGAGCATCTCCAGCCGTTCGCCCCCGGGCTAGAAAAAAGCGCCGCTTGGGGACGAACCGGTGATATTTTCGGCGTGGGGGCGATCGGCTTCCCAGCCGCCACCCCCAGGTTGGCCCCAGACATTTAAAAAAACATAATTGGGCAAATTTCGGTAAACACGGCATACATTCGGCGATATTTAGGCGGTTCATAGTTTTTTTTACATATAGAGACATAATAATAAGTCTACTAAAAAGAAGGAAAAAAAGGCCGCGCCTATAGGCCGAAGAACTAGCTGAACACGCCGAAGTCGCTGCCGTCGTCGTCCTCCTTCTCCTCCTTCACGCGGCCGTCCCTGCTGGACCCCTGCCCGGGGTCCCCCTGGCGGACAGGTTTGGCCGGCGGTGGCACCTCGTCGTCGCTGTCCTCGAGAACGATGACGCCTCCCTCGTCACAGCCACGGCACCGAGTGGCGATCTCCTCCAGGGCGCGGGGCTGGCGCTCCAACTCCGTCCGCGCCCAGTCCTCCCGCGCCCACTTCATGGCGGCCTTATCGTCGATGGCAGCCTCGTCGTTGTGCTCGTGCTTCACGGGGCCGAGCCCCGGCTCCGTCTTCGGCCTGACGAGGCGGGAGGATAAACCGCCGCTGCCCTCATTGATGACGACGCCGTGGTTGCGCCGGCCGAGCGTCGTTTACACTTAAGAGCATCGGTGCCCCGGGGGAGTGGGAGGAGGAGCGGGAGGAGGAGGAGGACCCGCCCAGCATCCTCCTCATCACCCATGGACCGCATGTCCGGCGGGGGACTGGGGCGGCCGGGTACGTCAACGGCGGGTCGTTGCCACCCTCGAGGTACTCGAGGACGGCGTGCAGCATGCGCCGGGGGCGCCCCACCACAGGCGGCGGACGTCGCTGTTGTTGCGCCCCCTCGCCAGTGGCACGTTGTTGGTGGAGGCCAGCTGCTCCGCCTGCCAGCTTAGAATAACGCCGCCCACGCCCCGTGGTTGCCGGCGTCGTACTACGGGAGGGCTCGCTCCTCCTCTGACAGAGACGCCCGCGCACGGTCGATCTTGGCCTGGAAGTAGTGGGGGTGCTCGACGTCGGGCAACGGGGGGACGGGGACGCCCTCGGGGCTGAGCCTCCGCCGCCCCGGCGCGCGCATGTCGGGAGGCGCCGGGTAGTATGCTTCGTGGAGAAGATGCGCTTCTCACTCGTGCAGAGAGCGGCGGCCGAAGCCATCGGCCACCGCCCCATCGCTGGGGAACCTTTCGCCCATCGTCTGTGCGTGCACGGGGAGAGAGGGGGCTCCGGGCTGGGTGTGTTCACCGGCAAGGCAGGGCGGCTTATATAGCGGCTGGGGGCGGCGTTGTGTGTACGCGCGGCGGGGAGGGGGCGCGTCGCCTCACCGCACCGCCCGTGAGGAATCAATGGAAGACTGACCGGCGGCAGCCTTGCATTGATTACTCGCGGGAAATCGAGGCGATGAGGACGACGAGGCGCGGGGGTCGCTGACTCGGCGGGCTCGCCGTTCTTTCACGCCAAAATCAGTTTTCCCGGCGCCCCGGGCGCTCCCAGCACATCAGGTTCGGCCTGAGTCCGCCGGCGCCAGTTTCGGCCCAAACCGGCAAAAAAGAGCTTCTGGAGGGTGCGACTGGGCTGATTTTTAGACGCCGGTATTAAAAAATGACCTTGGGGACGTGGCTGAAGATGCTCTTAGTTTGCGATCGTTTGGCATTCCACATGCATGCCGTGCTGTCGGCGTCCGTCTGTGATGGCTAGCCGGTGGTCAAGCGTATTGGCGTCCATGCTAGTGCGGGCAATTTTGACTATTTTGACCTGTGGACGAAATCAATTCACAAAATGAACTGCCCGTGAAACTATTTCACAGCACTGACCCTTTTGTGTAGCGCCCGCCACGCAGGCGCCACACCCTACGGTGCAGCGCCTAGCTCGGGGGCGTTGCACCTCAGTCCACCGTGGCAGCCCCTGGGCCCGCACCCAGCAGTGCAGCGCCTCAGAGCTAGGCGCTGCACCGTAATGTGCAGCGCCCGGCCCGCAGGCGCTGCACTGTGACTTAGATGCCAGCCGCCCGCTGCCCCCCCCCACCCCCCCCATTCGTTCCAGAGGAGTTACAGAACAGGCGGCCGGCGGCTTCCTCCTCTCCCCCTCTCAATCCCCTCTTAAAAAATCTTCAAATCTGACGATTTGGCCCGTGGATTCCTTCACCAATCCATCCTAGAAGATACTTTTCTCCGATCCCCTTCTTTCTATCCATAGAATGTATGCTATTTCGGAGATTTGAGGAACCCTTGTTTGAATCTTGTGTGTATTAGATTTAGGGAATTTTTGTTTGAATCTTGCATGTATTAGATTTGGGGAACCCTTGTTAGACTAGAATGTGGTTTGGATACATAGGTTGACATGTTATTTATATAGTTTGGATACATAGGTTGACATTTTATTTATATGGAAAAGATATTTGTATTGAATCTTGCATGAGGTAGGCTTAGTTTAGTTTATTGAAATTACATTTGTATTGGCAAGAATGGTTTGGATACATATGCTTTGTATTTTGCATCTAGTAGGCGTACTTTAGTTTATTTGTATTGAAAAGATAATCGTGTTGACAAGAAAGCTTTCTTTCAAAATTGTTAGGATGGTTTGGCTTCTCGATGATCACTGGGACAAACAACACCGGTCGTACGCTATGGCGGTGGAGCAGCGGGTAATAATGAAAGTGGCCTGTTTTATGAATTTCGTATTTATTTCAAACACAAATGCCCCATATGTAATGTTATGAATTGTTTGTTTGTAGGCGCTTGCACCTTTGAAGCTTCGTTCTCACGGGGTCACCCTTGGGTGGATGCGCTATGATGAGCGATACACACCGTATGTAAGGGAGACAGGACTTCTCCCTTTCATTCATATGGTCAGACGGTCGACGCCACCCAACAATGCTCCAGCACTCACCGCGCTTATTGATCATTGGCGGCCGGAGACACATAGTTTCCATCTACGGACCGGGGAGATGACAGTGACGCTCCAGGATATTGCTATGATCACCGGTCTTCCTATCGATGGGAATCCTCTATGTATGAGCACCGACTCCGATGGGTGGCGCGCGCAGATGCATGCCCTTATCGGTATGGTTCCTCCGGAGCCTCCGGAACCAGCAGCAGAAAACAAGAAGAAGGAAAGAGTCGCAGCCGGTGCTACTTTCACGTGGATTACTGAGCACTTTGGTACTTGCCCACCGGAAGCTGATGAGGACACGGTCAAGATATATGCTCGTGTCTACATGTGGTATGTGATATCCAGGACTATGTTTGCTGATGGCACAGGCAAGAATGCTCCATGGATGTGGCTGAAGGCGTTGACCGTCTTCGATAGCAAATGGAGTTGGGGTTCGGCGACACTGGCTTACTTGTGTGCGAGCAATTTGTTCAACAAAGTGGCGAACCGCTTCTCGGAGAAAGCAAGACAACAATCTTGAAGATCATCGGCCAACTCCTTAAGGCCACATGCCCTATAGAAGTTCGAACAAAAGTGCCTCATGCACCATTGATGGTGCAACAGAGCATGCCCGGGAATGTCAATCTCCACTGCGTTAAGAATTCCTGCATGCCGATCCGATATGACACAAATTTTCCTTTGAGCGGGTAACACCTTCGTCCTCAAAAGACGCATAAACCACTCCCAGTTGTCATTGTTCTCCGCCTCAACCAAAGCAAATGCCAATGGCAACACCCGGTTATTGGCATCACTTGCTATCGCAACCAACAAGGTGCCCTTGTATTGTCCGGTCAAGAACGTGCCATCAATGGAGATGACCAGCCTACAGTGTTCGAAAGCCCTCACGCATTGCTCGAACGCCCAAAATGCACGGCCAAATACTCGGACTTTCTTTCCTTCATAAACCGTTGTTTGGTGCCCATGAGGCTCGACAACATGAACCATGCCCGGGTTTGTGGCGGCCATGGCTAACAACAACCTAGGGATTCGGTTGTATGCTTCCTCCCAAGTACCATACAACATCTTAAATGCGGCTTGCTTCGCCTTCCATGCCTTGCCGTATTTCACCTTGTAATGAAAGATGGCTTTCACAAGGTCAATGACATGTTGGACGCTCATTGTTGGAAGTGTGGATATTGAGTTGGAGAGCCTGTAAGCGATGAACTCAGACGTGAGTTGTCTGTGGTCTTGGGACACAATCTTGCCATCCACCCTTTTGCCTCGGCACATGTGAGTTGGCACACAACTCACTACGTGCCAAGCGGGACCTCCTTTCCATGGTCTTGCACGCACAATCCACGGACATATTTCATCTTCACATGCACATGCAACCGTGTAGCGCATATTGACGTCCGAATGCACCACCTTGTGTGGACGATAATGCGTAACCGAGTAGTTGTCGAGCCACATCTTCAATTCCAAGAAGGTTTCGAACTTACACCCTTTACCAATCCGGTTCTTGTCGTCTCCCAAATCACGGTGAGAGCTTGGCCTAACCCCAAGAGATATAGATTTGCCACCATCCACAACGGCTTCATCCGCGAGACTAACATCCTTGAACAATGGTGTCTTGTGATCCCGACCGAATACCTTCTCGAAAGCTTCGGCCTCCTTCACCGTGAACCTCTCCTCATCAACTTGTTCATCGGGACCTTCGTCATCCGAATCCGATGCATATGCACGGGAAAAAGGGATGGAATGGTCCATTGTCTCTTGCAAATGATATTTGTCAAGATCACCCACATTGTTGTCATGGAGATCAACTTCATTGTCATCGTCTGCATACTCATCATTGTCCTCTTGCAAAGCTTCATCTTGGTTGTTTGTAAACGGGCTCAATGTTGGCCTCACTTCTTGGGTCAAAAGAGGTTCAACAATTTCATCTCGCTTCAAGGGTGGGGGGCTACTAGCAACCAAAGGGGAGGGTTTCCGGTTCAAGTCCAAATGCAAATTTGAATCAACCTTCTTCGTTGCAAATAACTCAAGAGCCTTGTCAAGTGAATCGGCCACCGTTTCCTTGTATGCAACCCAACGTTGCTCCGAGTTGATACGCATTGTCTTCCAACGGATGTGCATTCCAAAACCTACATTATGCCTTCCCTCCAACTCAACGATATCACTAGGGTCCATCCAATTCAAATCTTTCCTCACTTGTTGCAAGAGCTCCGCATAGTTAGGACTACTATCAAACAACATATCTAGCTCATCCGGATCCGGTTCAATATTGCCTTTCAAGAAGGCGTCTTTGTCCCCATGATGAACAAACACACATGTTCTTCCCATCCCTATAAGCATTCAAACAACACATCGTAACATTGCTTCCATGAGTACTAATTTAAGGATTAACACGGAATACAAACCCTAATATATATATATATCAAACAACAACCCTAACCCTAACCCTAACCATAACCCTAACCCTAACCATAACCCTAACCCTAACCATAACCCTAACAATAACCCTAACCATAACCCTAGCACCAACATAAGAACACCCATAAGAATAACCGTAACATACTAACAAAGCCTAATCATACGAAATTGGCAAACAAAGATCTCACATCTCCATGCAAATCTCTAGATCCAAACAAAACTAGGGTTTCCCAAACTAGCATTACTTGGATCAAAACAAGGGATCGGAGAAGATTACCTTGAGGGAGGGTATGACTTCGAAATATATATATCAAACAACAACCCTAACCCTAACCCTAACCATAACCCTAACCCTAACCATAACCCTAACCCTAACCATAACCCTAACAATAACCCTAACCATAACCCTAGCACCAACATAAGAACACCCATAAGAATAACCGTAACATACTAACAAAGCCTAATCATACGAAATTGGCAAACAAAGATCTCACATCTCCATGCAAATCTCTAGATCCAAACAAAACTAGGGTTTCCCAAACTAGCATTACTTGGATCAAAACAAGGGATCGGAGAAGATTACCTTGAGGGAGGGTATGACTTCGAAATCCACAGACAAATTCTTCAAATTTGCAAGTTTTGGGAGAGGATTTGAGAGGGGGAGAGAGTGGGAGAGGGGGCAAAGCTCGGGTTGGGGTGTGTGGGGTGAGGGGAGTGGGGGAGGGGGGCCCAGCCGCTGGATAAGTCACAGTGCAGCGCCCGAACGCTAGGCGCTGCACATTACATGTGTGGCGCCTAGCTAGGAGGCGCTGCACTGCTGGGTGCGGGCCCAAGGACTGCCACGGTGGACTGGCGTGCAACGCCCCCGAGCTGGGCGCTGCACCGTAGGGTGTGGCGCCTGCGTGGCGGGCGCTACACAAAAGGGTCAGTGCTGTGAAATAGTTTCACGGGCAGTTCATTTTGTGAATTGATCTCGTCCACAGGTCAAAATAGTCAAATTTGCCGCTAGTGCGTCGCGAGTGTGACATCGGGCTCGATCTGCCGAAGGTGTGCACAGGGTCGATCCTGAGATTTCAGGGGCCCAAGGCGAAACTATACGAGTCCATTTACGATACATCAACCAAATTTGGACAGTATATTTTCATGGTTCGATACTACACTAAATTTTTGGTAGTATATTAATTAGTTAGGTGCATTTTTGGCAGTTCATTGTTTGTTTCTGTTGTGTGCTGGCGGGAGGGCCAGCTACGGCGAGGACGTAGTGGAACAAATTCCTCAGGTCCGTCGTGTTGGGAGGGACTATTCCTCGAGTCGTCGGAGTTCACTGACCGTGTTCCCCCGGCGACGTCCGTTCCCTCTCCATGACCACAGCCGCATCACAAGAAGCTGGTCTCGAATACAGACAGCCGCATCACAAGAAGTCGGTTTAACTAATTCTCATAAAAATTAACCAGTATGTCTTTGAGGAGAATTTTGCCTGATTCATTATGACCGTTGGATCAAACTAATACTACTCATTATATGGAGTAGTATGATGTACTGTAAAAAAAACTCAAGATATATATGCAAGCAAACACCGACGACAACTGGGAGGCTGGTTGTTGTCGTTGTTCCCCTTGTTTGTCTGTTTAGTTTGGTTCTTGGTTGGTAGGTAGCTGCTTGTTTCTTAGCAGATTTGTCCACGTTCAAGCAGAAGATCAATCTCGGTACGATCTTCTTTATTGAAACCTCTATGGTTATATAAAAGTATATTAAAATGAGGAGGGTATCAACACCCATACTTCTATAAGAAATAAGGGTTGGTGACATGCAAACGATCTTGAGTTCTTGACCATCTAATACAGTCAGCCCCAATGGCTCCTGAATCATTTAGACCTTGTATATTACTGTATATCATAATTGCACACATCTAAGAGGAAGCTAATAGGCCGAGAGGAAAATAAAAGGAATTGTTTGATCTTACGTGCTTGCTGAATTTCAATTGCCTGAAAATATTTGAAAATCTCATTCACTAAAATTGGCACACCGGTAACCGTAAAGTTACCCTTTTTGGAGTTGTGCTTTTTTAGTGAAATATTAGTGCAATTTCTTGTTCATGGATTATATTATATATGAAGTGACGAACGGCTCATGTAGCACCCTGATGACCAACGGCGCCACTTTCACACAACTCCACGTGGAAACATGCATGTCATGTGGGTGAAATAGATGTACTCGCAAGGCTTACAACAGACCTAAACTAGTTATGCGACATGTTTCAAAGGAAGGGTGGATGGTTTAGCGGTAAGAACTAAGCATGCCTTGTCTTCCTCCCTCGCATCTCTCACGAGGAAGAACCCATGAGGCGCTCAAACGGTTGGCAAGTTTTAATTACTAAGGTTAAAGTTGTTCTGTGATTAAGTCAACAAGATCCAAGTCGTCCAAAAACATGACTATTCGAGTAGATTTATCCCCACGGAGGTGTGGTACACCAAATGTACCCATACACGTTCATCCATCTCTTGCAGTACGCTGGTTATTGGCACATTATATGCATGAACCGATGGAAGTGGATCGACACGACACTCCCCTACGCTACATCCAAGTCCAGGAAGCGACCTGATTTAGTCGACACCAAATCGAGAGCCCGGCCGTAGTTCCAAGTCGGACCCAATCAAATGCGAGGGGTTCCAACTTCCAAGGTGAATGTTGCCCCGAACCAGAGTCAACCCTTTGTATCAGCTCCACTAAGTTTACGTATCACCAAGGGATTTCTCATCGGTGGCACAAAAGTATGAAAGGCAAATGAAAAACCCTAGCTGCTCGGTAGCTCGTGTAGGCCAAGACCAAGGGCCACCACCACTGGTGGCCCATACACCTCCACTCCTCGCCGTCATCCACTAGACGCACATCGTCACCGTCGGGATCCTCTGCGCACATGGCCCTAGTAAGCCTAAGTTGCCTTTTTTGGAGTTGTGCATTTTTAGTGAAATACTAGTGCAATTTTTTGTTTGTATTTATCTCTCTTTCTCTCTTTGGTTGAACGTTGACCCAAAAGCCAGGAAATGTTACCTAGATTTCAAACAGAAAAAAAAACAGCTAACCTAAGTCTAGCCTCCACAAATTGGCCAGGTCAACGACGACCGAAGACCACAAGTTTGGGTCAATAACTTTGATATCGACAGCGCATGGTTAGCTCACAAAACATACTCCCCCGATTAGTGATCTAAAAAGTCTTGCACTCCCAGTACTGCATTTCTTTACAGAGGAAGTATAAATCTGCAACACGTGCGTGCATTCTAGGCTTGCTCAATGTATCTGCTAAATGTGGATTATTGCTGCTCAATTATAGCACAAAGCAAGTCTAAAGAGAGAGATCAGATCAGATGGGTAAAACAGTATCCTAGGGGAGGCTCCTTTTTAACCCACCACTACTCCTACCAGCATTCCTTTTCACTTTTGTTGAGTCAGCCAAGGCAGCCCAGCCAGCCAATCCTTGCTCACCCAGCTCTGCTAAGCTGCCTCCCCATCCTCCTCCCTCCTCCCTCCTGGAGGATTCTTCCCCTCCTCCTCCGCCTTTCTCCGCCCAGCAGAGATTGCATCCGATTCCAGTTCCAGACCCAGCTCCATCCTCCTCCAAACCCTAGACCCAAGCAATCAAGCAGTCCGTCGCCTTCACCTCGTCCCCCTCCCCCATCTTGCCGTCTCCGTCCATGTGACCGACTTTCTTGGCCCAAGCAGCAGAGCCGGGGCGGAGCGGCGGCTATGGCGGCGGCGTGCGCGGCGGCGCGGATGTTCGCCTACAACGCGACGCTGTGCGCGTGCGACCCGGGGTACTACCTGTCGCCCAACGGCACGGCCTGCGTGTCCCTCCCGGCGTCCGGGGACGGCAACACCTTCGCCGACTGGCAGGTCGGGGCCGTCGGGGCCGGGTCCCGCAACCAGACGCTCTACTTCCTGGCCCCGGTCCTCTCCCTCGACGCCGTCCGCCGCCTCACCCAGTCCCAGGCCGTGCTCCTCTTCACCGCGCTCGTCACCCTCCTCTCCTGGCTCGCCTTCTGCGCCGCCGCCAGGCTCGCCGGCCGCGACCCCTCCGGCAACAAGAAGCTCTTCCGCGCCCGCTTCTGGATCAGCCGCCTCGACTGCATCTTCGACACCCAGCACTGGGCGGTCAGTACTACTCCTCACTAACATCCATTGGTTGATTGATTTCCTTTTTCGTTGCACACATTATTTCCAGAGGCCAAAGCATCCACACATTCATCGATTGCTTTCCCTTCTTGTGCCACACATTCAGTAATTAATCAAGCAAGCAAAGTAGGAATTTCCGGATAAATAAATAAAATTACTGTTACAGCTTCGTTTGCTTCGCCTAGGCGTCTTGGATTGCTTCGCCTTCCCCCAAGCGTTTCCTCCTACTTTTCCTCCTGGTTGGCTGCTTGCTTCCGTGTGGCGAATTGGGATTGCCTTTTGAAATTTTTACCATTATTTGCCTGCTGTGTAACACACGTGTACTCTTGTCGCAATCAGCATATCCATAATATATCTTTCTGATCTGAAAGTAGGTTGCAATTGCTGTCCAAATGTAGGCTGACCAGCAAGTGCTCAAGAAGAGGAAGACAGAGCTGGGTGGGATGTGCTCGGTTGCTGCCCTCATACTCTTCATTGGATTAGTCACTGTGTAAGTCAGCTTCACAAAATTCATCTAGTCTAGTACAATACTCAACTGGAGTGATGCTCACTCGAAATGTGTTGATGCAGGCTGCTGTACCAAGCCATCAATAGGCGCAACATCGAAGTGCATCGAGTCAAGCCGGCCAACGCTCCTGATCTCTTGGCTTTCGTCAACGACATCGAGTTCCACATCACCACCATCTCGAGCATGTCCTGCTCCCAAGTGACCCCGCCTTCGATGATCGCGATGGGGACGCCCGGGTTCATGGACTTCAGGGTGTTGCCTCTCTCGACGCTCTTGACCTACAGTTGCCAGAACACGAGCCAGGGGCCGTCTATCACGCTCAAGTGCAGCGGCTGCAGAATGCCTCCAAGGGACCACTACGTGTCCTGGCAGTTTGTTGACCTGCCGAGGCGACCGGCAATAGCTGTTGGCTTCCAGTTCAACCTGACTACCAAGCAAACCGGGGACGATGAGCACGTGAGCTTTGTCAGTGGGACCATAAACTCTGACAACTATGGCGACGAGAAGCTCAAGACATTCAGAGGGAGAGACTCCAACGTGCTCAAGATTCAGCTGTTTCCCCAGATATACAACAAACTTAACAACTTGAAGCTCTTGCAGCCGCTGCTTCAGGACTTCACTCCAGGGTCTACCTTTTCGGATGTCAGCAGCTTGAATGCTTCCCTGCAGAACCCTACAGATGGAGTATTAAATACTACGCTCTACATAAGTTATCTTTCAGATTACATCGTGGAGATTAGTAACGAAAGTGTCATAGGCCCAGGTGAGTCTCTTATGATGACAAGGCTGAGCATTTTTCTGTTTGATACTCTGTATGTGCTATCTTTCCAGTCTATTTAGTGCCCAAGTCTTTTTTGCTGTGCGCATGATTTGCTAGTAACCGATTGCTTATGGTTATGGGTTATTATAGCAATATTGCTTCAGATTGAACTACTAACTACCATATGAATAGTATCAAACATTTGCTCCATGATAGGTTTTCCAAATCCTAGAGGATCTGTATTTAGTAGTGTGTGGCTAATTAAATTTGATCTTGATCTAGCTGTTTGATTTGGTTAAACATAGTTATAGTTATACTAGTTTAAACTGATCATGTTACTGCAGATATGAATATATGGTTACAAAAGGCTTTCTACTTGTAGCATATAGGAAATTTGCTTCCAGCTCACAGCGGGTTTCACTTAGTAGAACCATCCTCCATTGTTATTTCCTGAGACTAAAAGTAGCTTAACCCTGAATCCCTGGCACGGCAACAAATCCTGAATTTCTTCTCCAGATATGAAAGTACTTAAAACAGAAGCAACTTATAGGTTGTGTGATATTTCTCAAGACGATTTTCCACATGCCTGCACACCAAATAGGCCATAAACAATAGCCTTGTGCCGTTGCGCGCCCCGTAGATACATACTTTTATGGTTATAATGAGGGCCCACTTGTGAGAAAGTTGGCCCAAGTGTCCAACAGAACACCCTGGCAGTTATATGGGTTGTGAATTTGAGCATTAGCTACCTAATTTGTGCAGTTTCCATTTCTATCATCTAATAGCGATTGTTTCATGCAGTCAGTATAATTGCGAGTATTGGTGGCCTTTATGCCTTCAGTATAGCGATATTTCTCTGCCTCATGGCTCAAGTAAGTTCATGGACAATTTACTGTTTTTTTTTTACTTTGTGACACTGAAAAAAAGGAATAAGCATGCGACGACGTGTAAACTGATTTGGTATGCAACTGACTATTATTTGGACTCTTCAGTGTGAAGCTAGGATAAAGAAGCTCCGTAATGAGGATACAAGAATGCTGAAAATTCTGAGCAAACGGCGAGCTCAACAGAATTGGGATAAGGTGAAGCATTGCTTGGTCCAACGATGAACATCATATAATATACATGGCATCCATGGGGCTGCATCTCTGATTAATAAATGATACTGATTTTGTTGTTTATAGGTGAGAAAGTTTGTGATGTATACCTGGGGCCCTAGCAACTTGGATCCAAGTGACAGAAGTGGCAAGTACCCTGAAGCTTCAATGATGGATTCTCTCCATGAATCCTTCCACAAGAAAAGAAAACCGACTAGACGAGCTACCTCGATTGCTACCAGAACGATGAGAGATCATCCTGATGTGGTAAATTAAATGCCCCTTTTTAATAGTGTCTACTGATAAATTTTGTGCACTATAGTACTATATCTAGTTTTGCAAGTTTGTGTTGTTATTCCATTCAGTTTGTCGAATCCTACTAGTACTTTTCTTTAGAAAAAATCTTACCTTCTGTGCATGATACCGCGTGCAGGGAGCAATTGACATTGAAAGAGCTGGGTAAATGCAGCAGTAGACAACAACCTTGACGCGCCTGTATGGACGACTCCTGCAGGAAGAAGTTTGTATGGTTGAGTGACGCGACCAGCCATACCGGAGATTCTTTTATTTTTGTCAATATGATCTATCTCAAGGCAAAAATTGTACAGCGGTAGGTAGGTTGTAAAGTTGCAAATAGCTTGATTTCGTTGGACGGGCACGATTCCTTTTCTTAAGCATGTGATGAATGGGATTATGGATGTGTGACTGGATCTCCTTTTCTTTTCAGCAATTCATCCATCCATGTGAACTTGCAATAGCCTAGAAGACCCCTTTTGTTGTTAGTTCCTGTAGTGGATTACTTTATGTTTTTTTAGAAGGGGATAACTTTTCCGTGTTCCCTCCTTTTATGCCACCACTGAAAGGTGGAACTGGATCAATTATGTCAAGCCATTTAGTTGGGAATCTTAAAGTAGATGGCAGTAAATAAATTAAGGGTGTTGTTTTGCTGAAGGAGTAAACAGCCCTCTGCGGTACCTAAAGTTAACATGAGTTGTAAAAATCACCATAACATTTTCACAATTGTGGCTATCAAATCAATCAACTGCCACACACAAAATGCATAGTTGTTGTAATTTGACTATTCGTTATGTATGATGAGCCTTTTTCCCCCGAGAAAATAATGTCTAACACGAGTAAACTAATACTCCTTTTGTTCCCCCTTTGTTCCTTTATTAGCACTGCAAATGCGCACTACAATTCGGAACTTTAGCAACAACAAAAAAAGGGACTATAAAGAGGAATGGAGGGAGTATTTGAGTTGCATGGGCTGACCAAATTCTCCAACAAATTTCCCAAGTAATTCCCTTGGATGGTGCGCAACAAAGTAAATTCATAAAATTTGGAGGAATGAAGACAGTGAGTAGAGGGAAGTCCATTGAAGTTCTCAAAGGAACAAAATTCAAACACTTGTTAGATTCCCTATAAGATGTGGAGGTCAAAAGAATGCATTCCATATAAATTTTACAACCCCCAATCCTATGCAGGGACACCTATTTTTCCCTGATGATCTGGCCAATTATCTCTTTCTCCTGTTTTTTCCTGATGCTCTTGCCAAAATACAGTAGGGAAAGGATCATAGTGCAGAGTTTTATAAATTAAAAAAACATGTACATAGAGAATATTTACAGGTATGCAGAGAGTACAGGAAGTGTTACAAATTATGTTGTATCCAACCTTTGAAGTTATTCGAGTGCTTTTGTACTCTCTGGATAACCAGAGTAAGATCCTCTCTGAAATTTCTGAGCCATCTCTCCCAAGATAAAGCAGAGAGCACAAACAGCCCCGCTTGCCCAGCAAGTACCCTGGGGATGACTGCATTGCACGTTGAGGAGCGCAACAACGCCGCCGAAGAGCATCGCACCTTTGATGTCATGTCGCGATATCAAGAGCCGCTGGCGCCAAATGCTACGCTGAGGCACCACTGCACCTCCTGTCAGTAGCTTACCTGACAGACAACAGCCAACACCTGAAAAGCAACTCTGAGCACCTTGCGAGGCATCACCGCCAACACCGGAAAAAAGAGAAGCCTGGAAGGTTCATCCTTCAGTTGCAAAATGCGGTAGCAAGGGGCCCCAGTTCCTAAACAGTATCCAGCGCTTGATACTTCCATCAACCCAAACTAAATCATTCCACCATTGCGTTTCTCCTATTATCGTTGCGAAGAATGGGTTATTTTCAGTGACACCAATGGGGATTCCCTTCAGTTTCGCACAGCCCTTCACCTTCAAGTCCTTGAGAGACGGCAAGACCCTTCCGCAGATGCAGCTAAGCTCTGGAAGCTCCCACAGCTGCAGCGACTGTAGCCTCGGAAGAGCATGTTCCGCGGCGACCGATTCGTCGAACACTCTCTCCAAGCTGTCACAGAACCTTATTTGTAGGCTACGAAGATTCGGCAGGCGCAGGGATGAAGGAAAGAGGAAGTTCAGTTTTGGACAGCAATCGAGGAGCAAGTGCATCAGACAACTGAAACTAGTCAAATCTTCCATCCCTTGGCAGAAGTATGCTAAATTGTCCATGTTAGAGATCCATATATTCTGCAATTTGACCATTGTAGCCACTTCTTCCAGTAAGAATATATTCTCCAGTTGGTGACAGTCCTCTACCCAAAGTTCTTGTGCTGCTGTCAGTCTTCCGGTATTCAGCGTTTATACCAGATTTGTCAGTGTTATACTTTTTAATGATATTAGCTCAGCGTGTCTAAGAATCCCTTCGAGATCATCAGGATTGCTGACACATTTTATCTCCAAAACCCTATCGAAATCACCTGACTGTCTGTCCATCAAAGAAAATTTTGTCCTCCATACTTCAAAGCCATTGTCCATTGTTTGGTCAGAGTTTAAAGGGGAGATAACTATGTGAAACTTTCGAAAGCAGTTTGACCACAGTGTAGAGTCTTTGTCCAACAAAGACTGAGCGAAGTTGGCCTGGCTTGAATAAATGTATGTTTTTCCGTCCTGGTTTACATCTTGAGAGACCCTCATGCCAAATCTGTCAGACAACTTGAAAGTAAGTCCACGCGGCAAACAAAGCATGGCCTTCCAATCCACTGGATCCTTACTTACTCCTATCTGGAGGTTACTGACAGCACCTGTTTTTGAAACTCCATAAGGGAACTTGATAAATGCTGTTGTATCACATGAATTGTGGTTTGTTTCTGTAGTTTGCTCAAACTTGAGGCATGGGCAATCTTGTAGCAGAAGTTGGTTAAGCTCCATGCACGCAGCCAGGGATGGCAAGCATTCGATAGAAGTTCTCGAAAGGTCGAGGATCTTGAGCAACCCCATACGGTCAAATGATCCACATTCTACCCTTTTTAGGGAGCCACAACCTGATGCACTCAGTGCCTCCAGCATCTCCAGCGAGCCTATGTGCTGAATTCTCTCCAAGTGTCCACATCCAACCAGTAGCAGCAACCGGAGGTGAAACAGACGAGAAATGGACTGGGGAAGGGTTCTGATTGGAGTGAAGGACAGGTCTAGCACTCTAAGCATTCCCACGCGGCAAAAGAATTCTTCCGATATACTTCTCATATGGCGGTTCCCTCTTAAAAGTAGCGTCGAAGTTGAAAAGCACTCATGACTTGGGCTTGCACGGAGTTCTTCCTTCACTGTGTTATTCATCAAGGAAATCCTTCTGCCAAACTTGGCAAGAAGATACTCAAATGGAATGTCATTGTCGAAGTATTTTTCAGGCTGCTCCACATAGCCATTCTCACGTCCAACTTGTGATACCGTCTCTCTGATGACATCATGGATGCGGATATGATGGTCACCCTCAAAATGAATCAAACCATGCTTTAAAAGCACATGGAGAATTTCCTCACCATAATAGTTAGCCTCATGAGAATCTCTAGCTTCTTGAATGATACCATCCAGCTTCCATAAAATGATCAGGTCTTTGACAGGAATTGCTTCATCGTCAGGGAAGAGTAGGCAGTATAGGAAGCAGCGCCTGGCAGTATCACTAGGAAGCCGACGGTAACAAAACTTTACAAGGCGAACCATTGTGGTGAACACTGATATCTTGGGTCCTAGAGCCACATAAGCTTCACTTATTAACTTGCTCGACTCTTGTGCAGGCATATCACACAGTGCCCCAGCCAGTAAGATAATCGACAATGGCATGCCAAAACAGTTGTCAACTAACTCCAGATCAATATCCTTGCCGATCTTCTCGCGCAGTAGGTCATATGAGGCCTGATCTGTGAGTGGTTGTGGCGATATAAGTATAGCTGGATCCATGACTGAAACTGTCCTCCCGGTTCTTGTGGTCACAATGACCTTTGAACCTAAACTCTGCTCTCGAGGACATGGAATCCCCAATTTCCCTAAGATGTTTTCCTCGACAAAATAAGCATTGTCGAGAACCAACAAGAACTTTCGTCTCGTGAGATGCTCCTTGATCATCACCCTAATTCTCGACGATGACAGTTCTGCGCCAATGTCAATTAAAAGACATGTGGCAATCTTCTCAGTGCACCGTCTCAGACTACAACTTGTAGACAATGAAACCCAGATATAGGTATCAAAGCGATTAGAGTTCCTTGCGGTTTCAAATGCCGCTTTTGCCGCCCATGTCTTTCCCAAGCCGCCAATGCCCTCGATGGCAACCACTTCACCTTCTGGACGAAGAATCAGGCAAAGCATGTCTTGGAGCGTTATCAACCGATACCGTGGTACAGTAAAGCTTGGCAAACGAGTCCTTGATTTCCTAAAACAGCAGTAGGACGCCATGGCCGGCACACCTCCTATTTTGTCAGCCCTTGTGCTTGGGTTGCGCCTGGAGTCACAAGAAATCAGCTCGTGTACCTGCGTGGCGGACAAGTTCTTGCATTGTTAACTAGTCAATGGTGTTGGCTAATGTGTGAACTTGTTGCCAAATAGTATGAAATTCCAGTTCTTGATAATCTAGGTGTAGTTGACGCCCTTAGGCAAATATCCTTTTTCAAGTTTGCACCTCAAAGCAGCATCCCGGTTAACTGAAAATAATTACATTTCTTTCCATGAAAGAAGAGAACTGAAACAAGCTGTTGTGAAGGCTACATATGATATGAGAGAATTCACCCTTTGTGTGCGCAAAGCTTCGGGAGGTAAATTCAAGAGAACATGCTAGATAATTCCTTGTTGAGACTGATGAAATATGGGTTCTCCTCCTTTAATAAACAAAATAGGCGGACCGGATCCGGTCCCTAGCTTAGGTCCGTTTGGCAACATGCATAGCTAGCTAGCAAGCAAACATGGGGAGCACTGATAAGGATAACAGATGCAAAGGTTGTTGCACTTGCACGCCATTGCTCCATGTTTGTCTTGCAGAGAGACAATGCCTGAACTGCAGGAGCGGCGTGCTGCTACATGGTACGTATGGGGTTGTTATTCAGTAAGTCTGACTCGGCCCATCTTTCCTGGAAATCGGCAAGAGTCTGCGACCAAGGGCGGGCAGAGCACACAGGGCTCCCCGTGAATCGTCCCGGATCGGGTTCCCCCTCGCGTCGGAAGCTCGGACGGACGGACAGCTGAAATCCAAGGAAGAACAGGGCTCACCTTCGGCTGAATGGAGGCGAGCGGTGCTGATGCGATACGTGCGGCCTTTCTCCAGAAGCCGAACGCGACCCTGATGATCCGCTGGCGCAGAGCTTGCTTGTATCAGGGATTCAGGCCGGGGGGGGGTGGGGGTGGGGGTGGGGTGGGGGGAGGGAAGGTGGGCGCCGGCGGCGGGTTGGAGCGGGCCCTGGTCCACGGGCAGTCAAAGCAACCCGTCTGATTGGAGAGCGTTATCTTTTGAGATTTTTTCCTGTGAAAAACCTTTTAAGCAATTTAATCACCCATTTTTTTAGTCTAAATCTAAACACATTCACTTTATTGATCAATGTCCAAATACATGAGAATATAATTTAAGTCCGGGGGTTGAAGGAGCCATAAATAGCGCGTAGATAACCACAAAATAATTAGATGGGTCTTTTATGGTCTTTCATAGAAAGACCGTGAAAAATAATTAGGTCAAAATAAATCAACATTGTGGGAATTGAATACAAGGCCTCTTGTCTATCTCTTAGATGTAACTAATCCCAACTCATTTTAAATATACGAGCGGCAGTCATCATGTTTAATTTTTTTTGCGAGAAAAAGAGTTGATATTAAAACAGCCAAATTACAGAAAGGTCCACACAAAAAAGGAAATTGCAACCAAGCCCCTCTGCAACCCGACTACGCCGGCACCGTGGACGAGCCGATGACGCGCCGTTTGCGGCTGCTCGCTGACGCCTTGAATCAAAGCAGCCCCCAGGCAAAATGAGAAGTCTCTGATCAACGGTCCCTGAGGACCTACACCCATGGCTGTCGTCGTCGTCGCACCGCTCAACATCGCCTTCCTTCTCCAGATTTTCAACCGTCGGAATTGTCATCCCTCGATCTCCAGCACGGGGGAACCGTGCACGGCCGCTTCACCGAGCAGCGAGCACAAAGAAAGGAGCTGGTCCACAGCGGAGCTCCACCGGAACTTCGCCGTCAAAGGGGAGACCAACACCTGCAAAAAGCTGATCAAGTCGTGTCGCCGCCTCCACGACGCCACCGGCTGGCTCCCTAGGCACGCCTACACTATGTACACGTTGCAAATAGGGCCTCCCCCGTCCTCCCGCCGCCGGAGCGGCTGGCGGAGGGCGAGGGAGCCGCCGATTCGGCAACGGCGAGGTGGAGAGCCTGGGGTTCGCACAAATCACCCTTCGTTCCTGTAGATGGGGAAGGGTGAGGTCCAAGGCTCATGTTTAGGGAGAGGACTAAAGCGGGTGAGGACTTCATGGTAATTAATGAAAGGGTTATGCTTAAATGCCATTAAAAATGATTGTACTTAAATGGAATCAGTGGGAGATTATGCCCCGCAAAGAAAATATGAACACGACTAAATTGCAACATATTTTTTTATGTTCATTTTGTAGAAGGGCGTTGTTGCGTTGCAACATGTTCTTCATAATGAATCCAATGTTGTGGGACATTATGCTTGTGCAAAACATCAATTTTATCCGTTGCAACGCACGGGCATATGTGCTAGTAATAATATTAATTCAGGTCCATAGACCATCTAGTAATGACCACAAACACTGGAGCGAGCTGAAAATGCACTGACGTCATCGCTCCTCCCTCACTAGAGTCGGGCAGAACTTGTTGCAGTAGACACTCAAGAAGTCGTGCTAAGGCCCCACGGGACTAATGCACCTGAACAGCAAACGTCACCGATGAAGAGAAGAGTAGATCAGAAGGATTAACTATAGACACACGAACGATCATGGTCCTAAAGTGTGCTTAACAAGGCTATGTGCCTCATAGTTTGTCTCCTGCCATTTGAAGATGAAGTATCACTCAGATAGTTGTGTTGTCGTTGCTTTGATCTCCTTCACAATGCCAACTTCTATTTTCTACTATGTGTTTCATTTGTGTTTTTCCTTCTAAACATTACTTCTGATTCCTATGTGTTTTATTTATAGTTTTATACACAAGTTTCTCAGTAGCTTCCATCTTTTGGCAAGGAGGTCAAGAAGAAGAAGAAAAATGGGCTAACCAAATTGATAAGAAAATAGGCAGTTTTTCGATTAAATTAATTCATGAATAAATCATAAATATGACATGGACAGCATTGATAACACAGTGATTACGATCTAACAGAGCATATACTAGGCATATAGTAGAAACATCTACGCATATCGCTAGTACTGCTACAACAGAAAGAAACACGAGAAGGATAAATGATGTATACCCTCCAATCGGCCACACGGCGGTGGTGGCGGTGGCAGCAGCCGCGGCATCCTCGGCGGCCTTCTTGTTGGCCTCGGCCTTCTCAGCGGCAGCACGGTCGGCGTCGGTCGACATGATGACGACGAAGGTGATGCGGACGTAGATGAACAGAAGCGAGTAGTCGCGTAATCGCTACCCAAAAACCTAATCGCCCCTCTCCCGTACAGGATCCGGAGAAGCGGGGTTTCGGAGGCCTGTTCTCCCGTCAACCGTGTACGCGGTGAACAGGACGGAGTCGTCGGCGGCAGCAGCAGCAGAGGAACGACGTGGGCGTGGAGGCGGAGATGCGTTCTGTTTCGTGGCGGCTAGGGTTGGCAGCGTCCCACATATATATGTGCGGCCGCGCGTGGAGAGACGTGGGCTGAACCCACGTCCAAGTCGGTAGCCCACGATCCGACGTCTCAGATCGTGGCCCTACCTGTCAAAGACTCTCCGTTCCTGACCGGCAAAAGAAGCGCATAGGAGTGAGCTTGGCTCGGCTCAATCCCGCAACCCGCGGCGCGGCGCGGCGCGTCGTGGCGAGGCGTGGCGTGGCGTGGCGAGCGGAGGAGGAGGAGTGCGCGAGGGCCTCATCTCTTCTCAAGCTCCAATAGCATGAGGGAGAGGATCCCTTATAAACCACTCCAACTCTCCTTCCACTTTCGAGGTGGGACTGAACTTCCCACCACCTTGTCATGCTACCTACATGGGCCCTTAGAGATCAAATCTGAAATTGTCATATGGGCTCTAGGCCCATCTCATATTTCATTAATCCCCCACCAGATCTCAGGGGCCCACTTTGTCCTTTGTTCCAAACGCTGTTTTGATATATACCAGCATCTCAGTGAAGACCGATTAAGGTTGAGCTCCACCTAGACCAAGTAGTTACACTCCTTCACAACTGAACAATGGACTATGCCTTGAATTGTCAATTTGGCGTCAAGAAGTTTCACCACAAGTCCCATTGATACGAGGCTGCCGAAGGCCGGCCCCTCGGGTGGAGCATATTATTCACACTCCTGGCCTGTTCATGAGCTTGCTAGAGATCACCCCAATCTCATAGACTGTGACTAGTAGTCGGGCTCATATAGGTGTGTTCCTCCAAAGATCGCTCTGTAGGATAGCATCTTGCTTATGCATATAAGCCTTGGAACACATTAAGACAGTAGTCATCCTTCCATACAGTTTCCGAGAGTATTGCATCTCCAACGGAGTGGGTAATTAAAGTTACTCTACTCAGTTCACCATTGGCTTGTTTTCCCAGGTCCTACTTCACGGGATCTCCGATCACATAGGTTGGGTTACTACCAAGGCAACTCATGTGGGTCTCATACCCATCTCCCTTGATGCGCTATCTATCACAACACGTGATAGCCCTTTAGTAAAGGGATCTGCCAGATTCTTAGCCGTTTGAATATAATCCAATGCTATCACTCCAGAGTTTCTCAATTTTCTGACAGTTTTCAATCTCATTCTTATGTGTTTGTTGGACTTCATGTTGTCCTTTGAACTCTTCACCTTGACAATAACTGTTTGGTTGTCACAGTTCATAAGGGCGGCCGGAACCGGCTTCTCAACCACTGGCAAGTCCATCAACAGATCTCGAAGCCATTCTGCTTCGCCACCCGATGTGTTTAATGCTGTTAATTCTGCTTCCATTGTCGATCTTGTTAAAATCGTTTGCTTGCAAGACTTCCAGGAAACAGCATCACCTCTAAGAGTAAACATATACCCAGTTGTGGCCTTCATCTCATCAGCATCAGAGATTCAATTCGCATCACTATACCCTTCAAGTACCGACGGGTATCCGGTATAGTGAAGTCCATAGTTCATAGTACCTTTCAGATAGCGCATAACTCTCTCAAGAGCACGCCAATGTACATCACCCGGTTTGGAAACAAACCGGCTCAGTTTGCTAATAGAAAATGCGATGTCAGGCCTCATTGCGCTCGCTAGATATTGGAGTGAACCAACAATCTGAGAGTATCTCAATTGATCTATAGCTGTGCCTTTAGACTTTCGAATCAGCACACTAGGATCATATGGTGTTTGAGATGGTTTGCAGTCTGAATATCCAAAACGACTCAACACCTTCTCAACATAATGGGATTGCAGAAGTGTAATCCCACCTTCACCATCTCTCAATAGCTTGATGTTCAAGATAACATCAGCCACTCCAAGGTCCTTCATCTCAAAGTTCTGAGATAGGAAAGACTTAACTTCCTCGGTCAGCTTGAGATTAGTCCCAAATATCAGTATGTCATCAGCATACAAACACAGTATAACTCATTCGCCCCCACCATAGCGATAGTATACACATTTGTCGGCCTTATTAAAAACAAAGCCAACAGATGTCAACGTTTCATTAAACTTGTCATGCCATTGCTTAGGCGCTTGTCTCAGGCCATACAAAGATTTCACCAACTTACACACCTTTCCTTCCTGACCATCCATCACAAAGCCATCAGGCTGTTGCATATAGATTTCCTCCTTTAGCTCTCCGTTCAGGAAAGCTGTCTTAACATCCATCTGATGAATGAGAAGACCATGTGAGGCCGCCAACGAGAGTAATACTCGAATGGTGGTCAGTCTGGCCACAGGTGAATAGGTGTCGAAGAAATCTTTTTCTTCTTTCTGGGCATAGCCCTTGGCCACAAGCCTAGCCTTGTACTTTTCTATCATACCATCGGGCCTAAACTTCTTCTTGAACACCCACTTGCATCCCAATGGTTTGCAACCATAAGGACGTTCAGTAAGCTCCCAAGTCCCGTTAGCCATGATGGAATCCATCTCGCTACGGACCGCATCCTTCCAGTAGTCAGCTTCTGGAGATGCATATGCTTCTGAAATAGAAGTGGGATTATCCTCCATGAGGTATATGAAGAAATCATCACCAAAGGTCTTTACAGTCCTTTGTCTCTTGCCCCTACCAAGGGATTCCTCATTATCCTCCTCAGGATTTTCATCATGTGTTTGGTTATAATATTCCATCGGAATGGCAGGTTCAGGAGTCTCCTCAGATTCCTGTCTAGAAGTGCTTTGTACATCTCTCATGGGGAAAATGTCCTCAAAGAATGTAGCATCTTTAGACTCCATAATTGTACCAACCTTCATGTCAGGTACCTCAGATTTCACTACTAGAAATCTATAGCCAACACTATTCATAGCGTAGCCCAAATTAACACAGTCCACAGTCTTTGGTCCAAGCTTACGCTTTTTGGGGATCGGCACATTAACTTTCGCCAAGCATCCCCAGGTACGTAAGTACGAGAGTTTTGTCCTTCTCTTGGTCCACTTCTCGTAAGGAGTGATCTCGTTATCCTTTGTTGGAACTTTATTCAGGACATGACAGGATGTCATTATAGCCTCCCCCCACCATGCCTGGGATAAACCCGACGTATCTAACATGGCGTTAACCAAATCAGTTAGAGTACGGTTTTTCCGCTCGGCAACCCCGTTTGACTGGGGTGAGTAGGGAGGCGTCTTTTCGTGAATAATGCCGTGTTCCGCACAAAAGGCATCAAACTCTTTCGAGAAGTACTCTCCACCACGATCTGACTGGACTCATTTAATTTTCTTTTCAAGTTGATTCTCAACTTCTGCCTTATAGATTTTGAAGTAGTGTAGAGCCTCATCTTTAGTATTTAACAGATACACATAGCAATATCTAGTGGAATCATCTATCAAAGTCATGAAATATTTCTTTCCACCTTTAGTCAACACACCATTCATCTCACAAAGATCAGAATGTATGAGTTCCAGTGGCGCCAAGTGTCTCTCCTCTGCTGCCTTGTGAGGCTTGCGAGGTTGCTTAGATTGCACACACGAATGGCACTTAGAACCTTTGGCTAAAGTGAAACTCGGGATTAAATTCGATTTTGCTAGCCGTGTCATAACACCGAAACTAATGTGACAAAGACGTGAATGCCAGACTTCAGATTCATTAACACTCAAATGAATATTGTTCACGACTTTATTACATAGATCTGCAAGAGAAAGGCGGAACATGCCTCCGCATTCATAACCCTTTCCAACAAATAGTCCATATTTCATAACAACTAATTTATTAGACTCGAATACCAACTTAAACCCTTCTCTACATAGAAGGGAGCCACTAACGAGGTTCTTCTTGATGGCGGGGACATGCTGCACGTTCTTCAGCTGCACGATCCTTCCCGAAGTAAACTTCAGATCGACCGTGCCAACACCAAGAACAGAAGCACTCGCGCCATTCCCCATCAGTACGGACCCGTGACCTGTGGCCTGGTAAGAAGAAAACAATGAAATGTCAGCACACACATGAACACCTGCACCTGTGTCGACCCACCAATCGGTGGACGGACAAACTGAAAATACAGTAAATAAATTACCGTACCCAGATGCACCACTCTCATTGTTGCTCACAATCATATTGACAGACTTGGAGTCCCGCCCTTGCTTCTTATACTTGTTTGGACACTTCTTGGCTCAATGTTCAAGCGAACCACAAGTAAAGCAGCCCTCATCCTTCTTATTCCTCTTGAAGGTCTTCTTACCCTTCTTCTTAAAGTTGGCACTCTGTTGGACACCGTTCTTTTCCTTGGACTTGTGGGAATTGGAGTTCTTCTGATGCACCATATTGGCCATAGAAGTTTCTTCTACCCCTTTTCCGTGCGAGTCCTTTGCCCTTGAATTCTGCTCAACACTCAGATGGCCTATGACATCCTCCACAGAGAATTCATGCCTCTAATGTTTCAGAGTGGTGGCAAAGTTCCTCCAGGAATTGGGAAGCTTAGCGATTATGCAGCCCGCGATAAACTTGCCCGGTAACTCGCACTTAAGAAGCTCAAGCTCCTTAACAATGCATATTATCTCATGAGCCTGCTCCAATACAGGACGGTTTTCAACCATCTTGTAATCGTGAAACTGCTCTATAATATACATCTCGCTCCTTGCATCGGCAGCCCCGAACTTAGATTCGAGCGCCTCCCACAAGTCCTTGGCAGACCGCACATGCAAAATATGCGTCAACCAGCTTAT
This sequence comes from Triticum urartu, assembly GCF_003073215.2. NCBI lineage: Eukaryota > Viridiplantae > Streptophyta > Magnoliopsida > Poales > Poaceae > Triticum > Triticum urartu. The sequence goes on from NC_053024.1 coordinate 50,664,134, forward strand.
CTCCAATCACGCTCAGAACTGCCCCGAGGAACACGACAGTGGCCTCCTTGAACGCCTTCTCCTGTTCAGGAGCGATCGTTCCTGTGGGAGTCACACCGGCGACCCAGAACGCGTTCATGGCCGTGAGCCATAAGGTGGTTTTAGTCTGCCAACGCTTAAAGTACGTCCCCGTAAACGGGGACGGTTTCAGTGCAGCAGCAAAACCAGAATTCGAAAAACTCCTACACGGATTAGGTTTTTGGATTGATAAGAAAATAGGCAGTTTTTTCAATTAAATTAATCCATGAATAAATCATGAGCATGACATGGACAGTATTGATAACACACTGATTACGATCTAACAGAGCATGTACTAGGCATATAGTAGAAACATCTACGCATATCGCTAGTACTGCTACAACAGAAAAAAACACGAGAAGGATAAACGATGTATACCCTCCAATCGGCCACACGGCGATGGTGGCAGTGGCAACAGCCGCGGCATCCTCGGCGGCCTTCTTGTCGGCCTCGGCCTTCTCAGCGGCAGCACGGTCGGCGTCGGTCGACATGGTGACGACGAAGGTGATGCGGACGTAGATGAACAGAAGCGAGCAGTTGCGTAATCGCTACCCAAAAACCTAATCGCCCCTCTCCCGTACAGGGTCCGGAGAAGCGGGGTTTCGGAGGCCTGTTCTCCCGTCAACCGTGTACGCGGTGTACGGGACGGAGTCGCCGGTGGCAGCAGCAGCAGAGGAACGACGTGGGCATGGAGGCGGAGATGCGTTCTGTTTCATGGCGGCTAGGGTTGGCAGCGTCCCACATATATATGTGCGGCCGCACGTGGAGAGACGTGGGCTGAACCCACGTCCAAGTCGGTAAGCCCATGATCCAACGTCTCAGATCGTGGCCCTACCTGTCAAAGACTCTCCGTTCCTGACCGGCAAAAAGAAGCGCATAGGAGTGAGCTCGGCTCGGCTCAATCCCGCAACCCGCGGCGCGGCGCGTCGAGCGGAGGAGGAGGAATGCGCGAGGGCCTCATCTCTTCTCAAGCTCCAATAGCATAAGGGAGAGGATCCCTTATAAACCACTCCAACTCTCCTTCCACTTCCGGGGTGGGACTAAACTTCCCACCACCTTGTCATGCCACCTACATGGGCCCTTAGAGATCAAATCTGAAATTGTCATATGGGCTCTAGGCCCATCTCATATTTCAACACAAACTGGGTGTGGTTTGATCATCAAAAGACCAGTTAAACTTTGTTGCACAAGAAGTATCTGGGCTGAAAAACGATATCCCAGACATATTAGAAGCCCGTGGATTCATGGGATGGTTTGATGATGATAAAGAAAAACATTTGTTTTGTTTGGATCTTTCATGAAAAAAGACGGCTTGAAAGATACTCTTTTGAGAGGATAAGTAGTTAGGACATATCACTCTCCCGGAATAGTCTCCAACCTTATACCATATTGTACGTGATAAGAAGGATATTCTTGCACATGTGCTCAGCTTCCCCGCCAATGTATTACTTCCACATAATTTGATTGGCCCTGTCTTATGCCATGACAACATCTGTTATCCCATTTGGATTTGATTAACATGACATAGGATCAGATATGTTTCGTTGAAATCCAATTGCATCTAGATCCTTTACATTCAACTCTATTTTATGTACATTTTGAAAGAAGTCAAAATTTCAAAAATTATGAGATGAGCATACTAAAATATCGGTTGCATACACCGACTGGTTCACACAAAAGACCTTAAGCCGTTAAGGAAATTATTGTCCATATATTTCAACACTAAATATGCCTTTGTAGGACGTTTAGAGACTTGTGTCAAGCCTCTAAAAAGTCTTATGTTTATGAACAGAAATATTTTAGAATCAGATTTTTTTTGTAAAACAATGTGCCATTTATGAGACGTCGAAAATAGAAAAAAAGGTATAGTGCAACGTGAATAGCGTGGAAATCCATTTTTATGGTTTTTCCACACATAACGCAAATGATCCTTATTTTTAACAACAGTTTACAAGGTTTACTCTTATCTTTTTTTTCTTTTTTTGAGGGAAGGTCGTCGTGGTTATTAAATTAAAAGACATTTACATCATCAACGAGCTTACCAACCGCAAAGTCAGGTGGCTCGTCTAACCAACTTAAAGTAGACTTATTACAATAACTTTAGTTAGCTAGTACATGAGCTGCTTGATTACAAGAACGAAAACAATACTTAAATATGACCTTCCCAATTATAGTGCTTATATCCACACTCTGCAAATAATGTTGCGGCTGTATGACCAGTACAAAAGTTGATTACTTGAAGAGAATCTGACTCCGCTTCAATTCGGTTGAATCCCAAAGAATTGGCAAATGATAGTCCATCTCTCATAACTATCGTCTCCGTGGTAATTGCATCAGCTGCCACCGAGATGAATTTACATTGCGCGGCGATGAAGTTTCCCCTATCATCTCTGAGAATGGCAGCCGTCGCACCACAACCACCATCTGCAAAGAAAGATGCATCAACGTTTAACTCTGTATCCCCTACTTCTACGTTCTCTGATTCTTTTAATCAAAAGTTTTTTTTTCTGAAACAAGGGTTTCAAAAGTCCGGTACAAACTAAATAAATCCGGTGCACATCGTGCCCGTACATTGTTCATCTGACGGTCGGGTAGGAAGATAGGTATCCTCTGCCCGGCTATCCCCTCCTCCCCGGTTTCAATCCTGTCTCTGAAGACTCCTCCCAAATTCTCAACTGCTGCCGCTGCCGCCGCTGCTTCTTCCTCCTACTCTCGGCGACTCGTCTCCACAATTCATCCCCCCTCTTCGTCGTCGGCGGCGGCGGGGACGACGGGGCACAGCCGAGAACCCAGGTTGCCAGGACCAGCGGCAACTCCAAGCTTGCTTCTTGGTAAGGGAAGGAACCCTAGCTTGCTTCGCCGATTGATTGATTCGATTCGATTCACCGGACAGTTCCTTTGTTCGTCTCATCCTTCGCTCAGTTCATAATTCGATTCGATTCGAGTAGGTGCTTCTTCTTCTTCTTCTGCTTCAGCGCAGCGCGAGATCCGTCGGAGCCGAGCCGAGCTGAGCTGACCCCATTGGACTGAACTTTAGGGGGCGTAATGGACAACACCCAATTCGCCATGGTAATTCCTGCTTACACGAGCTGCGCAAAGGAATCTAATTCTGTTTCTAACCTTCTGTGTGTGATAGTGTCCTTACCTGCCTCTGTTTTTCTGCTTCTGGTGGAGCAGATTGAGGAGCTGGCCTCGCTCATCAAGGACAACCTCTACAGCAAGCACCTCGTCCTCTCCACCGAGGAGATCCTCGTCACCCTCCTACAGCACAGCTACCTCGATGACGACGATGAACACGACCGCGCCACAACTGAAGCAAGTCGCGGGGCAGCTGGGAATACCATAGAGCTCCAGCCCACCAGCTCCTACAATCGCCTCCTTTTGCATCGTCTCGCCGACATATATGGGTATAAAAAACCTCCCTGATGCATTCATCTTCGTCCGCTTCACTGTGCTGACATGCTAAAGTCACTGCGGCGACCACTCCGTTTGCTAATTTTATCTGCTTCTGTGTCGCTGCTAGGTTTGCTCACGAATCTGTTGGCGAGGGTGAGGATCGGCATTTGGTTCTCCAGCGCTGCCCTGAGACAGCCATGTATGTCGTCAACCTCCCTTATTGAAACCTTTCTTGTCTGGCTCGATTCAGCAACGTCGTACATGTCTACACCATGCCAAAAATGTGCTAGTGTGTTTCAAGCAGGGTGTCTCACTACCAGTGCCAATGTTCTCTTTTTCCCTGCTATATATTTAACTCGCCACACATAGGTCGGTGGTTGGCTAAATTCAGAGCTGTTATTATGCTTGCCCTGTTTTGAATTTAGTTATGCTATATGTTTCAGCCCTCCCGTCCTTGTCAGCGATGTGTTGTGGAATTATGACGACGGTGATGGTCCTTCAGCCTCTCTCATGCTAGCGAGAAATGAGACAGGTGAATGAATCATTCTTGATGCGTTTATTTGCTGTATCATGTAGTGATTAGGCAGATGCTTGTTTGGAACAAAGAGTTTGAGGCTACTTCTTGAGAAGAAAAGCAGGATTTACTTAGGAAGTAAAGAGTGTCCAGTCCTTTGCTATGGTCAAATAGTCAAATTTATTCGTAGTGTTACCTTCAGAAACTCTAAACACATCATTAGCAAAAAGAGTTTCCCTACATGTATGAATATGATCTCTCATCTCACGCAACCCTCTGTTTTACAAGTTTATGCTTACTGCGTCTGAATTTGTGAAGATATTCGACGGTAGGACTGAGCAATGCAAAGCTTCTAGCAGTCCCAGTTTATTTTTCAGCTCTTGCACAGTGTAGCTTGTAACCTGGATTTAGCTATTTTTGGTTCAGCCCTTCTGCTGGCCACTAGCTTTACATAACTTGTTTTCCTTCATTAAATAATTAGGCAGACCTCATGCATGCCTGTTTGAAATACTAGCTTGCAGTAATTACTAATTAATACCATCTTCTTTCAGATCTTCAGAAAATTTATGAGCCAGAAAATGTCCAAGACGCTATTTCTCTTGAAAGCTTGCATCTGAAAACTGATACACCAGTTTCGAAGCCATTGCCGCAGTTGGTGCCACCTTCAGCAGCATCGCTTAAGGAGAGGGAAGCTGCTTATCGGGCTGCTCGTGAGCGAATCTTCTCTTCACATGAAGCCAAGGGAAACGACACATCAGCAGCAAAATCTAGGCATGTTCCTGCTGTTGCTCAACGGATGATCGCACACGCACTTGGTAAGAGAGTTGAAGATCCAACAGAGAGAGCTGCCTTGGAGAAAATCAAAGGGAAGGAACTGGTAAATGGAAGAACTAGTCCCACGAGTAAAGAAGCAGGGAAACACAACTCAAGCTCACCTGGTGGTGGTCCGTGTCGGAACCCATCTGCTCGAAGCCGTCCTACACCTACTGTTAGCGCCGAGACGCTCAAGAAAGAACAGACTGGAGCGGCTAAAAGGATGTTTGCACATGCGTTGCGGCTCCCTGGTGTTGAGATGCCCAATGGCGAGGCCCGAAAACCCAAGTAAGAAGAGCTGGAGATGAATGAAATTCCGAGAATGCATGGGCTGGGGCTGCCTTGACTGCCGTGCCCCGTGTGATGGAGCTGGAAGCCCTTGCTGTGCCAGCCTGCTCTTATCTTATGGAGTGGCACTTGTGATGGATGTTAGAAGCAGATGAAAGGATTGGCTGTTCAAATCAGCCGGTGTGAGACAATGCGCCGTAACCTTTATTTTGCCTCCCTTGACTCGAGTTGAGTCGAAGAAAAACCTGAGGGCACGCGGTGAGAAGGCTGAATCCAAAGTGGCCGTTCCCTGTTAGAATTAGAATTGTGCTAGCAAGTAGTGGTGTTGGATGTTTGCCAACAGAAAGAAATGTTCTTGTTAGCGCCTACCCCAGTCCAGTGAGTGTTTTTGGCTCTCCAACCTGCTGTATCGTTCTTAGCTTATATACTAACCTCTCTTTGCAGAGGGAGTACCACTTTGGTGTATCTTACTATCTTAGTTTGGTTTTGAAGGGCTTAGTTCCCAAACAATGTTTTATAGTTGATGCATGAAATTCGTTCTTTTTTCGAGAAAAAGCACATTGAAAAGAGAGTTTTGGTTACATTCCTCCTAAGAGGTAGTCCCTCTGTTCCCATAGAACAGCTGTACATTATGGGACGGGGTAGGTTACAAGCATGGAATAAAGACTAATGCAAATCACAGGTCGTCAGTAGAACAGCTGTACGCCCATAGCCTGGCCTCATTTTTGATTCTACAGTTGCACATGCAGTCATTTCGGTGCTTCCAAGCGTCGCGGAGGCAACGCATCAACTTGGTTGTCTTTTTTCTCTATCTAGAAGTGGAAGTGCTCTGCCTTCATCCAACAGAGATCCAAACCGGTGAGCCAATGGAAGAACTTCACTCCTGGCGTAGCCAAGCTCTTCCATATGAGCTTCCAGGTGCTGCAGATTTGGGCATGGGTTCGCGTTATGAAAACGCCATTCAATTTGTACTAACTTTTTCTTAAAACAAAAATTGTACTACCTTCAATTTACCTCTGTGATTGCTAATAAGATAAAAACATGTAGTAAGTTGATCAAAATAAATCTTAGCTGCTAATGATTTTTTGTCTAAAAGGACTACCTGCCTAACGGTATTGACAAAAAGAACCACCTCTGAGATGAATTGCCAAAACAGACCAGTCTAGACGTGGCGGCAGGCACGCCAGCCGACACGTGGCGCCTGCCGCCACATGCGGAGGCGGCAGCCCCTGCCGCCATGATGTGAGGCGGCCGGTGGCCGATTACAGGAAAATTACAACCCGACGAGCCGTGACGGAAACAGGGGCAGGGCAGGCTGGCCCTGCCGCCATGCAGTCAGGCGGCATGCACTACTGCCGTGCGCGAGCCAAGTCACTTTACTCCTCATCGAAATAGACAACGATGGCAAAGTTGCGTGGATACATGCATGCATCAGGATTCGTTCTCTAGTGAGCAAGTGATCCATTCATCAGGACATACATGCATCAGCAATGGCCCAAAACAGGGTACAGGTGGCCCGGCTCCCGTGCAGCTGCACCATCAGCGCATGCCGCCTAGATGCATGGCGGCAGGGCCCACTTGCCCTGCCCCCGTTCCGTCGTGGCTCGCCGGGTTGTAATTTTCATGTAATCGGCCACCGTCCGCCTCACATCATGGCGGCAGGGGCTGCCGCCTTCGCATGTGGCGGCAGGCGCCACGCGTCAACTGCCACGCCTGCCGTCACGGCTAGGCTAGTCTGTTTTGTCAATTCGTGTGGGAGATGGTTTTTTTTATCAATACCGTTGGGTAGGTAGTTTTTTTGGACAAAAAATCAGCTGCTAATCACCTCCCATTTTACTTCGAGAACTCAAAACAACATTCTTAAAAAAGGAATTCATCTTTGTGGTGTTTGGTGGTGCTTTTCTCTTCATAGCTGCTAAATTACAAGTCTTTGAATTAGGGCAGGTTCTTTTGGGGCTTATTCTAAAAGCCTAACCTAAAATTTTATTTTAGAAGCGTCTCTTGTATCCGGCGGTGCATCTAGCATCGTTGGTGAGCATGTGGAGGTGTGTCTCCGGCGGATCTATCTTTGGTGGATTTGCTCGGATCTCGTCGTTGTTCGTCTACGTTCGTTTGTCTTCGGGTTGAATCCTTCCAACCTACGTTACTCTTCATCGGCGGCGGTTGCTGTTCTGATAGATTGGAAGTTTTTCCGAAAAAAGGAAGCGTCTCTTGTATTGTTTGACTAAGTCTTTGTGGCAAAGTAACTTTTGTAGTGGATTCATTTCTTCAAGACCCGTCGAGTATTCTAGAAAAAAAATTCTTAAGGAATTTCTTGACATTTAAAATGGACACACTTGATTTGCGAATGTAGCATGTCTGGCTCACTGTATGACTGACAAAAATATAATATGACCGCATCCATGAACGTCTATACGTGGTGGTCCGATGGCCTGCCTGCCTCCACAGCCGTCCTCGACGCCGTGCTCCACTCCCTGGCATTCTCAAGCATTGAGCCAGGGTCAGGCCCGAACACGGCGTCCTTTATGCTGTCGCGTATAGCGTCCCTATGCAAGAGCGCATGGATGCATACACCCGTCTTGAACTCATCCACCAGATAAGAAAAAAATATGTTATTTTTTGTTACGTTAGCAAATTGTGATTGTCATTTAATATGGGCACCGGATTAGCGATTTGTTATTGAGGAAAATCAGATTTCGTTTTGAAAGGTTATAAAAAAAAATCTTATGTCTGTCTTTTAGAGAGGTGATCTCACATATATGGTGCGGATATCTGAATTCTTGATTACTTATTATATACTTGATTGAGTTGAATCAAAACTTACCAAAGCAAACACGAAACAAGATCTCCATCTTTAATGGGATTTGGTTTTTAATGGGAGGGAGGGTGGTGGGTGGTGATGCGAAAATAAACCAGAGGAAATATATGGTGGTAGGTGAGGCGGAAAAAAACAGCGGAAGGGAAGCTACCAACTCCCTTTTACGAGTAGAGATTTATGTAGAATATATTGAAAATTAATGCAAAATATACAGAATCTTAATGTTTTAATACCAGATATACTCATCACTTTTCATGCGCATACAGTGCATGCTGGACCAGATCATTCACTAAATCAAATCAACTAATGCTACAAATAGTGCTGACGATGTGTATATATACTTGCACTCGTAAAGAAATATCTCCCCACGAAGAGAGAGAGAGAGAGAGAGAAGCACACACTTTCTATGAGCATGTCAAAGATCATTCTCCTCCTCCTCCTCCTGGCACCCCTTCGCATGGCCGCCGCAAGCCCGGATTGTGCCCCCGGCCGGGAGCCGGGCATGGAGGCGTCTTTTGCCTGTAGCCAGATGTGGCTGTTGAAGGCCGAACAAGATCTCTGCGTCCGCATCATGGCCTGGGGCGGCGTCGACATGTCCGTGTCGCACAAGGAGGAGGAAACCGGGTACGTGAGCCTTGCTGCGTGGTTCGCCGTGGAATCCTTTGAAGTCACGCGGATCGCCGCGAGGAACCAGCTCAACCATAACACATCGCTCTCCGGAGAGGAGAGGCGCGCCTACGAGGGGTGCATGAAGGACTACGCGCTAGCGGGCAGATCCATCACCCGCGTCGCCGACGAGATGCTACCCAGCTGCCGCTTCACGGGCCTCAGCGGCGAGTACAACCGTGCGCTAAATAGCATAGTTAGTTGTATGAATCGGCTGTCGGCGCTGGCTCGGGTGAACACGCCGTTGTACCCCATGGTGTTGGCCGACCAGGACAAAGCAGTGCTGGCGTACCATCTTGCTACTTTGATTGGTGTAGTGTGATAGAGCAAACAATAAAATAGACATTGGACACTCCTAGCTCCCTCTATGCCTATAAATACACCACCCTCTCGAAATTCCGGATTCCCTCCTTCCAAAACCCTAAAAAAACTCATCACACTGCCGTCGGACACGTCCGTCCCGGGCGGACGGAATCGCGCCGCCGCCCCGCACCAGTGGCGTAGTGCCACGTGGCGCCTCACCGCCCCCGCGCCGCCAGCCCGGGCAGGCCCATCGCCGGCCCCCGAGGCTCGCGCGCCCGAGCCGCCGCACCTCGCCTGCCGGCCTGCCTCGCCTCCCCGAGCCGCCGCCACCTCCTCGCAGCGCATCCTCGCCGGCCGCCGCACTTCCTCGTCGCCGGTGACCGCGGCTGCAGCTCCGGCCGCCGCCCCCGCCGCGCAACCGCCGCACGCCCCGGCGAGCTCCGGCCGCCCTCCGCCCTCCTCCTCCCACGGATCCGCCGGCCGCCGTCGCCTTCGTCAACTCCGGCGAGCTCCGGCCGGTGATCCTCGAACCGCGCTGCTACAGTACCGGGCCGGATCTAGATCTATTTGGACGGTTGACTTTTGTCCCGAAACCCTAACTATTTTGCACTTTTCATCATATTGTATCTTTGCATCCATAGCTCTGTTTTGGGCATATAGCATATCAAAATGTTCATCTCAGAGAGTACATCATTTCATCTCATTGCATAATTTTAATTTGAGTTCATCTTGATGCCCGAAATGCTGTTGGAAGAATGCTATTTGAGATAATTGTCAGATCTGCTGCTCCAATTAGATATTTGTCATTTTTGCCATGATTATTGTGTGCATGATATGCCCCTGAGCTCTACATGAGTTTTGTTATATGTTTTGCCATCTTTCCAGAGGTGCAACCCATGTATTTTTGTGATGTGTGTGGTGACCAGCACAAGCTTGCAAGTGGTGCATTCGTTAATGCTGATTTCAGGGACTTAGCAATTCCACTAAGTCCTTAATCTGTTTATTTCAATATGCCATATGTTCATGTTGTTTACTAGTGATCCGTGTCTCTTTTGAGGATGATCAGTAAGGATGTTTTGTTAATCTTGTAGTGCTCTATCCATCCATGTCTTTGTTTGCATTTATGGAGCACCCTAGCTTGAGTCAACCGAGCTCTACTTTTGCTATTTCGTGAATCTGATCAGATTGTCTACTTGTTAGCGATTTTGCCGAGGATGTTGTAGTTGATCCGTGCATACTATGTTATTGTTCTTGCCATGTCTAGCTTGTATAATGTGTATTCTTGATGGGCGTATTCTTAGATTGTCATGACTTACTCTGTAGTGAGTGCATCGAGCTCGTGAACATGCCTACTTGATATCTGATTTTGCATGCTCCAGTTTTCACTAAGTCTGAGAACTGATTATGTTTTTGCCATGTTCACATGCTTGCAAATGTATTTTCTAATCCTTTTTGGCTCAAGGTCACTAAGGGACTTTTGTTAAGCTCTTTGAGTAGCTCCATGCCATGCTTTACTTTGCCATGTTCAATTCCTGTAGCATATAGTTTTCATGCTCCAAAGTGTGCTACCTGATCTGAAATTCCAGACAAGTGTTAATTTCACTAAGTCTGAAATCTGTTTACCAAATGCATTTTTGCCATGCTTGTTTGAATCTGTTAATGGATGAATTGGCCGTAGCTCAGTGTTCATCTTTTGTTAAGCATCATGAATGGATCCCTGCCATGTATTTTGTTGCCATGTTTGAGTGCTGTAGCATGTTTATTTTGTTGCATTTAGATGGCTACTTGCTGTAACCGCAGACCGGTGCCATATTTGAATTGTTTGCCATTTCCAAACCGTGACTCCGATTCCGGTGATCTTTATATCGTTTTCAAGCGATTTCATCTCACCTTTTCAGTGGCATACTTGGTTTTCCAAGTTGAGGCCAGGTTCATTCATTCCTTGTCAAATCTTGCATATGCATCGCATATCGCATCCCGTATAGCATACCATGTTTGCATCATGTTGTTTGAGTTTGCACGTGGTTGATTGTGTCCTTGTTGTTTGTTTGTATTGTTTGGATAGAGCCGGGAGACGAGTTCGCTAACGAGGAGCCCGTTGAGTTTGCTTTCGAGGATCCAGTCAACTCTGACAACTTTGCAGGCAAGATGATCATACCCTCGAAATCACTACTATCTTTGCTTTGCTAGATGCTCGCTCTTTTGCTATGCCTATGCTACGATGCCTACCACTTGCTTATCATGCCTCCCAAATTGCCTTGTCAAACCTCTAACCCACCATGTCCTAGCAAACCGTTGATTGGCTATGTTACCGCTTTGCTCAGCCCCTCTTATAGCGTTGTTAGTTGCAGGTGAAGATTGGAGACCGTTCCTTATTGGAACATTATTTACTTGTTGGGATATCATTATATTATCTTGTTATCTTAATGCATCTATATACTTGGTAAAGGGTGGAAGGCTCGGCCTCTCGCCTAGTGTTTTGTTCCACTCTTGCCACCCTAGTTATCGGTGTTATGTTCTCGGATTTTGCGTTCCTTACGCGGTTGGGTTATAATGGGAACCCCTTGATAGTTCGCCTTGAATAAAGCTTTTCCAGCAATGCCCAACCTTGGTTTTACCATTTGCCACCTAGCCTCTTTTTCCCTTGGGTTTCCGGAGCCCGGGTCATCTTATTTAAACCCCCCCGGGAAAGTGCTCCTCTGAGTGTTGGTCCGACCGAGTAGACTGCGGGGCCACCTCGGGGCAACTTGAGGGTTGGTTTCATAGGATGTCTCATCTGAGTGTGCCATGAGAACGAGATATGTGCAGCTCCTATCGGGATTTGTCGGCACATTCGGGCGGTGTTGCTGGATTTGTTTTAACTTGTCGAAGTGTCTTGTAGAACCGGGATACCGAGTCTGATCGGAATGTCTCGGGAGGAGGTCTATTCCTTCGTTGACCGTGAGAGCTTGTCATGGGCTAAGTTGGGACTCCCCTGCAGGGATTTGAACTTTCAAAAGTCGTGCCCGCGGTTATGGGCAGATGGGAATTTGTTAATGTCCGGTTGTATATAATTTGAACCTTAACTTAATTAAAATGAATCAACTGTGTGAGTTACCGTGATGGTCTCTTCTCGGCGGAGTCCGGAAAGTGAAGACGGTGTTGAAGTAATGCTTGCGCAGGTTGTTCTCTAGTTGTTCGATCGCGCTTTGCCTTCTCTTCTCGCTCTCTTTTGCGAACAGGGTAGCCACCATATAAGCTAGTCGCTTGCTGCAGCTCCACATTTTTACCTTGCCTTACCTATAAGCTTAAATAGTCTTGATCGCGAGGGTGCGAGATTGCTGAGTCCCTGTGGCTCACAGATTACTTCGAAACCAGATACAGGACCTGATGACTCCGTTCCAGATGACGCGTTTGAGCTCAAGTGGGAGTTCGACGAGGACTCACGCCGTTACTATGTGTCTTTCCCTGATGATCAGTAGTGGTGCCCAGTTGGGGCGATCGGGACCGTGTCGCATGTTGGGTTGATCTTTTATTTTGGCGCCGTAGTCGGGCCATGAGTGTTTGAATGATGTAATGCTATTTATGTACTTTGATTGACGTGGCGAGTGTAAGCCAACTATGTTCTTTCCCCTTTATTATTTATATTACATGGGATGTTGTGAAGATTGCCTAACTTGCGACATTGCTTTCAATGCGGTTATGCCTCTAAGTCGTGCCTCGACACGTAGGAGATATAATCGCATCGAGGGCGTTACATTAATGGAGGCATATGAATGCGGCGAGGAGGCCTGTTCAGCCGAGCGTGCAGCGAACGACACCCTCGGTCGACGAGTTGCTTTAATGACGGAGGCAGTGAGAGGTCACGTACGCCTTGAGCCGCCTTCAATGCGGAACGACGCACTCTATAGCGGCATGAATGTGGGCCGCTGGCGCCGGGTGGGATGTCCGCGCGGGAGGGGGAGGGTTTTGGTGGTCCAGGGCCGTCAGAAGCGGGCTTGGGATCGGTCCAAACTCTCGTAAACCTTCCCTATTTTTGTCTCTGAATTGCGGGAGAAATCACGTCCGGACCGTCAAGCCGACCGCTATAGTTCGGACAATGCGGTCTGGACGGTTATGTGAGGTTTGCTGATCAGCTTTGAAGATGCCCTTAAGAGTCGGTTGTGGGCTCGATTATGAGGGTTTGTTTTGGTGACTGACTATATATGTGCCTACAATAGCGCCACATGGCAAAAAACACGCGGTTTCAAATCAGCTCATCACACGCCACCAAGGTGTCGAGGAGAAGGAATATTTGCTTGAGATCACTAATTAGTGAGTTAATTGCACAAAAGTACCACAATTGAGATATTACATGTAGATTGATATCATTTTCGTAATTTTTATATGTCAATACCAAGTTCGGGGAGCCGTTACAAAAAGGTTTAAATCGCGTATAAACATGTATTGACAGTGTACTGACCGACTGGGACCACCTGTCGGGTGCCTATGTGGCAGTTTTTTTAGAAAAACCCCTGGCTTTATATGTAATCACATAAATGTCCATTATTTCACGGGAAAAAGGTCCTGCTAGAGAATATTTTTCGTTCACAAGTTTTCACGGACTCGTTTGAAAGTTTCCGTCAAATTGGAGAAATAATTGTGTACTCATAATAAATTTTAGAAATGCATCAAAACTGTTCAAATTTTATTAAAAAATCAACATGTTTCTTAAAATGCAAGAATGATTTTAACGCTAAGTTCTTATACGTGCTGAAACATTTTTTTGAAATATACATTGTTGAAAAAATTCATCATGTCTAAGAAAATGTTCACCATAAATTACAAAAATTTCACCGCGCATTATGTAAAGTATTCATCATATCTTAAGAAAATTGTTCAACGTATATTAAAAAAATGTTCAGCATATATTACCAAAAGTACATTATATTAAAAAATGTTCAGCGTATATTACCAGAAGTACATTATATTAAAAAAATGTTCACGATTTGTAAAGAAAAGTACATCATGCATTAAAACATGTTCTCTATATGCAAAAAAGTGCTCAGCGTACATTAAAAAATGTTCATACGCATTTGAAAACATGTTCACAATATTACTGAAGCCGATCTTAAAAAATGTTCTAATAAGGATGTTAAAAATCCAGGAGAAAAACTAACCAAGTGAATGAAAAAAGAAGAAGAAAAAATAAAAAAAGAAAGGAAGAAAAACCTAGAAATAAGCCATAACCAGAAACAAAATTAAAGCATACTGAGAGATGAAATGAAAATAAACCTGGGCACTCCTAAAAAAACTGGGCAACGAATGAAGCAGCTCATATAGGGCGCGTTAAGCGCCCGCAATGCCTTAAGCGCCGGCAACTAGAGCTGGCGCCCATGAGCGCAAATAGCAGGCCGCGGCCTAGCAAAGTTTGTTCGCTCGCTCGGCCGCTCGCTTCGCTGGCTCGATCGCTCGCTAAGAGCCAAGTTTTTTCCCGTTTGTTGTGCAGTTCAGTCGGTAGGGAAAAACCTCCCTTTTTCATAATTACGAAATAAAATTGTGAAATGAGAACGGGTTTAAATATTTAAAAAATAGTTCATTGATTTTTTTTAAAAAACAGAAATTTGAGAAAAAATTATCAAATTAAAAAAACATTATCTATTGTGAGAAAAGTTCATTGTTTTTTAAAAAAGTTCATCGATTTTCAAAATAACTTCAACAATTTTGAAAAAGTTCATTAATTTTGAAAAAAATTCATAAATTTGGAAACAACGTTCGTGATTTTGTAAAAAACTTAACGGATTTTGGAAGCAGCTCGCGAATCTAAATAACGAAAAAAAGAAAAGAAAAAGATAAGAAACGAAAAAAAACGAAGAGTAAAATGGCAGCAAGTCACTGAACACAAGAGGTGTGGTTATCCAGGTGAAAAAACAAAGAATCGGGCGCATCAGGCGCCGATCAGGAAGTGCCAACAAATGAGCCCCAGCACGCGCGCTAGTAAAATACGAAACGGAAAAATGGATTGCAGGCCTCGCTTCGCCTAGCCGCCGGCCCAGCGTGTGTATGCTAGTATAAGAAACGTTTTGCCTGGCTGCTCAATTGTGAGTACCTCTTTTGGGCCTGATTAATTACCTACCTAATTAATAATTATATTAATGGCTCATTTTTTAAAATTAGTTCGGTGCAAAAATATTTCTTATTTATATGGACCTAATCATGCACATAATTAATGGTCTGACTACTAATTAAATTAATGACTTGATTTTCAAATTGATTTGGTGTTTGTTTTTTTTTTCAAATTATTTTCGCATTAATGAATGTGTGCGAAACGATGACGTACCAACACCCCTTTAAAATTATATCATTTCTATATCTATACTACTACATAGTGTATGAGTAGCAAAACATATGAACCGTTCGATCATTACGATCGACGGCTCTAATTGATTGATTCAAAAGTTAGGAAATCGTGGCGTCACATGCGTCATTGGATCAGAAAATCCAACGACCAATATTGGAGGGATTCACGGTGGAGACCACTAACTCTGCCAGGCGTGTGATCTGACTTGCTCTAGAATTTTTAGCTAGCTAGATGTGGTCAACTGGGTACAGTACACTAGGGGCCCTGTTTGATTCCAAATAAGTCATAAACTTATAAGTCGAAAAGTGTAAAAAGTGACTTATTTTGCCAAATAGACCCAACTTATAAGTCACTCCGATTTATAAGTCATAAGTTGCTCCACCCAACTTAAAACTTATAAGTCACCCATTTTTACGTGGATCCCATCACCTTTACATTAAAAAACAAGGTGGGAAGGTGTGGTCAGCTGACTTATAAGTCAGATGACAACCAAACAGATGTGACTTATAAGTCACTGATTTTAAGTCACCTGACTTATAAGTTAGGTGACTTATTGAAACCAAACAAGCCCTAAGACTAGAAACATCTCGATGTGTGCATGTATAGGACTGCCATAGCAGCGTACTTTTGAAAAGGTACTAATACGTACTCCCTCCATTCCACAATGTAGTACTTCTTCTATCCCCGTGCTTCAACTTTGACCGTAAATTTAACTACCAAGATTGATTGCGGCGGGAGCAAAAGTTATATCAGTGAATTCGTATTCGAAAGAAGTTTTTAATTATGTAACTTTTTTTCCCGCCGCAGTCGGTCTCGTTCGTTTAATTTATGGTCAAAGTTTAACCTCGGGAAGCGTGGGCGCACTATATTTTGGAATGGAGGGAGTAGCAACATACTGTGGATGAACTGGAGGGTTTATTCCTTTTTTAAGGTATAGTAGTAAGCACATTGTTAAGAGCAACTCCAGTGGGGCGACCCATTTCGTCCGCGGCCGTCCATTTGGATCAGCGCGAACACAAAAGGCAGCTCAACGCGCCGACCCAAATGGACGCGCGTCTGTTTTTTATCCGCGGGCGACCCATTCCAGCTCATTTTTGAGCCTGATTTGCGTCGACGCGGACACGACACGGACGCACGCGCGTTCGCTTACTCCTGTCCTTGGGCCTGCTGGTCTGTGGCACATTGGCCTTCGGTGTCATCCTGCGGCTAACAAAGCAACCCATCCCGCCTTCTTCGTCGCCGACGACGCCGCCCATTTTTTCCGGTGACTCTTCCAGCTGCCGCCGCCTCCACATCCGCCCTGCAACGCCGTCCCTCCCCCCCATCGCCCTCCGCCGCTGTTTTGCCGCCGGGGAGCAAACTGCTTCCCACCGCCGCTTCCCCCACCGCACAACCACCCGTCTCCAAGAAGCCGCCTCGCCGTCCCTGCCACATCCGACCGGCACACTCGTCGGACGTCGGTAGGGCAGCTAGCTGGTCTGTGGACGCCGTGACTCCCCTCGCCGTCCATCTCCTTCGTCGACGCCCGCAAGTTGTTCGACAGTTTGCCAAGGTACGAAATGGACTCCGCCGACGAGTTATTTTTCCACAATTTCCTTTGCGACTCCGACGATTCATCGTCCGACGACGACGAGGAGATATTGGCTGCCGTGTTGGTCCATCACCACCTCAACAGCCAGCGGCAGTTGTTTCGTGGCTCCATTCCAGGACACCTTCCGACGTTGAATCGCAACCGAGAGAGAGGGCATTTCCTTCTCTGGAAGGACTACTTTGATACAACAAACCTATTGTTCAAACATCACAAATTCCGCCGTCGGTTCCGTATGAGTAGGAATGTTTTCAACCGTATCGGAGAGGGAGTGGTCGGCTATGATGACTACTTCGAGTGCAAAGAGGATGCCGTCGACAAGATTGGTTTCTCCTCTTATCAGAAATGCATTGCCGCCATCCGAATGCCTGCATACGGAGTGCCCGGTGATCTCATTGACGAGTATGTCCATATGAGCAAGTCTACATGCCTAGAGTCCCTGTATAAGTTCTGCAAGGCCGTGATTGCTGTGTTTGGCTCTAAGTACTTGAGAGAGCTGACAACTCAAGATACATCCCGTTTGTTGGCGATGAATGCCAACAGGGGCTTCCCGGGGATGCTTGGCAGCATAGACTGCATGCACTGGGAGTGGAAGAACTGCCATTCTGCTTGGCAAGGGCAGTATAAGGGACATGTCAGGGCTTGCACTGTCATACTAGAGGCCGTGACGTCTCAAGATCTTTGGATCTGGCACTCTTTCTTTGGCATGGCTGGATCACACAATGATATCAACGTGCTTCAGCGCTCGCTGGTGTTTGCTAGGCTTGCCGAAGGCAACAATCCACCGGTGAACTTTACTGTCAATGGCCACAACTACGATAAAGGGTACTGTTTGGGTGATGGTATCTATCCTCAGTGGACCACTATTGTCAAGACAATACCCAACCTTGTCGGAGAAAAAAGGAAAAGATTTGCCCAAGAGCAAGAGAGTGCTAGGAAGGATGTCGAGCGTGCCTTTGGTGTTTTGCAATCTCGATGGGGTATCGTTCGGTATCCTGCTAATACTTGAAGCACGCAGAAACTATGGGAGGTGATGACTGCTTGTGTGATCATGCACAATATGATCATAGAAAACGAGCGTCCGGAATGTCTATACGATCAAGGCTTTCAGTTTCAGAGTGAGAATGTTGTGCCTGAGCATGGAGTAGCGGCAACATTTGAGTAGTTCACTCAGTTTCATAAAGACATGCGTGATTAGGAAACTCACGCGCAACTGCAAAATGATTTGGTTGAGCATATGTGGACTCATGTTGGCAACCAATAGATGTATCTTCTTTTTTTCATTTGCAAAACTATGTGAAACATTTTTATTTGTATTTGGCTTGTAAAAACTATACCATTTATTTGGGCGGCCAAACTATTTGGCTTGTTAAACATTTTCATTTCACAATATGTTTGAATGCAAAATCAATGTAAAATTAGGCGGCCAGCCGGCCATGCCTGCACATATGGGTCGGCGCGTTGGGCACACTGCCGACCCATATCAAAGACAGGGCGAACGCCGGGCGGGCGGCCGACCCAAACGGACAAGAAGCGGACGAAATAGCCGTCCGTTTGAGTCGGCCCATTGGAGTTGCTCTAAAGGGGGAGAAATTTTCAAACAACCAAAGAAAATTGATTTTCTATTTTTTGTTTCGGTCCTAGAGACAGTCATGCAATAGAAATTCGGAAATATTCCGACTAAAGGGTAAGAAAAAGAGGGAAAATGAAAAGGTGAATAGTTGTTACATCAAGCTCCTTTTTACTATATTTTAATTTTGAATTATTATTTCTAAATATTTCATGAGACAGTAATAACATTTCTTTTTGAAGAAACAAAGGTTTTGTCTAAAACAGTTTGCATAAACAAGAAATTGTTTTGCTACATGATCTCCTACGAGAAAATAGGAATTTTCTTTTGAAAATTTCAATATAATTTATCATAATACATGGCTTTAGTTTTAATTTTAATGGTTTAGTATTTTGCGTATACATAAAAGTCTCAGGTGCAAAGCACGTACAACTGACTAGTATGTAGAGTATATTGGATATTAATGCCGAATGTACAAATCTTATTTTTATAAAAATATTTACTCCTCTTTTTTTGAGAAACCATGTACAGTTCTCACTTGTCGTCATGTACACATGTTGACCATGCGGTGCATCACATCTTCACCCGTCACATGATACATCTCAAACGTATCTATAATTTTTTGATTGTTTCATGCTATGATAATATCACTTTTGAATACATTTTATAGCAATTATATTATTTTTCTGAACTAACCTATTAATCGATACACGGGGCCGTTGTTGTTTTCTGCATGTTTTTGGTTTTACAGAAAATCCATATCGACATAGGTCAAAAAACCATGAGGGTTTAATACGATTTTTTTACATCGCAAACATTCTAGAAAGTGTCGGGACCTGCCGGGGGGCAGTTAGGGGCCCCACGCGGCCAGGAGCTAACCCGCGCGACTAGGCCATATGGGCTCCTTGTGCACCATCGTCTGTCCATTCTTTCACCTATAGATATTTCGCAAAACCCTTCAGACCAATTTTCTCAGTGTTTTCCTCCACCGCAAGATTCTCTTCTAAGGCGATCAAATCTGGAGGCCTGTTTCGGCATCCTGTCGGAGGGGGAATCCACCATCGAAGGCTTGTTCATCAATCTTGCTGGAGTAAATTGCACAGAAGTACCACAATTGGGGCATTGGAAGCAGATTGGTACCAAGATTGGTAATTTTTACATGTCAGTACCAAGATTGGGGCGAGCCGTTGCAAAAAAGACTAAAAGTGTGTTTTATACGTATTGACAGGGAATCGGATCGGTTGGGCCCGCCCATCAGGCGCCACGCTGGCCAGTGAGCGCGTGCCCGCGTGCTGACTGCGCGTTGACTAGTACGAGGCCGGGTCCAACCGTTTAGGGCGCGGCTGGTGCGGTCGAGCCAGACCCCGACCCCGCTCTGCCCTCTTCTCCTCGCACCCTCGCCGGCGGCTGCCTCCCCGCCCGTCCCGAAGCCCGCCACACCACGCCGTCATAGCCATGGATAGAAGTGCTTAGGCGCTGTCACCTCCCCCGTGGCTCCTCCTCCCTCACGCCCTCCTCTCCCCCGCGGCTGCTGTGCCCTGGCGACGATGGCCTCGGCGACTCTGGCAGGCGGCGATGGCCGGGGCGATGCAAGCGGCAGCGACCTCCCCCGCTTAGGCCTTGATGGCAGTGGCGGCTACTCCAGCTCGGAGTACAGTAGCGAGGATGAAGATTTTGCGGAGCCGGCGTTGTCGATGGAGCAGAGGCTGGGATTGGCGCGAATTTGGGTGGCCAACCCTAGCACCGCCCATCACTGGACTCATGGCTTCGGTGGTGTTCTGTAAGTGCTCCACTGTTCCATTCTTGCTCACTGAAATTGGGGATTAGTGTTAGGGTTTACTGCCTGCATGTTTAGCACTCTAATTGCTAGTCCTAACTAGAGCAGAGAAGTATAGTGGATTACATGAGTCCTAAGTAGAGCAGAGCAGCATTATGTGTTACCTAACTGGAGTAGAGCAGAGCTGCATTAGGGGATTACATTGTTATTTCTTAGTCCAAATTGTCAGAGCAGCATTAGGTGTTACCTAGCTAGAGCAGAGCAGAGAAGCATAGTGGATTAAATGAGTCCTAACTAGAGCAGAGCACCATTAGTGGACAATTCTGTTAACTACTTATCTGAAAATACAAAACATCATTTTGTTGTGAGTTAAGTACCCTCTCTGTAATTAGGGTTGCATTGAGATAGTTGTTTACATTGTTTGATTTTGTAGCAATTGTTTAGTTTATTCATATTGTAAGGGTAAATAAAAGCTTTGTTTATATGTTAACTTAAACAAAGCTTTGTTTATATGTTAACTTAAACAAAGGTTTGTTTATATGTTAGCCTATCTGTTAAGTAAAATTGTTTATTAACCAATTTTGTCTGTTATTTCATTTTGCAGTTTGTATGATGACATTTTGGCTGTTAGGTTCCATTTTGATGCTTCAGAAATGTTTGAGCTGAAGCTCTGCAGTTCAGATGTAACGTACCTGAATATGATTGCAGTGATGGAAACCCAAGGATTTAGTGAATATGATCTGCTGTTTCACATTGAGAATCCAGATTTAGGGGAGAAAGGATTGGAGATGGTAGAGAGTAATGCTGAGTTGCAACTAGTAAAGAGGCAGGTTGAGGACTGTAAGGTTCTAAATTTGCTAGTGAGGGCATGTCCACCTCCTTGCAGCCAGTTTGAGAGGCAAGAGTTATCCACTGTTGTGTATGAAGAGCCTGTGTTATATGATCTCAGTGAGCCACCCATCTATGTTGTTGATGAAGAAGGAGTTGCCTTTGAAAGTCAGAGTAGCAGCTGCAGTGTAGCTCATGGTACTGGTGTTTGCACACAAGAGAGCAAGAATGTAAAAGGAAAACTGAAAGCTATTTTGGAAATAGAAGAAGAAGAGGGATATGATGGCAGTGGTGGTTCTGATTGTGAAGGTGAAGATGGCAGTGATGTAAACCCTTTTTATATGGGTGATGCTGATGACATAGAGATGGATGAGGGAATGAAACAGAGAGAGTATGATGAAATAGAAGAGGAAGAAACAGATGATGAAGAATCTGAGGAGGAATAAGTGGTGCATTATGAGGGTGACACAGAGGTTGAGGAACCTTTTCAAATGGATGAAGATGACAAAGAAGTTTCACAGGATGAAGAAACTGTAATTCTACATGAAGAGAAGAAGAAGAAACAGAAGCTTCCAGTTAGGAAAGGGCCGACAACAAGGACACATTCAAGTGTAGTTCAAGAGGAGGAACCTGATTTCAAACCTTCATCTGATGAAGAAGAGAAAGGATTGTTGAAGGAGGCTGATGATGATGGTTATGAGCCATTGTCATTTGTGCTGCCAAAGAAGAGGAAGATCAGGGCAAAGCAGAGGCCTCCTAGAAAATGGTACAATGAGAAAATGGAGGCACCACATGAGCAATTATGTCTAAAGATGTGTTTCAAGGATCAACATCAATTCAGAGAGGCTTTGTTGAACTTACACATCATTCAAGGCAGAAACTTCAAATATCATAGGAACTCAGATCAAAGAATAATTGTACAATGCAACCAAAAACATTGCAACTTCTTTATGGTGGCAGTAGTTATAAAAGGTGAAACTACTTTTGTAATTAAGAAGATGAGAATTAAGCACACTTGCCCTATTAGTACAGAGACAACAAGGGTAAGTGCCAAGTGGCTTGCACAGAAGTATGAGTCACTGTTCAGATCTGATCTAACAACTGGCATTCAGACTTTTATTGATGCCTGCATGGAGAAGTATGGTGTGGATGTGCCCAAGTCAATGGAATATAGGGAAAAGAACCTAGCTATTGATGCTGTGCTAGGAGACCACAAGAAGCAATACCCTAGGTTGAAAGACTATGCTCAGACAGTGATGGATACAAACCTTGGGAGTAGAGTAGTAGTCACTACTGTAACTCCAACACCCACTGAAAAAAATCCCCCATCCAGGTCCAAGATTCCATGCTATGTTCTATTGCATCAATGGAGCAAGGGAGGGGTTTCTCAAGGGGTGCAGACCATTCATTGGTTAGTTTGTTCACCTTGTGCATTAGTTACATATTGTTTCATCTTGAAATGCATTTGAATGTTTTAAATATTGAATTTGCTTGCTCATTCAGGTGTTGATGGGTGCTTCATTAAGTTAACTACTGGTGCTCAACTACTTGCTGCCATCGGTAGAGATGGCAACAACAACATATACCCACTAGCATTTGGTATTGTTGGGCAAGAGGACACACTTAACTGGTGTTGGTTTCTACACCAACTTAAAATCTTCCTAGGAGGAGAAGAGGGATAGTTTGGTCCATATACAATAATGTTAGATAGACAAAAGGTATGTGCTTTTATCTTATGTCCTTGTTCCTATATGGTTGTTTTGTGCTAGATAGTAGCTTATCTAGTTTAATTATGTGTCCCAGGGCCTACTAAATGCAGTGAATGATGTCTTTCCTAAGTGCAACCAAAGGTTCTGCCTTAGGCATATCTATGCAAACTTCCAAAATGCTGGGTTTAGGGGGGAAGATCTGAAAAAGTATATGGATAATGCTACCTATGCATATAGTGAACACAAATTTAACATTGCAATGAATGACCTTAGAGCTGAATGTGAGCAAGCTTGGGAGTGGCTTTGTCAAATACCCAAGAAAACATGGGCAAGGCATGCATTTGACACAAACAGCAAGACTGACCTTGTAGTTAACAATTTGTCTGAGGTGTTCAACAAGTATGTCCTAGATGTTAGGAAGAAACCAATTAGGACAATGTGTGATGGAATAAAGGATAAGAAGATGATGAGGTGGCATAGGAATAGGGAGAGTGGAAAGAATGCTAGATGGGACATAACACCCCATTATAGTGAGAAACTAGAGGTTGAGAAGGAGAGGGCCAGATATTGCAAACCAATTCAAGCTGGTGTGGACTTGTGGCAAGTTACAAGTGGGCAGCAAACCCATGCTGTTAACTTCCAATTGCACACATGTGGGTGCAGAAAATGGGACCTCAGTGGCATCCCATGTAACCATGCCATCTCAGCAATAAACAAGGGCAAAAGAAAACCAGAGGATTATGTCAGCAAGTTCTTCAAGAAAGCATTTTATGTGGTCGCTTATGAACCAATGATCTATCCAGTTCCTGGTGAGCATGACTGGACAAGGACCCCTGGTCCAGACATTGACCCACCTGCATTTAAAGTGAAGAGAGGAAGAAAGAAAGAGAAGAGGATCAAGGGGAAATTTGAAGTTCCAAAGCCTAAGGACACATCAAGAATGGGGACTATAACATGTGGCAATTGTGGACTGCAAGGACATAGGTACACAAGATGCATGAAGCGGTTGAAGCCTGAGCTGGCTTTGAGGAAGAACAAACATGTGGTAATCCTCTTATAAGTAGTAACATGTTTTCCTTCTTGTACATTCCATTTTTTAAGTACTAACTCATTTTCCTTCTTGTTTATGCAAGCCTCTTGCAAGGAATTCCAATGTTGGTGCTGCTGCTACTACACCAGCAGCAAGAACTTCTCATCCAGCCCCTACAACAACACCAACAGCTGGAACAGGAGGTGCTGGGAGAGGAGCTGGGAGAGGTGCTAGTAGAGGTGCTTGACCAGGTGCTGGGAGAGGTGCTGGGAGAGGGAGAGGTACATTCTCTGCCCCAAGGCAATCTGGTCCCTCCACATCTATTGCTCCCTCCACATATACTGTTGGGAGAGGTGCTGGTGGTAGACATAGTGGATGGAGGAGCTACTTCTATGCAAGTGGTAACTAGATACTTCATGTGTGTGTTCTTGCATCCTATAATACAATGTGATCTTGCTTTGGTGGTGTACTTTAAGAATCAATGCCATATTATGCTGGAGTTATTAATACGCTAGAGTTATTGATGAGTACTCATTATATTATGCAAGCCTGGATGGTTCTTTTTATGATTGATATGTTGATGAGTACTCAAAATGGAGTTATTGATATGCTGGATATATTAATGAAGTTATTGATATGTTGTCTATGCTCATAATGGTTCTTTTTATGATTGATATGTTGATGAGTACTCAAAATGGAGTTATTGATATGCTGGATATATTAATGGAGTTATTGATATGTTGTCTATGCTCAAAATGGTTCTTTTTATGATTGATATGTTGATGAGTACTCAAAATGGAACCTAAAGCCATCAACTAGGGTCTAGGGTGGCTCGGGGTCGACAAAACTGTTGGGGAACGTAGTAATTTCAAAAAATTTCCTACGCACACGCAAGATCATGGTGATGCACAGCAACGAGAGGTGAGAGTGTTGTCTATGTACCCTCGTAGACCGGAAGCGGAAGCGTTATAACAACGCGGTTGATGTAGTCGTATGTCTTCATGGCCCGACCGATCAAGCACCGAAACTATGGCACCTCCGAGTTTTTGCACACGTTCAGCTCGATGACGATCCCCGGACTCCGATCCAGCAAAGTGTTGGGGATGAGTTCCGTCAGCACGACGGTGTGGTGACGATCTTGATGTTCTACCGTTTCAGGGCTTCGCCTAAGCACCGCTACAATATTATCGAGGATTATGGTGGAGGGGGGCACCGCACACGGCTAAGAGATCAATGATCAATTGTTGTGTCTCTGGGGTGCCCCCTGCCCCCGTATATAAAGGAGTGGAGGAGGGGGCCGGCCAAGGAGGGTGGCACGCCCAAGGGGGGGAGTCCAACTCCCACCGGGAGTAGGACTCCCCTTTTTCCTATTAGGAGTAGGAGAGGGAAGGAAGAGGAAGGAGGGAGGAAGGAAATGGGGAGCCGGCCCCCCTCCCAATTCGGATTGGGCTTGGGGGGGGGGCGCCCCCTCCCTTGCTCCTTTCCCCTCCTTTCCACTAAGGCCCAATAAGGCCCATATACCTCCCGGGGGGTTCCGATAACCTCCCGGTGATCCGGCATTGTCCCAATCTTACCCGGAACCTTTCCGGTATCCAAATATAGTCGTCCAATATATCGATCTTTATGTCTCGACCATTTCGAGACTCCTCGTCAAGTCCGTGATCACATACGGGACTCCGAACAACCTTCGGTACATCAAAATATATAAACTCATAATGAAACTGTCATCGTAACGTTAAGCGTGCGGACCCTACGGGTTCGAGAACAATGTAGACATGACCGAGACACGTCTCCGGTTAATAACCAATAGCGGAACCTGGATGCTCATATTGGCTCCTACATATTCTACGGAGATCTTTATCGGTCAGACCGCATAACAACATACGTTGTTCCCTTTGTCATCGGTATGTTACTTGCCTGAGATTCGATCGTCGATATCTCAATACCTAGTTCAATCTCGTTACCGGCAAGTCTCTTTACTCATTCCATAATACATCATCTTGCAACTAAGTTATTAGTTGCATTGCTTGCAAGGCTTAAGTGATGTTTATTACCGAGAGGGCCCAGAGATACCTCTCCGACAATCGGAGCGACGAATCCTAATCTTGAAATACGCCAACCCAACATGTACCTTTGGAGACACCTGTAGAGCACCTTTATAATCACCCAGTTACGTTGTGACATTTGGTAGCACACAAAGTGTTACTACGGTAAACGGGAGTTGCATAATCTCATAGTCATAGGAACATGTATAAGTCATGAAGAAAGCAATAACAACATACTAAACGATCGGGTGCTAAGCTAATGGAATGGGTCATCTCAATCACATCATTCTCCTAATGATGTGATCCCATTAATCAAATGACAACTCATGTCTATGGTTAGGAAACATAACCATCTTTGATTAACGAGCTAGTCAAGTAGAGGCATACTAGTGACACTTTGTTTGTCTATGTATTCACACAAGTATTACGTTTCCGGTTAATACAATTCTAGCATGAATAATAAACATTTATCATGATATAAGGAAATAAATAATAACTTTATTATTGCCTCTAGGGCATATTTCCTTCAGTCTCCCACTTGCACTAGAGTCAATAATCTAGATTACATAGTAATGATTCTAACACCCATGGAGCCTTGGTGCTAATCATGTTTTGCTCGTGGAAGAGGCTTAGTCAATGGGTCTGCTACATTCAGATCCGTATGTATCTTGCAAATATCTATGTCTCCCACCTGGACTAGATCTTGGATGGAATTGAAGCGTCTCTTGATGTGCTTGGTTCTCTTGTGAAATCTGGATTCCTTTGCCAAGGCAATTGCACCAGTATTGTCACAAAAGATTTTCATTGGACCCGATGCACTAGGTATGACACCTAGATCGGATATGAACTCCTTCATCCAGACTCCTTCGTTTGCTGCTTCCGAAGCAGCTATGTACTCCGCTTCACATGTAGATCCCTCCACCACGCTTTGTTTAGAACTGCACCAACTGACAGCTCCACCGTTTAATGTAAATACGTATCCAGTTTGCGATTTAGAATCGTCCGGATCAGTGTCAAAGCTTGCATCAACGTAACCATTTACGATGAGCTCTTTGTCACCTCCATATACGAGAAACATATCCTTAGTCCATTTCAGGTATTTCAGGATGTTCTTGACCGCTGTCCAGTGATCCACTCCTGGATTACTTTGGTACCTCCCTGCTAGACTTATAGCAAGGCACACATCAGGTCTGGTACACAACATTGCATTCATGATAGAGCCTATGGCTGAAGCATAGGGAACATCTTTCATTTTCTCTCTATCTTCTGCAGTGGTCGGGCATTGAGTCTTACTCAACTTCACACCTTGTAACACATGCAAGAATCCTTTATTTGCTTGATCCATTTTGAACTTCTTCAAAACGTTGTCAAGGTATGTGCTTTGTGAAAGTCCAATTAAGCGTCTTGATCTATCTCTATAGATCTTAATGCCCAATATGTAAGCAGCTTCACCGAGGTCTTTCATTGAAAAACTCTTATTCAAGTATCCCTTTATGCTATCCGGAAATTCTATATCATTTCCGATTAGCAATATGTCATCCACATATAATATCAGAAATGCTACAGAGCTCCCACTCACTTTCTTGTAAATACAGGCTTCTCCAAAAGTCTGTACAAAACCAAATGCTTTGATCACACTATCAAAGCGTTTATTCCAACTCCGAGATGCTTGCACCAGTCCATAAATGGATCGCTGGAGCTTGCACACTTTGTTAGCTCCTTTTGGATCGACAAAACCTTCCGGCTGCATCATATACAACTCTTCTAGAAATCCATTCAGGAATGCAGTTTTGACATCCATCTGCCAAATTTCATAATCATAAAATGCGGCAATTGCTAACATGATTCGGACAGACTTAAGCATCACTACGGGTGAGAAGGTCTCATCGTAGTCAATTCCTTGAACTTGTCGAAAACCTTTTGCGACAAGTCGAGCTTTGTAGACAGTAACATTACCGTCAGCGTCAGTCTTCTTCTTGAAGATCCATTTATTTTCAATTGCTTGCCATCAGCATCAGTCACATTACCGTCAGCGTCAGTCAACCAAAGTCCAGACTTTGTTCTCATACATGGATCCCATCTCAGATTTCATGGCTTCAAGCCATTTTGCGGAATCTGGGCTTACCATTTCTTCTTCATAGTTCGTAGGTTCATCATGATCTAGTAGCATGACTTCTAGAACAGGATTACCGTACCACTCTGGTGCGGATCTTACTCTGGTTGATCTACGAGGTTCAGTAGTAACTTGTTCTGAAGTTTCATGATCATCATCATTAGCTTCCTCACTAATTGGTGTAGGTGTCACAGAAACCGGTTTCTGTGATGTACTACTTTCCAATAAGGGAGCAGGTACAGTTACCTCATCAAGTTCTACTTTCCTCCCACTCACTTCTTTCGAGAGAAACTCCTTCTCTAGAAAGGATCCATTCTTAGCAACAAATGTCTTGCCTTCGGATCTGTGATAGAAGGTGTACCCAATAGTCTCCTTCGGGTATCCTATGAAGACACATTTCTCCGATTTGGGTTCGAGCTTATCAGGTTGAAGCTTTTTCACATAAGCATCGCAGCCCCAAACTTTCAGAAACGACAACTTTGGTTTCTTGCCAAACCATAGTTCATAAGGTGTCGTCTCAATGGATTTTGATGGTGCCCTATTTAACGTGAATGCGGCCGTCTCTAAAGCATAACCCCAAAACGATAGCGGTAAATCTGTAAGAGACATCATAGATCGCACCATATCAAGTAAAGTACGATTACAACATTCGGACACACCATTACGCTATGGTGTTCCGGGTGGCGTGAGTTGCAAAGCTATTCCGCATTGTTTCAAATGTAAACCAAACTCGTAACTCAAATATTCCCCTCCACGATCAGATCGTAGAAACTTTATTTTCTTGTTACGATGATTTTCAACTTCACTCTGAAATTCTTTGAACTTTTCAAATGTTTCAGACTTATGTTTCATTAAGTAGATATACCCATATCTGCTTAAATCATCTGTGAAGGTGAGAAAATAACGATATCCGC
The DNA here is from genome assembly GCF_003073215.2 of Triticum urartu. Lineage (NCBI taxonomy): Eukaryota > Viridiplantae > Streptophyta > Magnoliopsida > Poales > Poaceae > Triticum > Triticum urartu. Next base: position 50,692,882 of record NC_053024.1, read on the forward strand.
CACGAGCTTCAACATTCATTGGACCATATACATCTGTATGTATGATTTCCAACAAATCTATTGCTCTCTCCATAGTACTGGAGAACGGCGTTTTAGTCATCTTGCCCATGAGGCACGATTCGCAAGTACCAAGTGATTCATAATCAAGTGGTTCCAAAAGTCCATCAGTATGGAGTTTCTTCATGTGTTTTACACCGATATGACCTAAACAACAGTGCCACAAATAAGTTGCACTATCATTATCAACTCTGCATCTTTTGGCTTCAACATTATGAATATGTGTATCACTACTATCGAGATTCATCAAGAATAGACCACTCTTCAAGGGTGCATGACCATAAAAGATATTACTCATATGAATAGAATAACCATTATTCTCTGATTTAAATGAATAACCGTCTCGCATCAAACAAGATCCAGATATAATGTTCATGCTCAACGCTGGCACCAAATAACAATTATTTAGGTCTAATACTAATCCCGATGGTAGATGTAGAGGTAGCGTGCCGACCGCGATCACATCGACTTTGGAACCATTTCCCACGCGCATCGTCACCTCGTCCTTCGCCAATGTTCGCTTAATCCGTAGTCCCTTTGTTCACCTTGCCATCCTTCTTATCCGCCAAATACTTGGGGCAGTTCCGCTTCCAGTGACTAGTCTGCTTGCAGTAGAAGCACTCAGTTTCAGGCTTAGGTCCAGACTTGGGTTTCTTCTCCTGAGCAGCAACTTACTTGCTGTTCTTCTTGAAGTTCCCCTTCTTCTTCCCCTTGCCCTTTTTCTTGAAACTAGTGGTCTTGTTGACCATCAACACTTGATCCTCCTTCTTGATTTCTACCTCCGCAGCTTTTAGCATTGCGAAGAGCTCGAGAATTTTCTTATCCATCCCTTGCATATTATAGTTCATCACGAAGCTCTTGTAGCTAGGTGGAAGTGATTGGAGAATTCTGTCAATGACGCAATCATCCGAAAGATTAACTCCCAGTTGAATCAAGTGATTATTATACCCCAGACATCTTGAGTATATGCTCAGTGACTGAACTGTTCTCCTCCATCTTGCAGCTATAGAACTTATTGGAGACTTCATATCTCTCAATCTGGGCATTTGCTTGAAATATTAGCTTCAACTCCTGGAACATCTCATATGCTCCATGACGTTCAAAACGTCGTTGAAGACCCGGTTCTAAGCCATAAAGCATGGCACATTGAACTATCGAGTAGTCATCAGCTTTGCTCTGTCAGACGTTCTTAACATTGTCAGTTGCATCAGCAGCAGGCCTGGCACCCAGCAGTGCTTCCAGGACGTAATTCTTCTATGCAGCAATGAGGATAATCCTCAAGTTACGGACCCAGTCCGTATAATTGCTACCATCATCTTTCAACTTTGCTTTCTCAAGGAACGCATTAAAATTCAACGGAACAACAGCATGGGCCATCTATCTACAATCAAACATAAACAAGCAAGATACTATCAGGTACTAAGTTCACGATAAATTTAAGTTCAATTAATCATATTACTTAAGAACTCCCACTTAGAAAGACATCCCTCTAATCTTCTAAGTGATCACGTGATCCAAATCAACTAAACCATAACCGATCATCACGTGAAATGGAGTAGTTTTCAATGGTGAACATCACTATGTTGATCATATCTACTATATGATTCATGCTCGACCTTTCGGTCTCAGTGTTCCGAGGCCATATCTGCATATGCTAGGCTCGTCAAGTTTAACCTGAGTATTCTGCGTGTGCAAGACTGGCTTGCACCCGTTGTAGATGGGCGTAGAGCTTATCACACCCGATCATCATGTGGTGTCTGGGCACGATGAACTTTGGCAACGGTGCATACTCAGGGAGAACACTTTTATCTTGAAATTTAGTGAGAGATCATCTTATAATGCTACCATCAATCAAAGCAAGATAAGATGCATAAAAGATAAACATCACATGCAATCAATATAAGTGATATGATATGGCCATCATCATCTTGTGCTTGTGATCTCCATCTCCGAAGCATCGTCATGATCACCATCGTCACCGGCGCAACACCTTGATCTCCATCGTAGCATTGTTGTCGTCTCGCCAATCTTATGCTTCTATGACTATTGCTACCGCTTAGTGATAAAGTAAAGCATTACAGGGCGATTGCATTGCATACAATAAAGCAACAACCATATGGCTCCTGCCAGTTGCCGATAACTTGGTTACAAAACATGATCATCTCATACAATAAAATTTAGCATCATGCCTTGACCATATCACATCACAACATGCCCTGCAAAAACAAGTTAGACGTCTTCTACTTTCTTTGTCGCAAGTTTTACGTGGCTGCTACGGGCTTAGCAAGAACCAATCTTACCTACGTATCAAAAACCACAATGATAGTTTGTCAAGTTGGTGCTGTTTTAACCTTCACAAGGACCGGGCATAGCCACACTCGGTTCAACTAAAGTTGGAGAAACTGACACCCGCCAGCCACCTGTGTGCAAAGCACGTCGGTAGAACCAGTCTCGCGTAAGCGTACGCGTAATGTCGTTCCGGGCCGCTTCATCCAACAATACCGCCGAACCAAAGTATGACATGCTGGTAAGCAGTATGACTTATATCGCCCACAACTCACTTGTGTTCTACTCGTGCATATAACATCAACACATAAAACCTAGGCTCGGATGCCACTGTTGGGGAACATAGTAATTTCAAAAAATTTCCTACGCACACGCAAGATCATGGTGATGCACAGCAATGAGAGGTGAGAGTGTTGTCTACGTACCCTCGTAGACCAGAAGTGGAAGCGTTATAACAACGCGGTTGATGTAGTCGTACGTCTTCACGGCCGGACCGATCAAGCACCGAAGCTACGACACCTCCGAGTTTTTGCACACGTTCAACTCGATGACGATCCCCGGACTCCGATCTAGCAAAGTGTCGGGGATGAGTTCCGTCAGCACGATGGCGTGGTGACGATCTTGATGTTCTACCGTTGCAGGGCTTCGCCTAAGCACCGCTACAATATTATCGAGGATTATGGTGGAGGGGGGCACCGCACACCGCTAAGAGATCAATGATTAATTGTTGTGTCTCTGGGGTGCCCCCTGCCCCTGTATATAAAGGAGTGGAGGAGGGGGCCGGCCAAGGAGGATGGCGCGCCCAAGGGGGGGAGTCCCCTTTTTCCTATTAGGAGTAGGAGAGGGAAGGAAGAGGAAGGAGGGAGGAAGGAAAGGGGGGGGGGGGGGGGGCCCCCCCCCAATTCGGATTGGGCTTGGGGGGGGGGCGCCCCCTCCCTTGCTCCTTTCCCCTCCTTTCCACTAAGGCCCAATAAGCCCATATACCTCCCGGGGGGTTCCGATAACCTCCCGGTGATCCGGTATTGTCCCAATCTTACCCGGAACCTTTCCGGTGTCCAAATATAGTTGTCCAATATATCGATCTTTATGTCTCGACCATTTCAAGACTCCTCGTCAAGTCCGTGATCACATCCGGGACTCCGAACAACCTTCGGTACATCAAAATATATAAACTCATAATGAAACTGTCATTGTAACGTTAAGCATGCGGACCCTACATGTTCGAGAACAATGTAGACATGACCGAGACACGTCTCCGGTCAATAACCAATAGCGGAACCTGGATGCTCATATTGGCTCCTACATATTCTACGAAGATCTTTATCGGTCAGACCGCATAACAACATACGTTGTTCCCTTTTTCATCGGTATGTTACTTGCCCGAGATTCAATCGTCGATATATCAATACCTAGTTCAATCTCGTTACCGACAAGTCTCTTTACTCGTTCCGTAATACATCATCTTGCAACTAACTTATTAGTTGCATTGATTGCAAGGCCTAAGTGATGTGTATTACCGAGAGGGCCCAGAGATACCTCTTCGACAACCGGAGCGACAAATCCTAATCTCAAAATACGCCAACCCAACATGTACCTTTGGAGACACCTGTAGAGCACCTTTATAATCACCTAGTTACGTTGTGACGTTTGGTAGCACACAAAGTGTTCCTCCGGTAAACGGGAGTTGCATAATCTCATAGTCATAGGAACATGTATAAGTCATGAAGAAAGGAATAGCAACATACTAAACGATCGGGTGCTAAGCTAATGGAATGGGTCATGTCAATCACACCATTCTCCTAATGATGTGATCCCATTAATCAAATGACAACTCATGTCTATGGTTAGGAAACATAACCATCTTCGATTAACGAGCTAGTCAAGTAGAGGCATACTAGTGACACTTTGTTTGTCTATGTATTCACACAAGTATTACGTTTCTGGTTAATACAATTCTAGCATGAATAATAAACATTTATCATGATATAAGGAAATAAATAATAAATTTATTATTGCCTCTAGGGCATATTTCCTTCAAAAACCACCTAAAGCCATCATTTTTGGTTTTGGTGGCTCGGGATCGACGGAACCACCTAAAGCCATCAACTTTGGTCTAGGGTGGCTCGGGGTCGACGGAACCACCTAAAGCCATCAACTTTGGTCTAGGGTGGCTCGGGGTCGACGAAACCACCTAAAGCCATCAACTTTGGTCTAGGGTGGCTCGGGGTCGACAGAACCACCTAAAGCCATCATTTTGGGTTTTGGTGGCTCGGGATCGACGGAACCACCTAAAGCCATCAACTTTGGTCTAGGGTGGCTCGAGGTCGACGAAACCACCTAAAGCCATCAACTTTGGTCTAGGGTGGCTCGGGGTCGACGGAACCACCTAAAGCCATCATCTAGGGTCTAGGGTGGCTCGGGATCGATGAAACCACCTAAAGCCATCAACTTTGGTCTAGGGTGGCTTAGGGTCGACGAAACCACCTAAAGCCATCATTTTGGGTTTTGGTGGCTCCGGGTCGATGAAACTACCTAATGCCGTCAACTTTGGTCTAGGGTGGCTCGGGGTCGACGAAACCACCTAAAGCCATCATTTTGGGTTTTGGTGGCTCCGGGTCGACGAAACCACCTAAAGCCATCAACTTTGGTCTAGGGTGGCTCGTGTTGACGGAACCACCTAAAGCCATCATCTAGGGTCTAGGGTGGCTCGGGATTGACAGAACCACCTAAAGCCATCAACTTTGGTCTAGGGTGGCTTGGGGTCGACGGAACCACCTAAAGCCATCATTTTGGGTTTTGGTGGCTCGGGGTCGATGGAAGAAAGGGATCAGTTGAACAAAGAGATTAAAAAGCTAGAATGGTAGATCCAGGATTTATTTCATTAAGTTACTGCATACATTGCATACACTGCATCACATAGCATAGAAGAAGGAGGAACTAGGATTTATTACATTGCATGCATCAACTGATCCAAGGGGAATGCATGTAGATAGCAAGGAGGATCTAGATACTGCATCACATAACAGCTCATTCATATGGATACAAAATTCTACTCCACCTCATCCTAGTGACCTGAAAGGGATGAAAACTTGCCCTCCTCCTTGCCTAGTGGATGACATCGTCATCACTAGGGTTTGAGCCAAGGGGGAATGCCTCCACGAACTACTCCATTTCCTTGCGGTTGCGTGCTGCAAGGATCCGCTGAGCCAGGTGCCTTCTCGCCCTCCTTCTTGCCTCTCTTCACCTGGCTAACCTTGGCACCTGTTCTTCTTCATCGACGACCTCTCCAAGATCCATCTCTATCTCTCCTAGGGATTTCTCTGGCGGCTAGGGGGAGGAGAAGGGATTGTGGCTGTTGTTTGTGGCAATTGGGGGTGCTTTATATAGTAGAAATGGTGGCTGGTGGTAGGCAGTAGATTTATGGTGGCTGGTAGGTAGGCAGTAGATTTATGGTGGTAGGTAGGCCCAATATTAGAGTCAAATGTTAGTTTCAAAACTAATAAATAATCCCATTATTAGGCCCACATTTTGTTCATTGAAATTTAACTGATAATATTAAAATTCAGTTAACACTACTAGGAAAAGGCCTACTAATGGCGCACTGGTTTTGCCTACTAATGGCGCATTACGAGTGCGCCATTAGTAGCACGCCACTAGTATATCTTACTAATGGCGCACCACAGGTGCGCCATTAGTATCTGGTATACTAATGGCGCACCAACTAGTGCGCCATTAGTATGTAACAACATGCGCCATTAGTGTGCCTCCCGGGGGGCCATACGTAAGCATGACTTTGTCATACTAATGGCGCATTCTCTGTTGATGCACCATTAGTATCCTTTGGCATACTAATGGCGCACCTGGTGGTGATGCGCCATTAGTATGAATATTTGTTTTTTTCCTTTTCTGATTTTTGCGCAGGTTACAAAATATATTATTAGACAGAATATAAAATATATTATTAGACAGAATATAGACAGCAGCACACAACAACATCAGATTCATCGAATACAATAGAAGATTAGTCTCCGAATACAATTCATCATATTAGTCTCCGAATTCAAAAGACCGAACAAAGATAAAACATTACAAGTCTCAAGACCGCGAGTATCGAGTTTGTCTTCACATTACAAGTCGATATCGATCATCTAAACTACCATCACATAGAAGAGATCTGTGGTCATCACGATGAGCATCATCAGGATCAAACTGGTCTTCATCCGGTTCCTCCAACGCTCCCTCCTCTCTCCCGCTAGATAGCGGGCGTATCTAGATTCAGCCTCCGCCCTAGTGGTGTACCCTTTGTAACTATTACCGCTAAAACGGTGAACCTATCTCCGACACTCCTCCCAGTCGTCGTAGACTCCAGGAACCTTACCCTTGTACACGACATACGACGGCATCTCTATGCACAAGCCAAACAACAGATAATACATAAGCAATATGTAAGTATGCAACAAAAGGATCAGAAGAGAAAAGCAAGACATTAATAGCACGATTCATGGTCCTACTAATAAATATCATCGATTACATCTAAGTTGAATGACTGTCCAAACCAAAGAGACATACGAATTCATTAAAGTATAATTACAACATGAGCCAATCAATGTTTCAGAACTACACATCACTACTTTCGACTCGACTCATCGGACAGGAACGTGGATGAAGCCGCCGTCTGTCGTGATGGTCATGAAATCGCGGTCGTTGTCACCCTGCATTTGTAGCATTTCATCTATCTCACTGTTGGACGGTTGATATCTGAGGAAGAACTGCCCCGAGGTATGAAGGACATCTTGATGGATGATGTCCGCAAACTCCGACTGGATGCGAAAGAATTTTTGTCTGAGGTCCGCGTCCTGGACTGCCGACAAGCTAGCGGCCCAATCTTTGAGATTATCTGGTAGCAGAAGTTGATGATGGTCCCTTACGATCGCCCGCATGTGATGGAGGGCGTAGTAGGCATCCTTCTGACCGCTAGGCGGCTACTTGACGCAGCAGAACTTCGTATTGTGTGAGAACATGTGCTTGCCATACTTACGAACTACCCTGGTGAAGGTGCCTCCAGATTTTGCGTAGGCGGGGAGAACATCATCAAGAACTTTCTTGACATTTGTGTAGTGTATCTTGGAGTTACGGTGCGGGTCTAAATACGTGGCCATGGAATATTTCGGGCTTAAGAGGATGAGTGTGCAATGTGTGTCACTGCACAGAACACGGAATGTTAGAAAAAAAAGAACGATCGAAATCTAAGAAATCATATGTTACGGGGTGGTTAAGGGATGACTTACTCGGGAAAGTAAGCCACAAGGAAGTTATCCTTATCTGGGTTTGCCAGAAAGACGCCTTCGAGGTGTGAACTCGCAACTTGGCGATCCCCAGGGCTGCTCAAGTGCTTGGCACACATGTAGAAGGGGTCGACTATCACGATGTCCGGGGTCTTGTCTCTAATGATCCGCATCTCCATACTCAGCGAAAACAGCCGAACGAAGGTGTAGTGCAGTGGATGAAGGTTAAACATAGCAAAGATGTCATCAAACCGCAGGACGATCGTACCCCCGATGTCGCCATCCACAAAGCCCTTGCCCTCTGGCACCTTGGCTACGAAAACCGGGTATGCCACATCCTTCTCTCTGAGACGCCGCTTCTCCAAAGAAAGAACACTGTGGTGCAGACTCCGCATAGCACCGGTTGCAGCATTAAGCATATTTGGCGGTAGCATCGCGCTACCCGCCACATGCACCCTCCTCGAGATATCCTTAGGTGAAGGTGGCCCATCCTGAGCATGGATCGAACTCGGTGCCGGCTGGCTCGCACCGGCGCCCTTGTTAGTCTTTCGTTTCCGTCCCTTCTTCTTGATCTCCTGTAATGGGACTGAGTTCTGCTCACAGACCGCCTTCTTGAGCGTGTTGGGGCTGATAATATTTCGCACCTCAGCTATCTGAGGCTCGGTGAAGGCGGGAGCTGGAGGCGTGTCCTAAGAACTGAATGCCAGACGACGCTTGTTGCAATTGGATTTCTCCGCCGTACCAGCTAGATCGCGGTCGTCTTGGTTGGGTTCTTGAGAAAGAGGCCCGCAGAACTCATCAGCGTACCCATGTTCGGCAAAGTACTTATCAACTTTGGTAAATGTACCGTCGTTGTTGTCGTCACCGTCCGGATCCTGTGCCATAGGGCTGTCCGGATCCTGTGCCATAGGGATGTCCGGCAGGTCCGGTAGCGTTGCAGCGTTCTTGCCATGGCTTGGCGCCGGCACGACTGGCGGTCTTGTCTGTGGGGTGGTGTCCCCCGCCCCCAAACGAATCTGGCTCTTCAGCCAAAGCAGGGGCCAGTTTACGCAGGTGCTGAGGGTCATCTCATCTTCTTCGTCGGCCCCAGCGGGTCGAATCGGAGGTAACAGCTCGTCGTAGCCTGGCAGCACCCGAACCACTTCAACCCTATACATTGTGGGTGGCATCGGATTACCGTGGAACATGGGGTTGCCCGGTTGAATGATTCTGCCCTTGGCGACATCGACCAACTCGGCGCCCACGAAGTGCAGAAGAGTGCAAGGAACGTCGGCGGTGCCCTGCGAAAACATGTACAGGGTGTCAGGGATGCCCAGTCAAAGGCAAGGAGATGAAGTCATCGGCCGAGAGGCTTGGTTATCGTGATGCCGTCGAGCTCGGCTAATGTCGAGGCACCACCAACGGCGGGCGTGCAACTGACGGAGGGGGCGCTTGCTGGCGAGGTGCCGGCCGACGTACACCCGGGTGCATTAAGCTCCAATGCCCGTGCCAGCGCCGGAGACACGAATACCGCCTCCGCCGGAGACACCAATGGAGCCGCCGCCGGAGACACCAATGGCGCCGCCGGAGACGCCAATGGCACTGCCTGCGCGCTGTGCGAGTTGCTGGCCGTGAAGCTAGGAACCGGGGGAGGCCCCTGTTGGCCGCCCGCAGTCCACGTCGTCAGCCCATGAATCAACGTAGGCACCATGGCATTGAGCGTCGTTCCAAGTTGTTGTTGCACTTGCTCTTGGACAAGCTCCGGAATCCGCGCCACTTGTGCCTTGAGTTCTTCAACCTCGCGCGTCTGGCTTTCCGAGATGGTCTTTTTCTCCTTCCGCACACCAGCGGTATAGTATGACCCCCATTTTGTGGACAAGCCTTTGCCGGCCACACGACCAGCTGATGTCGGCTTAGTGAGCTTATCCTTGTTTTTCATTATGTTCAACGCCCTATTTAAAGGGGTGTCGAAAGGGGAGCTCTTAGACGACCCCGCGCTACTGCTTTCAGTGTCCTGCGAAAGGAACGTGAACCATTTAGAAATATTGGGGATTAATTAGAGTGCAACCATATGGAGCTAATTACGCGGGGGTGTATTCCTTACCAGAGGAAGCTCAAGCGCCCTGGTCTTCGGATCCGTGGTAAGCTCCTTTGTTATCGGGTCCTCCTTGTACCGGGCCCTGACATAGTTCCTGGTCTGCTTGTCACCGCTATATTTCTCGAAGCGGGGCGGTAGGCCTTGCTCGGCACGCTCCGCGTCCTCCTTGTCCCATATAGGCTCCGCCACTCTGTAACCGCCGGGACCGAGTTTGTGTTCCCCTAAGTTCAACTCCCGTATTTCTTTCCCCCACTGACTTGATTCGGAGGTTGACTGCTCTCTCACTTGATCTTGAACTCCTTGTACTCATCTTCGCTCATCAAAGGATATTTCGCCTTGATCTTCTCATAACTATCACCTTTATCAATCATTCTCTTCACCGCGCGTTCCCAAGTAGACAGGGCCGTGCTCATCTTCGTGAGGGCGGCACTGTTCACTTTATTCCCTGAGAGGCGTGTATTTTCAAATTCGGCGGGGAACTTGTATCGTTCGTGCAGCTTCGTGAAGAGGAGGTTGCGCAAATTCCCTCGGTCCTTATGCCTAAGGTTCTCGGTGTTGATCGAGACGGTGCTCCGGAGAATGCACCCGAGCTGAAGCGAGTACCCCTTGACTATATGTTTGGGCTCCGTTGGATTCCCGTCGGAGTCCACTTGAGTGAATTCCTCCTTGAGGGTGCGGAGCGCATTCGGGCGCCGGTCCTTCCTTTGCTTCTTCGGTTGGCTGCCATCTGTGTGTGCGCCGCCATCATCAGTGGTGGCATCCTCGGCGGCACCATCAGTGGTGTCATCCCCGACGCCACTAGGGGTTGTGTAATCAGGATCGGTGTCTTCCGCGGCGTCCTCATAGCGGTGAGGTTGTTCCTCCATCTCCTGGGACAGCTCCCAGAATTGCTTGCCGCCCGAACCACCGGCCTCATCGTTGTGGGCCATGTTTTGCTCTAAATAGGAAAAAAGTTTGGCCAAAAAGTTGGTTATTGTCAAGGAACAAGATCATGGTCTCATCATTTAGGGTTTGTCGACACCGAGGCACCCTAAAAGCCTAAGCTTTCATCATTTAGGGTTTGTCGACGCCGAGGCACCCTAAAAGCCTAAGCGTACATCATTTAGGTTCTCATCGACACCGAGGCATCCGGGGCAGCCAAGTTAAGTTTTCAGCATTTAGGGTTTATCGATGCCGAGGCACCCTAGGTTGGGCCTAATCACTAGGCACTAATCACTTGGCTCTATTGCCACCTATGTTGGGTTTATCATCTAGGGTTTATCGATGCTAAGGAGAATTCTAAGTTGGGCCTAATCACTTGGCTCTATTGCCACCTATGGTTTAATGCAAGAAGAATAAAGGGGCAGTTGATCCTACTTAATTAAGTACTAAGATACCCCGGCCCATGCATTATCGCAAGTACCCCATATGTCCTATTTTTAGCGAAGTCATGCTAAAATTCACGGAAAATTTCAGCATGACCTTTGCTGAAAATAGGACATATGGAGTACCTGAATTTGCCGGAACGGAAGTTAATCGACATTCCGGCAAACTCAAGGGCCTCTCTGGGTACCTGCAAATTCATCATGACACGATGGTCGGAGACAAAACCCAGCAAACTAGCACCAAAATGTGCCTCTACTTTCATATGGATTAAAGGGCCACAGACCATATGGTCCTCTGCTTTCATATGGACAAAAATCAGCTCAACTTATGTGAGCTTCCATTCCAGATCTAATAGCAGCAAGTTGTTCACTTGTAGCTCAACTTATGTGAGCTGCCTTCAAGAAAAGAAATCTGCAGTGGCACATCTGCTCTCTGAATACATTGGCAAGAAACAAAACAACACCTAGTACCATCCATCTGTATGGCTGTATCATGCAGTTTAACTAAGCACTAACAGGTAATTATATAACAGAAAACTTGGCGCGTACGTGTCACTTAGCTTGGGCAAGCAACATACCTCGTCCTCTTGGTTAGTCCAAACAAGCTGTATGCTGAGCCTCAACTCACCACCTGCACATTTTACAGCACCCATGAAATGAAAAACTAAACATAATTGTCAACCAACAAAACCAAAACACAAACAGGACTTCAAATTTTCACGATCAGGAAGAAAAACAGGGTTTTCAACTACTATATTCAGTTTCATGGCATCAGTTGAACAGTTGAAAAAGAACAAGCTTCATTTAAATATCTTGCTGCTAACAAACATAACTAATGTCAGTACTCAAAAAATAGAGTGACCACACAGGGAACAAACAAACTATTCAGTTTTTATTTCTTCAGAATTGGACCAGACAGAGAACAACTCCTTGGAATCAAACTTATATGAAAAGGTTCAGCAACTTGAAACGTAACTCTTATATGAAAATCTTCTGTATGATCAAGTAAGCAGAGCACATGTATATACCTGTATCACTGTCTTGGAGCCAACAAACGCCTCAAGTTTTCTCCAACCATGATCGAACCTGATCGCCTATGCTTCTTCTTTCACTCTCCTGCATAAAGTTATTGTTACTACCTGGGAGGGATTATATGCTTGTTTACCACTACTAATACCATTTTTAATATAATCTTCATTCTCCTGCTATTTCTTTTCTTACAAGTGTTGATGCCATAGTGTCTCAGGTTCTTCCTAGTTAAAACATGTGATTTTGAGAAGGAATTTGCCCAATTTTCGCAGGGAGACAAAACTTAGCTAAAAATTTGATATAACAAGTAGTCCATGAAATCATATTTCCTCTAGGCAAAGTAGAAGATATTATTTTGTTTTTCCTCTAAGGTAAAGGAAATAGCCATCACTTTGAAGTGTCTAATAGATGAAATAATGCATGAGTTAGAAAGATATGTGCAAGTGTCTGAAGGCATCCTGTGAAGCAGAGCTTCCAAATTGATCTTCTTGAAACATTGTTACTAAGTAAGGCTTAATTTCATATTTCTGCAAACTAAGGTAAACCAATTATTACATGCATAAATTTCTCATTTGGAGAAGCCAAGTATCAAAGGTTTCGAACCATGAGAATTTATTGCATTTTTCGGTGACAACACGGCTAGGAAAAAAAGACTCTGATACAGAGACTAATGACGCGATGCCCCCCTCCCTTAGAGGCATTATCACAAACACCTATCAAGCACAATCCTTTTACATGTAAACTTGAGCATGCTCTGGAAAAATCACGCAGCAAGCAAAAAATTGAACAGAGGATGCAAGAGGAAGGAGGGAGGGGGGATGAGGGAAGAGGGAGGAAGGACGAAGGAGTGGTGGCTACCTGCCTACGGACTGGTCACCGGCGTAGCTCCGGGCGGCAGCATTGCTAGGCAGGAGCGCCTGCTCCAGGGAGGGGGGCGCCGCTGGTGGGAGTGGCTGCTTGATGGGGGGAGGCGCTGCTGGGGTCCTGTACCGGAGGCGGGGCAGCGGAGGGTTCGGCCTGCTGGGTGCGCCGCGGTGGCGGGCCGGCAGCGGTGGCGGCGACTAGGAACCCTAGCTGTCGCTCTCGGGAGGGAGGTTGACACAGGCGGGGCCGCGGGGGGAGGGGGACGGCGAGGGCGCGGGCGCGGGCGGAGGGGGGACAGTGAGGGAGGTGGTCGGGTGCGGCGGGGGAAGCGAGCATGGCCGGGGACGGCGAGCACGGGGGAAGTGGTGGGCGGTGGTGGTCAGGCGCGGGTGAGACGAGGCAGGGGAGGGATTAGAGAGAAATGGAGATTGGGGATTTTAGTGTGGGGGGAGGCTTAGCAATGGCGCACCACCCAGGGGTGCGCCATAAGTACATCCATAGCAACGGCGCACCACCGAGGGGTGCGCCATAAGTAATTTAATCTAGCCCGACTTGTCAGATTATATACAACCTAACCCTATCTACAACAGACCCCGCCCACTAGCCCGATTGGTCAATACGCATCACACACACCAGGAGGTCCTGGGTTCGATTCCTAGGCTCCCCAATATTTTTTATGCATTTTAAATCCTGTTTGATATTTATTTGTGTTTAAATATGTTCAAACTTGTTTAAATCATAATAGTAATTTTTTTTTATAAAAACAGTAATAACCCCCCCAGGGGTGCGGGGGGCCGGGTGCTCGTCGGCGGCAGTGGAGCGGGGGAGGGTTGCGGTGGGTCGTCGGCGGCGGTGGAGCTAGCTAGCGGGGGAGGGTGCGGGTGGGATCGAGATCGAGATGGAGGGGGAATCGAGATCGAGATGGAGGGGGATCGAGATCAAGTGTCCTCATGAATTCAAAAAGTGCCCATGAAATTTAAAAATATTCATGATATCAAAAAGTGCCCATGAAATACAATCGAGAAATGAAGACTACGATTTAAATACAATCGATCTTAGCTAGCTATCTGTTCACAATCTTCTTGCCCTTCTTTTTCGCAAATGGAGTTCTTCTGTGGAACGGACGTCCTTTAGGTAGGGTGGTCCTGCTTCTTCTTGTGGTGTGTGCTGCTACTTCATCGTCGTCGTCATGTTCGATCTTCGGGTCGCCGTACTTGTCGAAGTCTTGCTCATTGGCTACTCCATCCATTCCGATGATCTTCCTTTTGCCTCTCCTCACGACAACACGACTGGGCTTTGACGGGTCGGTAATGAAGAAGCATTGGTCCACTTGGGAAGCCAGTACCCATGGCTCATTTTTCGCGGTGACGTTTGCGCCCGCGGTCTTGGATTTGGCTTCGGGTATAACCATGGTGGTGAAATACCGGACTTCTTTTAGGACGCTCTTGGCCCATCTGACACAGAACATCGGGACCTTCTCTCCAGCGTAGCTCAGCTCCCAGATCTCCTCGATCCTTCCGTAGTATCTGTCCTTGTCGTTGCCGATGTAGGATTCCATCGTTACCCCGGAGTTCTGATAACCATCGCTCTTCATGTCCTTGTCCTTGGTGTAGAATGTGTAGCCGTTGATATAGTACGCCTCATAGGTCATCAGGTTGTGCTCGGCACCCTGTGACAAGGCGAATATGAGTTGTTCTTCCGCGGAAGAATCCTCATGTAAAGGGTACGACAGAAACTTCTGCTTGAACCAACGCGTGAAACATGAGTTGTGCTCTTTGAGTATATCTCCGTCCGTCCTCTGTTGGCCTCGGTCATTGTACGTCTTCTCAATAAAGGTTTTGTGCTCTACCACCCAAGGATCGACCACGTCTATGTGTTGTAGCGCGACTAGGTTTGCTCTTTCAAAGTCGGCGAGTCGACCCTCGAAGTCGACATGCATTTCGTGACGACCCTCACGGTGACCCTATCCAGCGAGCCTGCCGAGGTGCTTGTTGACGGGCAGACCAACGGGGTTCTCGATGCCTAGATAATTCGTGCAGTAGGAGATGCACTCTTCGGTCAGAAAGCCCCTGGCTATACTTCCCTCTGGACGTGACATGTTGCGAACGTATCCTTTGATGACACCATTCATCCTTTCGAACGGCATCATGCTGTGCAAGAACGTCGGCCCGAGTTGGATGATATCCTCCACGATATGGACCAGCAGATGCACTATAACGTCGAAGAATGTGGGCGGGAAGTACATCTCAAGCTCGCATAGTATCACCACGATCTCTTCCTGTAGCCTTCTGAGTTGCCTCACGCCAATCGACTTCCGAGAGATGACGTCGAAAAAGTTACATAGGCCAAATAGCATTTCACGGACGTGCGCGTCCATGATCCCACGGATTGCAACTGGAAGTATATGCGTCATCAGCACGTGACAGTCGTGAGACTTCATCCCGCTGAACTTCTGCTTCGCTGGGTCTAGGTATCTGCTTATCTTCCCCGCGTAACCGTAAGGAAGTTTTACTCCTAGGAGGCAGGTGAAAAACTTCTCGATCTCCTCCTGACTTAGAGTGAAGCACGCGGGAGGGTAGTCATTTCCGGTCTTCTTGGCCTTTTTTCCTTTGCGACGACTTTCTGTGTCCTGCTTCGCCTCATCATCATCATCATCATTAGTGTGAAGCTCCTGCCTGATGCCCATTGATTTCAAGTCTGCCCTTGCTTTCGGCCCATCTTTGGTCCTCTCTGGCATGTTGAGCAGGGTACCAAGCAGACTCTCGCACACGTTCTTCGTGTTATGCATGACATCAAGGCTGTGAGGCACACGGTGGATCTTCCAGTACGGCAAGTCCCAGAAAACAGACCTCGTTTTCCATACCTTCAGCAGCGGCTCTGGCGCCTTTCGCTTCTTTCCCGGCTCTGGTGCCTTTTGCTTCTTTCCCGGCAGTGGGCAGTCTTTCCAATTTTTCAACATCTCGTCTATTTCCTCGCCGCTCCTTGTACACGGGCGTTTTCGGGGTTCGGTTTCACCATTGAACAGATCCTTGCGTTTCCTCCACAGGTCATCGTCGCGAAGCCACCTTCGATGTCCCATGAACACGGTTTTCAAAGGCCCGGGATCTCTATCTAGCTGGCGATACGTTGTGTCATCCATGCACCTTACGCATCCAGAAAATCCGTGGACTACCTGCCCCGTGAGATATCCGTAACCAAGATAGTCGTGCACCGTCGTGAGCAGTGCGGCTCTCATAGGGAAATATTCTTTCTCTGCGGCGTCCCACGTATTGCCCGGCATTTTCCACAGCGTGTCTAGCTCCTCCTTCAGCAGCCCCAGATACAGATTGATGTCGTTCCCTGGTTGTTTCGGCCCTTCAATTAGCATACTCATGTGAATGTACTTCCTCTTCATGCACAACCAGGGGGGAAGGTTGTACATCCACACAAACACAGGCCAGGTGCTATGTGTGCTTCTCTGGCTGCCAAACGGATTGACTCCATCGGTGCTCGCGCCCAGCACGATGTTCCTTGGATCCTTCCCAAATTCTGGGTATTCGAAGTTCAACGCTTGCCACTGGCTCGCATCCTTAGGGTGACTCAGCATCTTGTCTTTTTTATTTATCTCCGGATCATTTCCGCCATCTTCCCGCTTCTTCTCCTCCCTATCCGCATGCCAACGCAGGAGCTTTGCTACCTTAGGGTCCGCGAAATACCGCTGCAGACGAGGAGTGATCGGAAAGTACCACACCGATTTTCGAGGAGCTTTCTTCCTCTTCTTGTATCGAACTTTAGGCGGGTATCGTCGGGCCTGCATCCTTCATACAATGGAGTAACTCGCGTCTATCTCCAGTTGATCCAGCTTGGCTTTCTCTCGGGCGGCAGCTCTTGCGTTATCCGTCTGCTTGAGAAGCAGCTCTTGAATATGAGGGTCCTGCACCCAGCCTCCATCGTCGTCTGCTCCGGCATCTTCATCTTCATGATCATGCCCTTCGTCTTGATCTTCCTCATCATCATGTACAACATCTTCTACATGATGACTGTGTACAACATCCTAGAGATTCTTCGTCTTCTCGCCCGCCCTCGCCGCGGTGGTACTTGTCTTGTTGCCCTTCCTCATTTCTTGCCCGGCCCCGGCCATGGACGACTTCATAGTCATCTTCATCACCTTGCCACCGATAGCCATCCATGAAACCACGCAAGAGCAGGTGGTCCCGCACCTGCCCGGAATCCGGGTCCGCAATAAGGCTCTTCAGCTTGCATCTTCGACACAGACATCTTATCTCCGTGTCTCGTTCTTTTGAAGCATCTCGGCCTTCGCGGAGCTCAAAAACCTATTCACGATGCCTTCAGTCATCGTGCGGACCATGGTCGCTTGCGGGGTAGAGCAAAACGATATTTTAGAACCAAGAAAAAATTTGGCATGACCTTCCCTAAAAATAGGACCAAAAAGAATGCATAGTGCCAAAATTCTCGCCAACAGAAATGAATCAAAACATTTAGGCAAAATATTGGCAACTATCGCATTTCAAATACCGGTACCTTCAAACACAAACATATATGCAACACCACAAACACATGCAACACCACAAACATACATAGATCTAGCTAGGCCACAAAAAGTGCATGTGCACGTTGTTGGAGCGAGCTAGGGAGAAAAAAGTAGATCTACATCATGAAGATAGCTTTCCCCTTACTTACCTATCAAAAAAGGTAATTTCACCACTTAATTTTGATGAATCTATGGTGGAAATGAGGTGAGGAGGAGGAGGCAGCCGAAAGCTTGGAGAAGGAGGTGGAGGGAATGAAGTGGGGAAAGTGAGTGGGTAGGTGTGGGGCTGTCCAAAATATCTTGTTGGGGTCCCAGTTACTAATGGCGCACCACAAGGAAATGCACCATTAGTAACCCTGGTTACTAATGCGCACCTGCAGGTGGTGCGCCATTAGAAGTTTTGCAAAAAAGTAAAAAAATATAGATATATACACTAATGGCGCACCGTGTAATAGTGCGCCATTACTAGTTTAAACTAGTAATGGCGCACTGTGAAACGGTGCCATTAGTAGTTTTTTTTGCAAAAAAAAGAGTAAGAAAAAAATTACAGTAATGGCGCACTCTCTGCCTGGTGCGCCATTACTAGTTAGAACTAGTAATTGCGCATTGTCGACCTGATGCGCCATTAGTATGTATGGAAAAATGGAAAAAAAAATTAATACTAGTGGCGCACCCTGTTTCTGGTGCGCCATTAGTGTCTTCCACACTAATGGCGCATCACCAAAAGGTGCGCCATTAGTATATAGTAGTGGCGCACTACTTCCCTGGTGCGCCATTAGTATCAATCCTATCTATAGCCCTTTTCCTAGTAGCGTAACAATATGTCATCATTTTCAGTCTAACATTGAAAGCAAACGATACTAACTGGAGTTCAACACATTATAAGAATACACAACCATTGTTCACATTACATAGTGGAGTTCAAATGCACAATCCATCCTTTTCTCACAAAAGGATGAATAGCATAACTACTAGGTACATAAACAGCCAGAGTTCACAATTAGTACTACAACCATACATTACACAACCATAATTCTAAGTTACTAGGTCATTGCACGGCCATCCTTCCCAAAAGGTCTGCAATGCCCACTAATCTCAATTCATCTTGTTCAGTTCTGCAGGATGGCCTGGATCCCCTTGATCTTCTCCTTCAGCTTCTCCTCTGCCTTCATGAGCTCAGTAATTTTAAACTCTTGCATCTGCTTCTCTTCATTATGGTTTTCCTTGAGCTTCAGCAGATCAGCAACCTGGAACTTCAACTCTAGCTTCTCTTGGGTGAGCTTCTCCTCAAACTTTGTGAACTCTGCATTCTTCAACTCCAAATTCATCCTAGCCTCACTCATCAATTCCTTCTCTTTCATATTCTTCAACTTCAGGTTTTGGATGATAGTTGCTTGAACACTTGTCAGGTTGCACAGGAGTTCATACTTCTGTTGAAACTTCTCTATAGCTGCATCTTTCTTTGCCATTTCTACATTCTTACCAGCCACCAATTCAGCTCTGCAATGGTGCTGATATGTGATAGCAGACTGCAGATAACTGAAATCCACAACCCTATCCTGCTGAAAGTCCACAAGTTGATGCACATCTTTCACTAACTTGTCATAGTCTGCATCCAGCTTGTTCTTTTCTTCTGTCAAATGATGAATAGTTAAAGCACTTTCAAGATTATCACTCACCCTAGCAGACTTGCTCTCTTAAACCATTGACCAAAGCTTCAGCAATGCATTCTCCATTGTTGGGGGCCACTGCTCATCAACCCACTGAACAAACCCACAATTCCGACCTTCCTGGAAAAATTAGAAGGGCAAAATTTAGTACAATACAACTACTAAGAGTACAAAGCAACAGTTAGTTCATGGCAGTACCTAATGTTGGCACTGACATTAACTGATTTTGCATAGCCATTTGCTAAGCAACAGGAGAACATTGTAAAAATAAATTGATGTAATCCTACAATGGATGATCAATATATTTACCAGGCAGCAGAGTAACACTCCATTCAACTTAGAAGTTGCTAAGCAGCCATGTGCTAAGCAACAACACTTGCTAAGAATTGACCATTAATATAATGGAATCCTAACAGTAATAAGCAATACAATGTGAACTAATTTTCCCAGCTAAATACACTACACTAGCCTGCAGCAACAAACTAGCTAATGAGACTACCTACTGTCAGTAGTAAGCAATAGTTACTAACTGCCTCCACTGAACTTAATATTGAGCAACACTGCATTTGGAAAGAAGTGTAAATAAATAGCATGTGCACACAACATGAGCATATATTTTAGTAAAAATGCATTCCACAGAACTTAATAATGAGCATTCACACAATGAGCACTACAATAGGGCACATATGACTAACAAATTGAGCATGCACACAACTGAATCACAAGTGGCAAACAAGACTCTGCCACTTTCAGTGAACACATCCAGTGCTAATCACCAAGGCAAGAAAAATACCGGCTCTACACATGCTAAGAACCTTCTCCCAGTCATTGTTCCTTCAAACGCAACAAGCCTCCTTGATGGCTTCCCATGCTTCTCGCAGAACGCCATCAGATCTAGCTCAAGGCCCTTGTAATCTGGGTCCTCAAGTGAGAAAGGCACCTGCACTATCAAAAGCACAGCACGAGGACACATCAAATCAAACGAAATTCTCACAACAAAGACCACCTACACACAAAAATCCCCAAATTTCCTAAACCTAACCCTAACCCTAGCTTAATGGAGTAACTTACCTGGTTCAGCCCATCGATGGAGGATTCGGAGTGCATGTACGGGAGGCTTGAGTTGTCGTCGCTGCTCTTGTCTTCCAAAACCATGGCTGCGGCAACGTCGTGTGGCGGCCGGCGGGGGCGGGCGCAGACGGCGGCGAGGCAGAGAGAAGGAAGAAGAGGGCAGAGCAGAGCATGGGGAGTGAGCGGGGTGTGGCTCGACCGCACCAGTCGCGCCCTAAACGGTTGGAACCGGCCTCATCCGAGTCAGCGCGCGGGCACGCGCTCACTGGCCAGCGTGGCGCCTGACGGGCGGGCCCAACCGGTCAGATTCCCTGTCAATACGTATAAAACGCACATTTAGTCTTTTTTGCAACGGCTCGCCCCAATCTTGGTACTGACACGTAAAAATTTCCAATCTTGGTACCAATCTGCTTCCAATGCCCCAATTGTGATACTTCTGTGCAATTTACTCATCTTGCTGCCACCATGACCATGTGTGAGTAATTCCCTTAGGACCTTAGGGTCCATGGCAGTAGCTAGATGAACCTTCTTTCCCTTGTGATTCGATACAAAGTTCCCGTGAGCTGCCTCATATGTTCGGGATCCATATGATGGAATCGGTTTTGTGTTTGTGAGTAGATGATGAATTGTCACTTTATGATCAGTTTGTCATTGAAAATTTGAATCTTTTAAAGATTTTTGCTGGATAATTGAGTAGCTTTGTATGCTCTCCAATCTATTTGTCTACTTTAGTCAAGTTTGATGGGTAGTTCTTCAGAGTGAGTGGTTTAGAGTAGTAGGTTCAATCTTGCGGTGATTCATCTCAATGACAGAAAGGGAACGAGCATGTATTGTATTGTTTCCACTAAGGATAAAACGATGATTTCCTTATCACACTTGTATTGTAGTTCCACTAAGATAAAACAACCTAGGGTGATGTAACGGAGGTAAACAATAAAAGGTAACAAATATGTAGCAACGGACGATGAGAGAGTATGAAAGCATGCAAACCTAGAGCAATAGCATGATGAGCCAAGAAATACCCATGCCTTGTTCCATCTGTGAAAAAGAAGGCTCCTAATTTTCTAGATTTTGTATTCAAAAATCATGTATTGCACGACACCATACTATAAAAATGGAATACGTATTCTCCTCTGGCTCAATAAAAAATTGTTGCACGACACCAGATTACACGTGCTAGCATCACGCCACTTGTACTAGAACAAACATTTATGCACTACTATCATTTATGTATAACTAGATGATCTGTTGCATCAATTGGCGCAGAGACCAACTTGTCAATACAGCCCGAAAGTAAAACAAACTATTTGAATGATTTTCCCCTCAACTTATTGTAAATGATTATGTTCATACTGAGTTTCTATTTACCTCAACAACATGATAGAAACGCACTGTGAATGATGGGCTTCTTTTGCTTGTGTTCTACTAGGCGGGTTTTTGTACAGTGTCACGACTTCTCGCCGATGTGTCCCCTTGAACGGAAGACGTGTTCTTGGATCTGGGTGTGGTTTTTGAGCACTGGATAGACATTGAGACCCTTGTGGGTGGAAGGATCATGTCATATTGGCCGGCGTTGGACCACTATGGTTGATCGGATGACGTGTTCTGCCATCTCTCCCGAACTTTTACCCCTGCCGCCTGGCCGACTAGCGTGTATACTTCACATGCTCGTTGGTCCCACTCATAACTTGCCTGAAGGAAATATGCCCTAGAGGCAATAATAAAGTTGTTATTTATATTTCCTTATATCATGATAAATGTTTATTATTCATGCTAGAATTATATTAACCGGAAACTTAGTACATGTGTGAATACATAGACAAACAGACTGTCACTAGTATGCCTCTACTTGACTAGCTCGTTGAATCAATGATGGTTATGTTTCCTAACCATAGACATGAGTTGTCATTTGATTAACGGGATCACATCATTAGAGAATGATGTGATTGACTTGGCCCATCCGTTAGCTTAGCACGATGATCGTTTAGTTTGTTGCTATTGCTTTCTCCATAACCTATACATGTTCCTATGACTATGAGATCATGCAACTCCCAAATGCCGAGGAACACTTAGTGTGCTATCAAACATCACAGCATAACTGGGTGACTATAAAGATGCTGTATAGGTGTCTCCGATGGTGATTGTTGAGTTGGCATAGATCGAGATTAGGATTTGTCACTCCGAGTATCGGAGAGGTATCTCTGGGCCCTCTCGGTAATACACATCACTATAAGCCTTGCAAGCAATGTGACTAATGAGTTAGTTATGGGATAATGCATTGCAGAACGAGTAAAAAGACTTGCCGATAACGAGATTGAACTAGGTATTGAGATACCGACGATCGAATCTCGGGCAAGTAACATACCGATGACATAGGGAACAACGTATATCGTTATGCGGCTTGACCGATAAAGATCTTCGTAGAATATGTGGGAGCCAATATGAACATCCAGGTTCCGCTATTGGTTATTGACCGGAGACGTGTCTCGGTCATGTCTACATAGTTCTCGAACCCATAGGGTCCATACGCTTAACGTTCGGTGACGATCAGTATTATGAGTTTATGTGTTTTGAAGTACCGAAGATAGTTCGGAGTCCCGGATGTGATCAAGAACATGGCGAGGAGTCTTGAAATATGGTCAAGACACAAAGATTGATATATTGGATGACTAAATTCGGACACCGGATGAGTTCCGTGGGTCACCGGATAATTATGGAGTGCCGGGGGGTTATCGGAACCCCCGGGGGACTAATGGGCCAACATGGGCCTTAGTGGAGAGAGAGAGGGCCAGCCAAGGCAGGGCCGCGCGCCCCTCCCCCTCTAGTCCGAATTGGACTAGGGAAGGGGGGCGGCGCCCCCCTTTCCTTCTCTTCTCTCCCTCTCCTTCCTTCCCCCTTCCTCCTCCTACTAGGACTAGGAAAGGGGAGTCCTACTCCTACTAGGAGGAGGACTCCTCCTCTCCTGGCGCACCCCAAGGGCCGGCCGGCCTCCCCCCTTGCTCCTTTATATACGGGGGCAGGGGCACCCTAGAGAACACAAGTTGATCATTGATCCCTTAGCCGTGTGCGGTGCCCCCCTCCACCATAATCCACCTCGGTCATATTGTCGTAGTGCTTAGGCGAAGCCCTGCGCCGGTAGCTTCATCATCACCGTCATCATGCCGTCATGCTGAATCCCTCGACACTCAACTGGATCGAGAGTTCGTGGGACGTCACCGAGCCGAATGTGTGCAGATCGCGGAGGTGCCATACTTTCGGTACTAGGATCGGTCGGATCATGAAGACGTATGATTACATCAACCGTGTTGTCATAATGCTTCCGCTTACAGTCTATGAGGGTACGTAGACAACACTCTTCCCCTCTCGTTGCTATGCATCACCATGATAGATCTTGCGTGTGCGTAGGAATTTTTTTTAAATTACTGCGTTCCCCAACAGTGGTATCAGAGCCAGGTCTATGCATAGATGTTATATGCACGAATAGAACATAAAGGAGTTGTGGGCGTGGGTATATACATATTGGTTGCCGTCACCAGTTGATTCTTGATTCAACGGTATTGTTGGATGAAGCGGCCCAGACCGACATTACGCGTATGCTTACGCGTGACTGGTCCTACCGACGTGCTTCGCACACAGGTGGCTGGTGGGTGTCAGTTTCTCCAGCTTTAGTTGAATCGGATTCAATGAACAGGGTTCTTTCTGAAGATCAAAAAGCAGTCACTATACCGCGTTGTGGTTTTTGATGTGTAGGTAAGAGCAGTTCTTGCTCAGCCCGTAGCAGCCACGTAAAACTTGCAACAACAAAGTAGAGGACGTCTAACTTGTTTTAGCAGGGCATGTTGTGATGTGATATGGTCAAGACATGATGCTAAATTTTATTGTATGAGATGACCATGTTTTGTAACATAGTTATCGGCAACTGGCAGGAGCCATATGGTTGTCACTTTATTGTATGAAATGCAATCGCCATGTAATTGATTTACGTTATCACTAAGCAGTAGCGATAGTCGTAGAATCAATAGTTGGCGAGACGACAACGATGCTTTGATGGAGATCAAGGTGTCAAGCCGGTGATGATGGTGATCATGATGGTGCTTTGGAGATGGAGATCAAAGGCACAAGATGATGATGGCCATATCATATCACTTATATTGATTGCATGTGATGTTTATCCTTTATGCATCTTATTTTGCTTAGTTTGGCGGTAGAATTATAAGATAATCTATCACTAAAATTCAAGGTATAAGTGTTCTCCCTGAGTATGCACTGTTGCTACAGTTGTCGTGCCGAGACACCACGTGATGATCGGGCATGATAAGCTCTACGTTCACATACAACGGGTGCAAGCCAGTTTTGCACACACAGAATACTCGGGTTAAACTTGATGAGCCTAGCATATGCAGATATGGCCTCGGAACACTGAGACCGAAAGGTCGAGCGTGAATCATATAGTAGATATGATCAACATAATGATGTTCACCATCGAAAACTACTCCATCTCACGTGATGATCGGACATGGTTTAGTTGATAAGGATCACGTAATCACTTAGATGATTAGAGAGATGCCTATCTAAGTGGGAGTTCTTAAGTAATTTGATTAATTGAACTTTAATTTATCATGAAGTTAGTACCTGATAGTATTTTGCATGTCTATGTTATTGTAGATAGATGGCCCGTGCTGTTGTTCTGTTGAATTTTAATGCGTTCCTAGAGAAAGCTAAGTTGAAAGATGATGGTAGCAACTACACGGACTGGATCCATAACTTGAGGATTATCCTCATTGCTGCACAGAATAATTACGTCCTATAAGCACCGCTAGGTGACAAACCCGCTGCAGGAGGAACGCCAGATGTTGTGAACACCTGGCAGAGCAAAGCTGATGCCTACTCGATAGTTTAGTGTGCCATGCTTTATGGCTTAGAACCGGGACTTCAATGATGTTTTGAACGTCATGGAGCATATGAGATGTTCCAGGAGTTGAAGTTAATATTTCAAGCGAATGCCTGGATTGAGAGATATGAAGTCTCCAATAAGTTCTACAGCTGCAAAATGGAGGAGAATAGTTCTGTCAGTGAACATATACTCAGAATGTCTGGGTACCACAACCACTTGACTCAGCTAGGAGTTAATCTTCCTGATGATAGTGTCATTGGCAGAGTTCTTCAATCACTGCCACCAAGCTACAAGAGCTTCGTGATGAACTATAATATGCAAGGGATGGATAAGACGATTCCTGAGCTCTTCGCAATGCTAAAGGCTGCGGAAGTAGAAATCAAGAAAGAGCATCAAGTGTTGATGGTCAGCAAGACCACCAGTTTCAAAAAAAGAAGGGTAAAGGGAAGAAGAACAACAAGCCAGTTGCTGCTCAAGTAAAGAAACCCAAGTCTGGACCTAAGCCTGAGACTGAGTGCTTCTACTGCAAA
This sequence comes from Triticum urartu, assembly GCF_003073215.2. Classification (NCBI taxonomy): domain Eukaryota; kingdom Viridiplantae; phylum Streptophyta; class Magnoliopsida; order Poales; family Poaceae; genus Triticum; species Triticum urartu. The sequence goes on from NC_053024.1 coordinate 50,718,540, forward strand.
GGGACTGGTCACTAGAAGCGGAACTGCCCCAAGTATTTGGCGGGGAAGAAGGACGACAAAGTGAAAGGGGCTACGGATTAAGCGAAGATTGGCTAAGGACAAGGTGACGATGTGCGTGGGAAATGGTACCAAAGTCGATGTGATTGCCGTGGCACGCTACCTCTACATCTACCTTCGGGATTAGTTTTAGACCTAAATAATTGTTATTTGGTGCCAGCGTTGAGCATGAACATTATATCTGGATCTTGTTTGATGCGAGACGGTTATTCATTTAAATCAGAGAATAATGGTTGTTCTATTTATATGAGTAATATCTTTTATGGTCATGCACCCTTGATGAGTGGTCTATTTTTACTAAACCTTGATAGTAGTGATACACATGTTCATAGTATTGAAGCCAAAAGATGCAGAGTTGATAATGATAGTGCAACTTATTTGTGGCACTGCCGTTTGGGTCATATTGGTGTAAAGCGCATGAAGAAACTCCATTCTGAAGGACTTCTGGAATCACTTGATTATGAATCACTTGGTACTTGCAAACCATGCCTCATGGGCAAGATGACTAAAACTCCGTTCTCTGGAACAATGGAGCAAGCAACAGAGTTTTTGGAAATCATACATACTGATCTTTGTGGTCCAATGAACATTGAGGCTCACGACGGAGATCATTATTTTCTCATCTTCACAGATGATTTGAGGAGATATGGGTATATCTACTTAATGAAATATAAGTCTGAAACATTTGAAAATTTCAAAGAATTTCATAGTGAAGTGGAAAATCATCGTAACAAGAAAATAAAGTTTCTACGATCTGGTCGTGGAGGAGAATATTTGAGTTATGAGTTTAGTCTTCATTCGAAACAATGCGTAATAGTTTTGCAACTCACGCCACCCGGAACACCACAACATAATGGTGTGTCCGAACGTCGTAATCGTACTTTACTAGATATGGTGCGATCTATGATGTCTCTCACTAATTTACCGCTATCGTTTTAGGGTTATGCTTTAGAGATAGCTGCATTCACGTTAAATAGGGCACCATCTAAATCCGTTGAGACGACACCTTATGAACTGTGGTTTGGCAAGAAACCCAATTTATCATTTCTTAAAGTTTGGGGCTGTGATGCTTATGTGAAAAAGCTTCAACCTGATAAGCTCGAACCCAAATCGGAGAAATGCGTCTTCATAGGATACCCAAAGGAGATTGTTGGGTACACATTCTATCACAGATCCGAAGGCAAGACATTCGTTGCTAAGAATGGATCCTTTCTATAGAAGGAGTTTCTCTCGAAAGAAGTGAGTGGGAGGAAAGTAGAAGTTGATGAGGTAATTGTGCCTGCTCCCTTATTGGAAAGTAGTTCATCACTGAAATCAGTTCCAGTGATTCCTACACCAGTAAGTGAGGAAGCTAATGATGATGATCATGAAACTGATGATCAAGTTACTACCGAACCTCGTAGGTCAACCAGAGCAAGATCCGCACCAGAGTGGTACGGTAATCCTGTACTGGAGGTCATGTTACTTGACCATGACGAACCTACGAACTATGAGGAAGTGATGATGAGCCCAGATTCCGCAAAATGACTTGAGGCCATGAAATCTAAGATGGGATCCATGTATGAGAACAAAGTGCGGACTTTGGTTGACTTGCCCGTTGATCGGCAGGCAATAGAGAATAAATGGATCTTCAAGAATAAGACTGACGCTGAAGGTAATGTTATTGTCTACAAAGCTCGACTTGTTGCAAAAGGTTTTCGACAAGTTCAAGGAGTTGACTACGATGAGACCTTCTCACCCGTAGCGATGCTTAAGTCCGTCCGAATCATGTTAGCAATTGCCGCATTTTATGATTATGAAATTTGGCAAATGGATGTCAAAACTGCATTCCTTAATGGATATCTTAAAGAAGAGTTGTATATGATGCAACCAGAAGGTTTTTTCGATCCAAAATGTGCTAACAAAGTGTGCAAGCTCCAGCGATCCATTTATGGACTGGTGCAAGCCTCTCGGAGTTGGAATATACGCTTTGATAGTGTGATCGAAGCATATGGTTTTATACAGACTTTTGGAGAAGCCTGTATTTACAAGAAAGTGAGTGGGAGCTCTGTAGCATTTCTGATATTATATGTAGATGACATATTGTTGATCAGAAATGATACTGAATTTCCGAATAACATAAAAGGATAATTAAATAAGAATTTTTCAATGAAAGACCTCGGTGAAGCTGCTTATATATTGGGCATCAAGATCTATAGAGATAGATCAAGACGCTTAATTGGACTTTCACAAAGCACATACCTTGATAAAGTTTTGAAGAAGTTCAAAATGGATCAGGCAAAGAAAGGGTTCTTGCCTGTGTTACAAGGTGTGAAGTTGAGTCAGACTCAATGCCCGACCACTGCAGAAGATAGAGAGAAAATGAAAGTCATTCCCTATCCTTCAGCCATAGGTTCTATCATGTATGCAATGCTGTGTACCAGACCTGATGTGTGCCTTGCTATTAATTTAGCAGGGAGGTACCAAAGTAATCCAGGAGTGGATCACTGGACAACGGTCAAGAACATCCTGAAATACCTGAAAAGGACTAAGGATATGTTTCTTGTATATGGAGGTGACAAAGAGCTCGTCGTAAACGGTTACGTTGATGCAAGCTTTGACACTGATCCAGATGACTCTAAGTCACATACTGGATACGTATTTTTATTAAATGGTGGAGCTGTCGATACGTCTCCAATGTATCTATAATTTTTTATTGCTCCATGCTATATTATCTACTGTTTTGGACATTATTGGGCTTTATTATCCACTTTTATATTATTTTTGGGACTAACCTATTAACCGGAGGCCCAACCCAGAATTGCTGTTTTTTGCCTGTTTTAGGGTTTCGAAGAAAAGGAATATCAAACGGAGTCCAAACGGAATGAAACCTTCGGGAATGTGATTTTCTCACCCAATACAACTCAGGAGACTTGGACCCTACGCCAAGCCAGTTAACAGGAGGCCACGAGGTAGGGGGGCGCGCCTACCCCCCAGGCGCGCCCTCCACCCTCGTGCCCCCCTGTTGCTCCATCGACGTACTTCTTCCTCCTATATATATCCACGTACCCCAAAACGATCAGATACGGAGCCAAAAACCTAATTCCACCGCCGCAATTTTCTGTATCCATGAGATCCCATCTTGGGGCCTGTTCCGGAGCTCTGCCGGAGGGGGCATCGATCACGGAGGGCTTCTACATCATCATCCAAGCCCCTCCGATGAAGTGTGAGTAGTTTACCTCAGACCTACGGGTCCATAGTTAGTAGCTAGATGGCTTCTTCTCTCTTTTTGGATCTCAATACAATGTTCTCCCCCTCTCTCGTGGAGATCTATTCGATGTAATCTTCTTTTTGCGGTGTGTTTGTTGAGATCGATGAATTGTGGGTTTATGATCAAGTCTATCTATGAATGGGGTCTTGTCTCTAATGATCCGCATCTCCATGCTCAGCGAAAACAGCCGAATGAAGGTGTAGTGCAGCGGATGAAGGTTAAACATAGCAAAGATGTCATCAAACCGCAGGACGATCGTACCCCCGATGTCGCCATCCACAAAGCCCTTGCCCTCTGGCACCTTGGCCACGAAAACCGGGTATGCCACATCCTTCTCTCTGAGACGCCGCTTCTCCAAAGAAAGAACACTGTGGTGCAGACTCCGCATAGCACCGGTTGCAGCATTAAGCATATTTGGCGGTAGCATCGCCCTACCCGCCACATGCACCCTCCTCGAGATATCCTTAGATGAAGGTGGCCCGTCCTGAGCATGGATCGAACTCGGTGCCGGCTGGCTCGCACCGGCGCCCTTGTTAGTCTTTCGTTTCCGTCCCTTCTTCTTGATCTCCTGTAATGGGACCGAGTTCTGCTCACAGACCGCCTTCTTGAGCGTGTTGGGGCTGATAATATTTCGCACCTCAGCTATCTGAGGCTCGGTGAAGGCGGGAGCTGGAGGCGTGTCCTGAGAACTGAACGCCAGACGACGCTTGTTGCAATTGGATTTCTCCGCCGTACCAGCTAGATCGCGGTCGTCTTGGTTGGGTTCTTGAGAAAGAGGCCCGAAGAACTCATCAGCGTACCCATGTTCGGCAAAGTACTTATCAACTTTGGTAAATGTACCGTCGTCGTTGTCGTCGCCGTCCGGATCCTGTGCCATAGGGCTGTCCGGATCCTGTGCCATAGGGATGTCCGGCAGGTCCGGTAGCGTTGCGGCGTTCTTGCCATGGCTTGGCGCCGGCACGACTGGCGGTCTTGTCTGTGGGGTGGTGTCCCCCGCCCCCAAACGAATCTGACTCTTCGGCCAAAGCAGGGGCCAGTTTACGCAGGTGCTGAGGGTCATCTCATCTTCTTCGTCGGCCCCAGCGGGTCGAATCGGAGGTAACAGCTCGTCGCAGCCTGGCAGCACCCGAACCACTTCAACCCTATACATTGTGGGTGGCATCGGATTACCGTGGAACATGGGGTTGCCCGGTTGAATGATTCTGCCCTTGGCGACATCGACCAACTCGGCGCCCACGAAGTGCAGAAGAGTGCAAGGAACGTCGGCGGTGCCCTGTGAAAACATGTACAGGGCGTCAGGGATGCCCAGTCAAAGGCAAGGAGATGAAGTCATCAGCCGAGAGGCTTGGTTACCGTGATGCCGTCGAGCTCGGCTAATGTCGAGGCACCGCCAACGGCGGGCGTGCAACTGACGGAGGGGGCGCTTGCTGGCGAGGTGCCGGCCGGCGTACACCCGGGTGCATTAAGCTCCAATGCCCGTGCCGGCGCCGGAGACACGAATACCACCTCCGCCGGAGACACCAATGGCGCCGCCGCCGGAGACACCAATGGCGCCGCCGGAGACACCAATGGCACTGCCTGCGCGCTGTGCGAGTTGCTGGCCGTGAAGCTGGGAACCGGGGGAGGCCCCTGTTGGCCGCCCGCAATCCACGTCGTCAGCCCATGAATCAACGTAGGCACCATGGCATTGAGCGTCATTCCAAGTTGTTGTTGCACTTGCTCTTGGACAAGCTCCGGAATCCGCGCCACTTGTGCCTTGAGTTCTTCAACCTCGCGCGTCTGGCTTTCCGAGATGGTCTTTTTCTCCTTCCACACACCAGCGGTATAGTATGACCCCCATTTTGTGGACAAGCCTTTGCCGGCCACACGACCAGCTGATGTCGGCTTAGTGAGCTTATCCTTGTTTTTCATTACGTTCAACGCCCTATTTAAAGGGGTGTTGAAAGGGGAGCTCTTAGACGACCCCGTGCTACTGCTTTCAGTGTCCTGCGAAAGGAACGTGAACCATTTAGAAATATTGGGGATTAATTAGAGTGCAGCCATATGGAGCTAATTACGCGGGGGTGTATTCCTTACCAGAAGAAGCTCAAGCGCCCTGGTCTTCGGATCCGTGGTAAGCTCCTTTGTTATTGGGTCCTCCTTGTACCGGGCCCTGACATAGTTCCTGGTCTGCTTGTCACCGCTGTATTTCTCGAAGCGGGGCGATAGGCCTTGCTCGGCACGCTCCGCGTCCTCCTTGTCCCATATAGGCTCCGCCACTCTGTAACCGCCGGGACCGAGTTTGTGTTCCCCTAAGTTCAACTCCCGCATTTCTTTCCCCCACTGACTTGATTCGGAGGTTGCACTGCTCTCGCACTTGATCTTGAACTCCTTGTACTCATCTTCGCTCATCAAAGGATATTTCGCCTTGATCTTCTCATAACTATCACCTTTATCAATCATTCTCTTCACCGCGCTTTTCCAAGTAGACAGGGCCGTGCTCATCTTCGTGAGGGCGGCACTGTTCACTTTATTCCCTGAGAGGCGTGTGTTTTCAAATTCGGCGGGGAACTTGTATCGTTCGTGCAGCTTCGTGAAGAGGAGGTTGCGCAAATTCCCTCGGTCCTTATGCCTAAGGTTCTCGGTGTTGATCGAGACGGTGCTCCGGAGAATGCACCCGAGCTGAAGCGAGTACCCCTTGACTATATGTTTGGGCTCCGTTGGATTCCCGTCGGAGTCCACTTGAGTGAATTCCTCCTTGAGGGTGCGGAGCGCATTCGGGCGCCGGTCCTTCCTTTGCTTCTTCGGTTGGCTGCCATCTGTGTGTGCGCCGCCATCATCAGTGGTGGCATCCTCGGCGGCACCATCAGTGGTGTCATCCCCGACGCCATTAGGGGTTGTGTAACCAGGATCGGTGTCTTCCGCGGCGTCCTCATAGCGGTGAGGTTGTTCCTCCATCTCCTGGGACAACTCCCAGAATGGCTTGCCGCATGAACCACTGGCCTCATCGTTGTGGGCCATGTTTCGCTCTAAATAGGAAAAAAGTT